>NW_022436951.1:23897937-23931509 GCF_009761245.1 Sapajus apella | reverse complement strand
AGATGACATAGATATACAAATTACACTATTAGCCACAAGGTTAAGATGATTCTGAACAGTCAGGCAGAGAATCATAATCTATTTGTTTACCTGCTACTTCGGCATTGTTCTTAACATCTCAAAATAATGGTAAAGGTATTTCTGTGAAATGTTTAATTATTTCACATCTTTTCTGTTTTTGTGAAGAGGTGAAATCCATTTTGAGTTTTTTACTGTAGGACTCATTGCCAGAGGCTCTTCTGTGAGTCCAGTGCTTTCATGTCGCTAAAGACTATTGAAGTCACGGCTATGTGGCTTCCGAGAGCTCAGCTTTCCAGCCTACACACCCTGGAGGCTGCTCACACAGCCCAGAGGTCACTTGGTTTTGTCAGTTACAGGAAAGGATGCAGGAATTAAATCTCAGAGGCAGAAATGTTACCTACTAGCTTATATTGTTTCATTTATTTCATATTTAGTTTTTATCTTTTATAATATATTTCAACTTAATAGAGGCAGAGAATAAAAAGTAATAAATTCACTGTTTGCAGTGCCTAAGTGAAGGATACTTCCATATTAAAGGCAGCCGCTTGCTCACAAACACCATTCAGAATTTCTTCTGAGAGCACACATTGTCAACTTTCTTTCCTCCCAAATTGAGTGTGCTTGGATTTACAGTGTAGAAAGCATAATAAAATATTCTAATACTTTATTCATTTCCATTCAAGTCCACAATCTATCATGGCTATTCTCTTTGGCTAAAGAGTATTTTAGAAATTATTCATGGAGATATCATTAAAAGAGAAATTGCTCATAGGATGTATTGATATATGCATTGATACATGTATCCACAGAGGGAAAGAAAACAAGCATTAAAAGGAGAGTTTGAGACAACACAATAAAACCTTTTAATTCAGCCTCGATTGTCTCTAGTCATAGGTGTAAGACCTACAAGATTATTGATACATGTATTGATACATCCTATGAGTAATTTCTCTTTTAAACGAAGACCACTTTCATTCAAATGAAGAGAAAATTGCAGATAAACTGCTGAAGTCATAATTTGTCTTTGATCCATCAAAGAATTGATGTTAAATATCATCAAAGAATTGATGTTAAAAATCAACCAAGTAAACAGAATTTCAAATAGTGGCAAGCCCCTCTTAGGAGAGACAGGATATCTTTAGCAGAGTACAAGAGAAAGAAGTGGGCTCCATTAAAGCATGCGGAAAGAAATTGGCTTAAATGCTTGTGAATTCCTAAAGGCCTGGTATGGGCAAGTGTACCAGTTTCCTAAGGCTGCTGTGATAACAGATTGTACAATGAGTGGCTTAAAACTTAAAACTTTTTTCCTTCAGAGTTCCAGGGAACTAGAGTGTGAAATCACGGCATCAGCAGTGTTGGTTTCATGAAGCTCTGAGGAGGAATGTTCCATGTTTCTCTCTTAACTTCCGGTAGGTCCCCGCAATGTTTGGAATTTCTTGAGTCATTTCTTGGCATTCCAAGCTTTGTCTCTGTATGTCTTCGGTTACTTTCGCTGTGTGTCCATGTCTTCTTTTCTTTATTCCGTTCCAAATTCTTTCAGTATTTCTCTTATAAGGGCATCTATCTTAAAGATCCATTCAGAAAGTCTCAGATGATCTTCATCTCAATACTCCTAACTTATTTATATCTGCAAAACCCCTTTTTCTAAAGATTGTAACATTCACCGATCATGGAAATTAGGATGTGGACATGTTTTCAGCCACCACCATTCAACCCACTACAGCAAATATTAATATATCTGTTTAGAATAACTGAGAGCCCAGATCCAAGAACATACTGGAATTGCTTGAAATTTTTTTTTTTTTTTTTTTTTGAGACAGAGTCTCCCTCTGTCACTGAGGTTGGAGTACAATAGCACAAGCTCACTCTCAGCTCACTGCAAACTCTGCTTCCCTGGTTCAAGCAATTGTCCTGCCTCAGCCTCCTTAGTACCCTAGATTATAGGTGCCCACCACTATGCCCAACTAATTTTTATATTTTTTTAGTAGAGACAGGGTTTCACCCTGTTAGTCAGGCTGGTCTCGAACACCTGACCTCCTCAGGTGATCTGCCCACCTCAGCCTCCCAAAGTGCTGGGATTACAGGCATGAGCTACTGTGCCCGGCCTGAAAGTTTTGTTTCTTAAAGGCCTCTGTGAGATGCTCATAAGAGAGACTGGGAGAAAGGTAATTAACTGCAGACATGTCGCTTCAGCTGTATGTGAATGAGTAAAACAGATGGTCATTGACTCCCACTGCAGAAGAGTCAGGAAACTCTGCTTCCCCTACCCGAGATCTTTCATAGGAAACCAAACCCGTAAGCCACTGGGAAAGGGGCAGCAAACATTTTTAGACACACACTGGGAAGAGATCCATTAATTTGGAAACATAAGTTGAAGCAAAATTCATCTGATCCTTGAGCCCGTGATTCTGCATCAATATAAAAAACTAAATAGTGGCAGTTTACAGTAGAAGAGTTTAAAACTTATAGTTTCCTGAAAGTGATGATCGCAACAATGAAACCAAATCTAGCTCCACTATTGAATAGATCGAATCAATCTCCCAATTGTATTAGCCTGGCAGAAGAAAAGAAGTGTATTCCTTTCGAAATGTAAGCAGAGAGAAATGACACATTGCATTAAAAAAAAATGAAATATATTCTACATCAGCTTTCTCATTAGAAACTGTACTAGCCAAGAATATGAAGTATGACTTCTTCAAAGCAGTGAAAAAAATTATCAACCTAGAATACTGTGATTTTTTTTCAAATATGAGGTCCAAATCCAAATAGACTTTTTAAAAAGGAAAAATAAATGCTGAATTAATTTCTTTGCAGCTGTCTGCCCAAGAAGAAATTTTAAGAGAAGTGCTGTAAGTGAGTGTACTCTCACTATGACTATTTAGGATGACAGTGAAGGAGCTAGCCATTACAATAAAGCAAGACAAATATGTCACACATATTGGAAGCACAGATATAAAATTGTCTTTTTAAAAATTTCTTCTACCAAAAAAAATGGATGCATGTGCAGAACATACAGGTTTGTTACATAGGCATACGTGTGCCATGGTGGTTTGCTGCACCTGTCGACCCATCCTTTAAGTTCCCTCTCCTCAACCCCACGCACCCACCAACAGGCTCTGGTGTGTACTGTTTCCCTCTTTGTGTCCATGTGTTCACTTTTAAACTTTCACTTATGAGTGAGAACATGTGGTATTTGGTTTTCTGTTTCTGTGTTGGTTTGCTGAGGATGATGGCTTCCAAATTCATCCATGTCCCTGCAAAGGACATGATCATTTCTTTCTATGGCTGCATAGTATTCCATGGTGTATACATGTCATATTTTCTTTATTTGGTCTCTGATTGATGTGCATTTGGATTGGTTTCATGTCTTTGCCATTGCAAATAGTGCTGCAATAAAAATATGTGTGCATGTGTCTTTATAATAGAATGATTTATGTTTCCTTGAGTATATACCCAGTAATGGGATTGTGGGTCAAATGGTATTTCTGGTTCTGGATCATTAAGGAATTACCATACTGTCTTCCACAATAGTTGAACTAATTTACATTCCCACTAACAGTGTAAAAGTGTTCCTGTTTCTCCGCAGCCTCACCAGTTGTCTTTTGTTTCCTGACTTTTCAATAATTGCCATTCTGACTCATGTGAGATGATATCTCATTGTGGTTTTGATTTGCATCCCTCTGGTAGTCAGTGATGTTGAGCTTTTTTTCATCTGATTGTTGACTGCAGAAATGTCTTCTTTTGTATTTTTTAGCTAAGTGTTAGTTTACATAAATTGTATCAAAGTATTTACTTGAGAGTTGTAGAAGCAAACTAACACAAGAACAGAAAACCAAATACCACATGTTTTTGCTCAGAGGCAGGTGTTGAACAATGAGAACACATGAACACAGGAAGGGGAGCATCACACACTGGTGTTTGTTGGAGGTGAGGCTAAGAGAGGGACAGCGGGTGGGGGGAGGTTGGGGAGGGATAACATGGGGAGAAATGCCAGATATAGGTGATGAGGGGATGGAGGGAGCAAACCACCTTGCCATGTATGTACCTATGCAACAACCCTGCAGGATCTGCACATGTACCCCAGAACCTGTAGTACAATTTAAAAACAATCAAAAATAAACTTGGCATGATTGGAGGGTACAAGTGGAAAATTTAAATAAATAAATTTTATTCCTATAGGTTCGCAATCAATGACAGCAAATTGATATTTTAAAATCATGCCATCAATAATGACATCAATAAATATGTAATACTTGGAAAAAATGTAACATATCATAGACAGAATGTATATGTTAAAAATGAGAATATATTGATGAGACAAAGTGAAGCAGATCTACATAAATGGAGACACATATAAAGGTAGATATTGTGTTTATGGATTAGAAGACTCAATTTCATTAAGAGGCCTACTTCCTGTATTTATGTAGAGATTCAATACTGTCCAAACCCCAAATCAGCAGACTATTTTTGTTTGTATAGAAATTCAGAAATTAATAATAAATTTTAAATGAAAAGCAAAGGATCTGTATAGTCAAATAAAGTTTGAAAATGAAGAACATATTTGGAAGATTTATACCTCTTAAATTCAGAATTTGAAAAGCTTCAATAATCAAAAGATGTGATATTGGCTGATGATAGATTTAAACTCATGCAATAGCATCTAGATTCTAGGAATATACCTGCAGATATTTGTTAATTGTTTTTTGACAAGCTGTCAATATAGTTCAAGAAGGAAACATAATTGCAAAAAAAGAACACTGATTCGTAGTCATGTGTTACATTAACAAAACTCAAAATATATTATAGGTCTAAGCAAAATATAGAATCTAATGCTATAAAACTTATATAAAGAAATACATGAGAAAATCTTTGCAACTTATAATAAATATAAGGATTATTTTTTGTTTCCCTGATAAATAACATTGGAATTTTGATAGGGGTTGCATTGAATCTGTAGATCACTTTGAGTAGTACAGAAATTTTCATAATATTAGTTCTTCCAAATCATGGGCATAAAATATCTTTCAACTTATTTGTATGTTTTTTTCTTTTTTTAATTAATGTTTTATGATTTTGCTATACAAATTATTTACCTCCTTGGTTAAATTTATTTCTACATATTACATTGTTGCTTCTGCTTTGGTAAATGGGATCGTTTTTTAATTTCTTTTTTGGATAATTGTCATTAATATATAGAACTACTGATTTACGTGTGTTGATTTTATATCCTTCAACTTAACTGAATTTACCAGTTCTGTTTTTTGTTAAATTTTTTATAGGTTTCTGTATGTAAACTCATGTCAGTGGCAAATAGGAATGATTTCATTCCTCCCTTTTTCTAATAGAATGACTTTCATTTCTTTTTCTTGCCTAACTGCTCTGGCTAGGACTTCCAGTGCTACGTTAAAAAGACATGGTAAGAATAGGTGTCCTCGCCTTGTGCTTTATTTTAGGAGATAAACTTTCAACATTTTATTGTTGAGAATGATGTTAGCTATGGGTTTGTCACATATAGACTCTGTTGTGTTATGGTACATTTCCTCTATACCTAATTTGTTAAGAGTAGTTGTATTTATTATGTGGTCTATTACATTTATTGATTCGCATATGTTGAACCGTCCTCACATCCCAAGGACGAATCCACTTGATCATGGTGAATGATTTTCTAATGCATTGTTGAATTTGGCTTACTAGTATTTTGTTGAGGATTTTTGTATCTATGTTCATTAGCGATAATTGTCTTATAATTTTCTTTCTTGTGTTCTTGTCTAGCTCTGGCATTAGGGTAATGCTGGCCTCATAAAATGAGTTTGGTAGTATTCTTTTCACTTTAATTTTTTTGGAAGTATTGAGAAAAAATGGTATTATTACTTCTTTAAATGTTTGGTAGAATTCAGCAGTGAAGTCTTCTGCTACAAGGCTTTCTTTTTTTAAATTTTTTCAAAGGACACCTTTTGTTCCTGATTCAATTTCCTTAATCATTTTCATTCACATTTTCTATTTTTTTCATGATTCAGTCTTGGTACGTTGTATATGCCTAGAAATTTATTCCTATATACTGCATTATCCAATTTGTTGGCATATAATTGTTCAAAGTTGGTTCTTATCATCCTTTGTATTTCTGTGGTATTAATTGTAATGTCTTTTCTTTCATTTCTAATTGTGTTATTTTGAAACTTCTCTCTTTTTTCCCTGGTCTGGCTAAAGTTTTGTCAATTTTGCTTGTCTTTAAAAAAAAAATAGCTCTTAATTGTATTGATTTTTGTTTGTTTTTCTAGTCTCTATTTCATTTGCTTATCCTCTGATCTTTGCTATTTTCTTTCTTCTGCTACCTTTGGCCTTAGCTTGTTCTCGTTTGTCTAGTTCCTTGAGTTATAACATCAGATTGAAATTTTTCTCTTTTTAAAGAAAATGTAACACTTATCACCATAAATTTTCCTCTTTGGGCTGCTTCTGTTCCATCTCATAAGTTTTGGTAGATGTGTTTCCATTTTCCTTTGTATCAAGGCATTTTAAGTTTTGTTTAATTTATTCAGAGGCCATTTTCTAGGACTGTTATTTAATTTCTATATATGTTTATTTCCAAGTTTTCTCTGGTTATTGATTTTTAGTTTCATGGCATTGTGAGTCAAAATCTTACTTGATGTAACTTCAGTCCTGTTAAATTTGTTAAGATTTGTTATGTAGCCTAACGTGATCTATTTTGGATAATATTCTGTGCATGCTTGAGAAGAATGTGCTGTTACTGAATGAAATGTTTTATAAATATCTGTTAGGTTCATTTGGCCTAAAATGTAATTCAAGTCCAATATTTCTCTATTAGTTTTCTATCTAAATGGTCTGTCTATTGTTCAAAGTAGAGCACTGAGGTCTTCCACTATTGGAGTGCTAAGGTCTAAATATCTTCTCAGATTATTTAATAATTGCTTCAGGTATGAGGTACTTTAATTTTGTTATACACATGTATTTATAATTATTATGTCCCCTTGAGAACTAATCCCTTTATCATTATGTGATAAACTTCTTTGCCACCTTAATATAGTTTTTTATTAAAATCTATTTTGTCTGATATAAATATAGCTACTCCTGTTCTATTTTGGTGTCCATTTGTGTGAAATACCTTTTCAATGCTTTTACATTCAGCCTTTAGGATGCATGTGGTTGAATCATATTTTCTTGTTGTAGTTGCTGTTTTCTTTTGCATCAGTTTAGCCAATGTATGTTTTTTATTGGATAATTTAATCCATTTACAGTAAAGGTAATTATTAATAAATACATAGTTGCTACTGCCATTTTGTAATCTGTGTTCTGATTGTTTTGTAAGTCTTGTGTTTTTCTTCCTCTCTTGCTGTCTTCCTTTATGATTTGGTGGTTTTCTGTGGTGATAAGCTTTGAATCCTTTCTTTTTACACTTTGTGGTAACTACTAATGGTGTTTAGTATTTGGTTATCATTAGGTTTCCATAAAACATCTTATAACACACTAACAATTTTAATCACATATAAAAACTAGACTTTCACTTTGTCTCACCTTTTATAATTTTGGTGTCAATGTTTACATTTTTGTAACTTATATCTCTTAACAGTTTATTGTAGATACAGTTGTTTTAGCTTTGATAGCTTTGCGTTAACAGTTTTGACTTTTAGCGCTATGTCTTAGTCCATTTTGTGTTGCTATAAAGGAATACTCAAAGCTGGGTAATTTCTAAAGAAAAAGGGTTTATTTGAATCACATTTTGCAGGCTGTATAAGAAGCATAGCACCAGAATCTGCTTTCGAGGAGGGCTTCACAAAGCCTCCACTTGTGGCAGAATGCAAGAGGGAGCAGGCATCATATGGAGAGAAGAAGGAGGAAACAAAGAGGAGGAAGGTGTCAGGCTCTTTTCAACAACCAGATCTCTTGGGAACTAAAAGAGTGAGATCTCACTTATTACCACAAGGACAGCACCAACCCTTTAATGAGAAATACACTCCCCGTGACCCAAATACCTCCCAACACCCAGCCCCATCTCCAACACTGGGGATCAAATTTCAACACGAAATTTGGAGAGAGCAAATATGCAAACAATATAAGCCTTATAGTAGGAACAATATTGCTTTACACAATATATTTATACTATTAGAGTATTCAGAATATGACTATATATTACTTATACCATTGAGTTTTTTCCTTTTTTTACAGAATCAGTTATAGGCTTTCATTTCAGCTTAAATAATTTCCATTAGCAATTTCTTTCAAGTAGCCCCACGGATAATAATTACTCTTAGTTTTTGTTTGTTGGAAAAAGTATTTATTTATACCTCATTTCTGAATCATAGCTTTGCTGGTAAAATAGTCTTTATTGACAGCCTTTCCTTCAGCACTTTGAATATATCATCCCATATCTCTTGGCCTGCAGGGTTTCTGCTAAGAAATTCACTGAATATCTAATTGGGTCTTCATTGAATGTGATATATTTATTTACTCTTGCTGCTTTTGTATTCTTTCCTTGTCTTTGATTTTTCATAATTTGATTATGATATGTCTTGGTGAACTCGTTTTTGGGTTGAATTTATTAGACATCCTTTGAACTTTCTTGACCTAGATGTGTTGTCTTATTTCCAATCTGCAAAATTTTCCACTATTATTTTATTAAATACATTTTCTTGGCCTTTTTATTTATCTTTTCTTTTGAAACTCCTATTATGTCAAGGTTATTTTGCTTGATGGTGTCCCATAATTTGCACAGGCTCTTTTTTTTCTTTTCTTTTTTTCTTTTTTACTCCTCTAATTGAATAATTTCATTTATTTATTTATTTATTTATTTTTAAGACGGGGTTTCACCATGTTGGTCAGGCTGGTCTTGAACTCCCGACCTCAGGTGATCCGCCTGCCTTGGCCTCCAAAGTGCTTGGATTACAGGCATGAGCCACCACGTCTGGCTTAATTGAAAAATTTCAAAGGTAATATATTTGAGTTTATTTTCTTTTGCTTGATCAAGTCTGCCTTTGAAACTTAATATTGAGTTTTCTAGTTCAGTTACTGTATTCTTTATCTCTAGGATCTCTCATTGTATTTTTTAATTGTTTTTATTTCTTTGTAAAACTTATTTTACTCACAAATTATAATCACAAATTTATTTAATTTTCTATCTGTCTTATTCTTTGAGTTCTCTGAACTTCGTTGAATATTATTCTGAATTATTTGTCTATCATTTCTTAAATCTCTATTTCCTCTGTGTATACTATTGGAGCGTTATTAGTATATTTTGGTGTGTCATATTCTTATAATTCTTCCTAAGCCTGTGTCTTTGCATTGATGCCTTCACATTTGAGGAAATGGCCATTTCTTCTGGCCCTTGCAGGTATTATTTGGTGCTGATACATCCGTACTATTTAGTCTATCCTGATGTTATGGATGAGCCTACTGACAGCAACTGTATACAAGCAGACCTCGGTGCCAGCTTGACTAGTTGGGACTGGTTGCTTCCTGTTTGACGTCAAATGCACTACATACTGTGCTCCTTTGTCCCATGAGACCACTCATTGGCCTCTGTCATCAGACAATGCTGCTGGCTGAACTGTGTAATTTATTCTATTGGACAGGGTTGTAGGGCATCTTTTCTGGCAGGACAGTACTGTTGCTTGGCATCTGTAGTTGGGCAGGGCCATTTGCTGGGCTTCCAGGCTTGGTGAGGTTTCTGGAATTGCTGACCTCATAGAGTCAGCAGGACTGGAGGCTTTACTCCAGATACATGTGGACTTGGGCTTGTATCCCAGCCTAGGGTAGGCTTAAGCAGAGCACCAGGACTTGGTGGACTTACCCCTGGAGATGGGTGAGACCATATGCTCCCTTCGCAGGGAATCATTGACCTGCAGTTGCCACTAGGACTGGGGAAGACCTTCAAGTATGGCTTTTCTCATTGATGTGGTCTAAAAGGGTGTCTCAGCCTCACTCTCAAGTTTTGGGATATTCATAAAGGTATTCTTGCTTATGGATAATTTCTAGATGGGTTTTGGTGGACAGAGTAGAGCTAGAAAACTTCTATTTTGACATCCTTGCTGACATCACCCTTTGACCTATTTATGTAAACTCATGTGCTTTGCCATCTCCTATTCACTTAAATAATGTGTGTGCTGTAAATGCATATCTTATATTTGTGAAATACTAACAAAGCATAAAGTTTAAAATGATCTAAAGGCATGTCGTATAAAGAAATGACTTTAATTCCCATAGACCAATTATCAACTTTTTTTATAAATAGGCAACTATCACTCAAATTTTTTCAAAGTTTTAAGGAAATTATACTATTAGTGTATTTGTGTCATTTAATATGGCAACAGCCATGCAGAACTATTGGACTAAAGTCATCAACAATTACAGGCTATTCATTAGGCTCTCCCTGAGACATGGCTCTAAATCATGGCTTCAATAACTCTTAGTAATGAAGCATGAATCTTCTAATAGCTAAATTTAAGGCTTTAGTCATTTTCGCGTTATTTTTCTCACCTCACCTAATTTTATGAGCAACCACATTCATCCTTTTCTACGTTTAACATGCTTTTATTTTGCTTTCTTTGTTTTGTTCAAGATATTTTCTTCTTTCTATCTCTACATTTAATGCTACATTTGCAGGATTACTCGTATAAGCTAGGATTACTGAAATAATCCTGTTGACTTTATATCTGTCAGCACTTCAACCACCTTTCTTTTATGTATTATGGTGTTGCCCCATCAATCTTTCTTAAGCACAGTGCTAATCATTTTCATTGCCTAATATATTAGTTGTATATTTCACAATCTTAATTTTTCAAAATTTTAAATGAACCAGCACCACACACCTTTCCCACATTATAGCTGCCTACACTTTTCAAAAATTTTTATTGCTTTTTTTAAATTTCCAACTTTTGCTTTAAGTTCAGAGATACATGTGCAAAATGTGCAGGTTTGTTACACAGGTAAACATGTGGCATGATCGTTTGCTGTACAGATCATCCCGTCACCTAGGTTTCAAGCCCAACATCCATTAGCTCTTCTTCCTGGTGTTCTTCCTCCTTTCATCCCCCACTCACCGACAGGCCCCAGTGTGTATTGTTCCCCCAATGTGTCCATGAATTCTCAACAATCAGCTTTTTAAAAATATTTATGTTATCTATACAAACTGAAGTAAATGTATGACACTAATGGTGTCTCAGATTTTCCAGCCTCGAAATTTTTGTTCATATACAAGTATTTTTTTGTTAAATGCCTTTCCTCTCTTACACGTTTACCTATAAAATCCTATTCATTCTTTAAAAATTATTTTAAACATGACTTACTTCATCATATACACTTTGTTCTTTGCAATGCAGTTTGATTTCTGCCTTGTACTCAATTCTTTATATACTTTTCAATGGCTCTAACTAAAAGTCTGTATTCCCCTTAAGCTTTGGTTTTTTGTTTTTGTTTTTTTGAGGTGGAGTCTCTCTCTGTTGCCCAGCTGGAGTGTAGTGGCGCAGTCTCGGCTCACTACAATCTCCACCTCCCAGGTTCAAGTGCTTCTCCTGCCTCAATCTCCCGAATACCTGGGACTACAGGTGTGTGCCACCACGCCTGGCTAATTTTTGTATTTTTAGTAGAGATGGGTTTCCACCATGTTGGTCAGGCTAATCCCGAACTACTGACCTCATGATCCAGCCACCTCAGCCTCCCAAAGTGCTGGGATTACAGATGTCAGCCACTGCGCCCAGCCATATTCCCCTTAAACTTGTAATAGAAAGCTGGTTATGCTTATGTTTATTTTTGAGAGGAACTAGCACATAGCTAAAGATTTTAAACTTTCTAAGCCAATAATTTGTTTGAATGTAATTTGCATAACTTGCAATTTTAAACTCAAAACTTTTTATGCTTTCAAAGAAAAGGCTTTGAAAAATAGAAAATGTGAATTGCATTTATTTTGTAACACTATCTTTTGCTTATTACAGCACAGAAATACATTACTAAAAGCATAACAAACAACAACTGGAAATTATGGAATATTCTTATCTCTAAAAGTAGCTGCTCAGGAAAAGAAAAGCTTCTGCAAGAAATGGTCATAATTTGGAACACTAAAATTCTATCCACTGAATGGAAGTAACATTATCTTATACCATTCTGAAAATACGATTGCCAATTTCCTTGCATATTTTTAAATGTAACCATTAGAAGACTTAGAATATTCCTGTAATTTATGATGGGATAAATGCTAGCCTCTGTTCTCTTAGTAGTATTGCTATATTCTTGAGATAAAGAGAAACCTTATGTTTATAAGGCTAGAAATATTTAGTCTATTGTCTTAAATTACTATACATATTTTCCTCATTATATACATATATATATTGATTGCATCAAAATGTTTAGATATTATATTACTTATAAACATACATGGCCCTAATAAATGCTGGGATGTTAATAATTAAGGTTAGACCATAAAGAACAGACAATTGTTGGCAACAAAGCCATGGAGTGAAGAAACTATGGCTAGTAACAGATACCTAAGTGTGATAGTGTGTTACATTTCCATTACTGTTTTACATGTGAACACATTTGGAAAACAACATCATCACTGTCATCTCTAAATATTCCCTTCTAACACTCATATGTTCTATTTTTTCTGTTGGAATATTTTTGCTACATATGAATATTGAAAGCATTCTTCATTCTGTGCGTTTTTCTTTCTTCTGTGAATTTATATATACTCAGAAAATATATTTTTATATATATATACTTATATATTTTTCCTTCAGAACTTCCCACACAATGTTGCTATTAGCCAAGAAACAGACTTTCAAAGAAAATAATAAGAAAGAGTCTGCTATCCATGCGAGTCTTCATTGATCGTACAATGTAATGAAATTAGTTCATGAGGTGTAGAAAAGTGGGATGACTCAAGAAAACTCAGGTGCAGAGCTATCTGGATGATTCAACTTTATGCAGCTGGGAGGCTATCCTATAGGCCGCAGTGTACGCTTAAAGTCAATGAACAATATTTCTCTTTTATTACATATACTTTACTTAAAAAAAGATTTTTTAATCTCCTGGAATCTTAATTAGAGATTCTATGTCCAAAGAAAAAAAATATTTCTACCTGGTGAAAAACAGTGGTTTTATTTAAGTAAGTGTTAACATTGCAACCTGGACAATGTAAGCTTCTGATTCACTTACACAATATATTTTGTTAGTGGTCTATGATGAATATCTGGGTAAACAATTCTGCCTATCAGAGGAAAATAGGATTGCTGCTGCAAAATGGAGTTTATGCAAACATGTGCTGGAAAGTCTTATGAATGAATAGAATCCTGGGAAACCAGTTGGGGGTCCAAAATAAATTTTAAAAACCACAGAAAGTCACAAAGGCCAAGAGCTGTGTTTCTTACAAAAAGCAAAAGACTCATGGGATGAATCACATAGAAACAAAGGTTTAGATACTGTTGGTAGTTCTGGGACCAGTTGCATATTTCATGTACATATAACTCGCCTTATAATTTAGCTCAGAAACAGCAAAGCACAGAGAGAAAATTTGGTGAGTTCTAGGGAAAAAAACCAGTAAATCAAGATTCTAGACTCGGAAGTATATAGAGTAATTGATGATATTTGAATTGTTTCTTTCAAGTGAAGCTGTGTGCTTTTGGTTGCATAATGGATAGTCATGCTATGACAGAAAAATACTTCTTTGAGGTGGAGAAATATGAAAAGGGAGCATATGCATGAAGGATAGTCAAAAACTATCCTTTCAAGTTGATCTTTGAGGAAATTTTCATCAGAATATATCCTGTGCCCAATTTCTATACTTGAATATCAGCATTGTATGAATTTTAATCAGCATTGGGCCTTATTTCTTTTTACAGCTGGTCAATTACTTTATTTTAGAAAATCACAGGTTTACAATTTGTGTCATAGGCAGAATATTATGAATTCGACAAGTGAGTAATCCAGACTTTCAAAAACCTTTATACATTAATCCAAAGTAGAAAATTATTTTTTGCCCATTCTTGGACACAGACACATTCAGAAAAAATATACATCTATAAAAATAAAATGGCAAGCCTAATGCCACCAATTAATTGATAGTGTTAATATCTTACACTGTTTTATTTGAACATGTAATGCATAATAAGAATAGCTGAATGAATTTCTTCCTGTCCTACCTCCATGTACTGAGACAATATCTGGAATAGTTCTGAATCATAATATTTATTGCTCTAAATTGAAATCATAAATTTATTTATTTTTCTTCTCACTATACTGTGATCTGCTTAAATCCAGAAAGTATACAGTATCTTTTAATTTTCTTTATTCCGAAGGTATGATAGATGCCCCTCTACCTCCTTTGTTTCTGTTATCCAGGGGAACAGTGAGGCTGGAGGATTATTGTGAGAATTAAGAAATTGAGGCCTGACCAGGCACGGTGGCTCAGGCCTGTAATCCCAGCACTTTGGGAGGCTGAGGCAGGTGAATCATGAGGCCAAGAGATCGAGACTATCCTGGCCAACATGGTGAAATCCCGTCTCTACTAAAAGAATACAAAAATTAGCTGGGCGTGGTGGCGCACACCTGTAGTCCCAGCTACTTGGGAGGCTGAGGCAGGAGAATCGCTTGAACCAGGGAGCCAGAGGTCGCAGTGAGCCAAGATCGTGCCACTGCGCTCCAGTCTGGCAACAGAATGAGACTCAGTCTCAAAAAAAGAAAAAAACTGAGGCCTATAAAGAGTTTAGAAGGGGGGCTGTATCATTGACTCAATAAATGTGAGCAACTATTACCACCTAGCAAATAATTGCTCATTCCACAGCATATACTTTATTCTTTTATAATAGATAAAAGACTACCAAAATAGTTTTCTTATGGTTCAAAAATTAGTTGTGGACAATGACAGTTCACTTATGAAACTGTGTTATTTGTGTGAAACAAAGAGAATAAGAAAATTGTTTGTTGCCCACTTTTAATTAATGCCAATTTTTTGTTTTATGCCTTGTGAGAAAATGATATTTATGCAGAAATTCAAAAATTTCATATTTACCGATATAATCCTATACTGTACGTAATTGGCTAATCATGTTTCAAATATTACAATAGAATTTTTGTGATTAGAAATCTTACTTGCAAGATTAGTGTGTCTTCTCTTGCTTATGTACTCCTCAGTAATCTAATATTACCTTCAGACTGTTTAGGGACCACATAATCATTTCTCATTGTTAAAGTTCTTAATCTGCCTTATCACAATTATTTCTGTATATGTAATATAACTCAGATAGAGGGAAGTGTATAGTTACAACCTTTTCTGTTATCTCAATGCTTTTTGTGTTGATAATGCCCATGCCCAACAAACTGGTAAAAGAAATTGTTTCCCTAAATCATCTCAAAAATTCATGAATACTTTAACTGAATTCATTCAGTTTTCCACATCTTTTTATCGCTAAGCATCATTTACTAAATAATCTAAATGAATTCCTATGAGCTTAGTAACTTTATGTAAAATGGACATATAATGCACAATCATGAACTAATTAATTATAAGGACTTTAGATTAAAGGAAGGAGGCAATGAGAGTGCAGACAGAGGAAGCATGAATGTATAAAATGTTAATATAAAAAGTCACTGGGCCACAATTTAAATAAGTAAATAAATAAGTAATAAAATGGCACAGAACAAAAATAGAGTGTTGTGGGGCCGGTCGCCGTGGCTCACACCTGTAATCCCAGCACTTTGTGAGGCCAAGGCTGGCGTACTGCCTGAGCTCAGGAGTTCGCGACCAGCCTGGGCAACACGGTGAAACCCAGTCTCTACTAAAACACACATACACACACACACACACACACACACACCCCAAACACACACACACACACACACACACACACACACACACACACAAACAAACAAAAAAAATTAGTCGGACATGGTGATATGAGCCTATAGTCCCAGCTACTCGGAAGGTTGAGGCAGGAGAATTACTTGAACCCGGGAGGCAGAGGTTGCAGTGAGCCGAGATCCCGCCACTGCACTGCAGCCTGGGCAGCAGAGAGAGACTGCATCTCAAAAAAAAAGAAAAAAAGAGTGTTGTAGGCAAAACGTCACATCAATTCCTAAAGGTTGGGCTTTCTGAGTCCCTTTTATTAGGAGAGAAAGGAGTTTGAATTACATAAGCTCATGAGAAATTACAAAAGTTACCATTTCGAAAATGTCAAAGGCATTTTTCATCTGAAAATTTGCCAAAAACTTTTTATGATAACTTATTTAATAGCTATTGATTTGTTGCAAGAACTTTCTCCAGGTAAGTGAATGAAGTTCAAGATACGTGACTTGTTGAGGATCACGTCTTTAAAGGTTGTGAAAGTGGCATAAAAACAGGTTCCTAAAATCACTGAATCTTTGTCCTGCTTTTGTTACTCTGCTGGGTGTATGAAAAGATACCAAAATTTGCCAAGGTAGACTAAAAAAAATAGAATAGTCCAAGAAAAGCAAAGTAAGAGCTTGAACAAAGTATGGAATCAGGAAACACACATACACACAAGCACACACATACATGCACAAATAGGCAGTACAATACACAGTATACTACAACCTGGATTTCAAAGAGTGAGACCAAAATTTAGGGTTTGGTTGAGGAGAATTACTTAATTAAAATTGTAAAAGTCAAGTTGTACAAGTCAAAAGGCCTAGAGACCACATTTGGAAACCACAGTTCGATGTGGAGAAGATTCTATGAGTCCACATAATCAAGAAATAAAGAAGTAAAATCTGAATTAGACCAGGGTGACCTAAATCACCAGGGAAAGGCCAGGAATCTTAGAGGCAGGTAATTATGTGGAGGCAATAGAGTATTGGAAGGCAAGCCTAGTTCTGCCCAGGAGTTCAGGATCAGACCAAGCGACTGAATAATGGTTTTAAGGCACTGATATCAAGAATAAAACAGCTAATTATCTGGTTATTTTATGGGTAACATCCATTTATTTAGGCTCCTGGTATGTGAAGTACATCTACTGTAAACCACCCCTGGTGTCTCTCCACACCACTCACTCTTTCTTCCATTGGGAATGAGGAAAACTCTTATCTACTCAGTGGCTTAACTTAATTTAGAATAAATACCTGAGCATCTTCAGCCCCATTCTTCCAATTTAAGAACCAGTGGAAATTCCATAGGAAATGCATATTTTCTGCACCTAATGACCTACAATTCATTGGCCCTCAGAGGTAAAGTCTTAGTGAGTCTGGAGTCCATTCCTCTTACAGGTCTACGCTCTCCTAAGTTTTGTGTGGTTAACAGAACTATCATTTTGATTTCCATCTTAATTGCTCTCTCCCTGTCTCTCTCTCTCTCCCTCTCTCTCTCTCTCTCTGTCAGATTTTAAGCTTTGAGGAAGAGGGGTGCAATTTATCCACTCTATATGATTTCAACCAACCAAGAATTCATATGGCAATGAATGTACGCCCAGAGCCAATAAGCTGATATGCAATTAGAACTGACAATTGGCTGGATAACACTGATATTTTACATGGATTTGTCCTTTACAAAACTCTACACCTAAATATTTATTTTACATAGTTTACATTGATTTCAAAACAATCAGAAAAGGCAGGCTGGGGAGGGGCAGAAAATCCCTTGAGTAAGATAACATTTTTGCCAACTATTTTTAAAATATATTTGCTGTTTGGGCAATGTATTAATCACTGATTATTTCTACTGTACTGTGGTGCTACATGAGAAACAAAACAGCAGAAGCATATAGAGATAACAAGAGAAAAAGATTCTGGATATATATGAATGAAATAGGAGTTGCTAGTAATTTGCTTCTGAATTAAACAGATGTATCTACCCAATTATTGGCAAACTGGACAACCTAGAGGTTATTTTTATGAGGTGGAGTCTCACCACATCTGAGCAGATGCATCTTTGCAGTAGGTAGATCAATTTGAAAAAGTAGAATCCAGGAGAAATATGCATCCAGAAAAACATGGGTTTTCTTCCCAAACCTTATTTCCATATGGAATGGAGAGTTTGTGGCTGAGCAAAGCTGGAACAATTCTTCCCATAAATTTTTGTTGTTGTTATTCCTTTAAGGCAGAGTGGATATTCCCTGTAATCTATTTACCTGTGAAGGAAAGTAACATGCTTCTTCCAACTGTCAATATATCAACAGGAGAGTCCAAATGAGCATTTTTATCTACCTGATTTCCGTTAAATTCTCTACCTTTCATACATAAGAAATCTAACATTTCCATGATCAATTCAATTTAACAATTTCTTTACACTGTAGTCATATGTAGGTTCTTGTCCAGTCATTTTCCTCTTTTGACCAGATCATGTTTACAACTCGACAGTCATTTAAAAACGTTCCTGACTAGCATATGGTTTAGACTGCAGGCCAATTCTTAAGTCTAACAGTTTAGTTGAGAAGAAAAAGAGTGGATACATTTTTAACATTTGAAGGTTAATAAAGCCTCCATCCTATCGCTGATGACTTCAATTGGCAACTTAAACCATTAAATTTTCTTTTCTGAATTATAGGAGTAAATGAAAGAGGATGGGAAGAGCTCATTGCCTTTAAAATCACAGCGATAATAATGTATTGTATTCATCTATGTACTGAAAATATGTGCAAATCGTGGATTCAGAATTAACTTAAATAATTTTAATTTAATATTTCAAACTTTAAAGGTTGGTGTGAAAATGTGACAAGTAAATACACTGAGCTCAAAACAAAATTTATGGCTAATAACTTGTGTTATAAAAGACTATGGTTAGTAACTGGTGTTACAACTTTCCAATGTGAAGATTTTTTATGACATTTCTGCCACTAACATGAGAGGCCTAAATGCATTCTTAAGTAAAAAAGAAAACTGCAATAGTTGTAACTATGTCGTCTGCAACATCGTTAATGAAGGAAATACGTTATTTGATAATGCTACAGCAGATGAAGTGCATATTTTTTTTAAAAAGTTAAAATGCAAATCCATGAAGCTTTGAAACATAGACTTATATTTTGGCTTGGGACTAACATATAAAGAGATTGCCAAAAGAGATAATTGAGCCTTTATCATTCTGAATATCCGTGGTTCCCTATACATCCATTTTCAACTCATTATAATTCCATTTTGCCAATCAAATAATGGACTAGATTGAGGAAAATTCTACATTAATTTAATATAATTAAATACAATATCAGATTTTCAGCTGCAGTCTCTGATTTCAATTCCATTTGTTCTTTCCAGAATTCTGATCAGTAATTAATAGCAGATACTGACTCTGCAAACATAATACATTGTGGATGAAACAGCAATGTGTACTTTAGAAAATATGCCAACGTCAGAATATTCTTAGGTCATGTTACTTGTGCAAAGAAAAATCTGCTTCATGGGTAGCAGTAGGTTATGATTCTTCAAGGGACTGGTCAGTTTTGTTTTTAGTCTTCCTTGGAAAGCTTCGTTCTGGAGTAAGAAATGGAAAATAACAAGGTGGATCTGCAAGAGGATAGGAAAAATATTATTTATTTCCTTCCCTAACCTATTCCTATGTATTAGTCCATTCTCATGCTGCTATAAAGAACTGACCGAGACTGAATAATTTAAAAAGAAAAGAGGTTTAATTGACTCACAGTTCCACAGGGCTGGGGAGGCCTCAGGAAACTTATAATCATCATGGAAGGGGAGGAAAACATGTCCTTCTTTGCATGATGGCAGGAAGGAGAGATGCCAAGCAAATCGGGAAAAGCCCCTTAGAAAACCATCAGATCTCATGAGAACTTACTAACTACCATGAGAACAGTGGCATGGTGGTAACTGCCCCCATGATTCAGTTACCTCCTCTGGGTCTCTCCCATGATGTGGGGATAATGGGAACTACAATTCAAGATGAGATTTGGGTGAGGACACAGCCAAAACATATAACCCTGTGAGTCTCCCTTCCCAAACTCTACTGTCTTGTTGACTAGGAGCAAAGAAAATGTGATGCAAAATTCACGACCCTTGGATTACCTGTGCTGTGCGTAATGGTGCCAGCAGAAAACATAACAGGCAGAGAACATGAACCTATTCACAGAGCACACAGGATCTGTAAACACTATGAATTGATTACCCAAATTATTTTAAATAAGATCACCTATAGTGTTCTATTCAAACAAGTCCAAGACACTTACCTGGATCTTCCATCACGATAGATTGATAAAGGAATATATATATCTATATGTCTATATATACCTACTTGTATATATATTTGTGTCCAAATATATATAAATACATATTGCATCTACATTTATAAGCATTTACATTAATTAAAAATGGAATATCTCAAATGATAAAGAAAATTGAGTAAAATATTAACATCAGTATGTGATATTCTTAATGCTATAAATGTAATGCCCTTGCAACTTTCCTCTGTATGAAAAAAAATTTCTAAATAAAATGTTTTTAAAAATAAGAAAAGAGATATATATCTTCAGATTCAGCCTGTTACAAGTAATTATTTGCCTCATTTCTGTAACGTTTCTGTGCATGAAGCCTTGTTGAAGTTTATTTTTCAACTGAGACAACTAGATTTAGTGACTGCCATTTCAGTTAGATCTTACCTCCAACTGTGTACTCACTTTAATTTTGCTTTTGGAAAAACAACTAAAAATTTTGAAGTTATTTTCTCTTTCAATGTCTGACTGAATGGCATATGATATGTGTTCCTCTGAATTCACTGTCTTTATACATCTTAATTTTTTCATAAAACACAAAATGCACAACTATATCTCTCTTATAAAAGTTTATTTCTCTTTTATTATTAAAATCTTCTCCCTTGTAAATATCCCCTTTTCTGAGTCCCAGGATATTTAAACTGGACTTTTTCTGAAGTATGAAGAGGCTTAAATAAATTTTGGCCAAGATGAGAAAGCTTAGTCACTATGTATTATTCTGTCCTCTTGTGCTAATAAAGACCTACTGAAGACTGGGTAATTTATACAGAAAAAGAAGTTTAATGGACTCACAGCTCCACATGACTGGGAGGCCACCCAATCATGGTGGAAGGCGAAGGAGGGGCAAAGTCACATCTTACATGGCAGTAGGCCAGACAGTGTGTGCATGGGAATGCCCCATTATAAAGCAATCAGAATTCATGAGACTTATTCACTGTAAGGAGAACTGCACAGGAAAGATCAACTCCCATTATTCAATTACCTCCCACTGGATACCTCCCACTGGGTATCTCCCACAACACATGGAAATTATAGGAGCTACAGTTCAAGATGAGATTTGGGTGGGAACACAGCCAAACCAAATCAAGGTTAAAGGATTGCTCGAGGCCAAGAGTTCAAGGCTGCAATGAGCTATTGTGCTATGATCACAACTGTGAATAGCCACTGCCACTGCACTGCAGCCTTGACAACATAGTGAGATCTTGTCTCAAAACAAACAAACAAAAAAATGAATAAGAAAAGATGAAGAAGTTGTCCATGAATATAATCCTGCAGACAAATCCAAAGCACAGGGTTAGCCTCATAAAAACTTCTTAGTGCAGAGTTAACTAGAGAAGCAATATGTAAACCATCGATCATATTTTGGTGAAAAATTCTTAAAGATGCTAATTGATTTCAGTTATATTATGGACAGTTTTTGAAAGGAAGAACAGATGCTTGGAGATAACTGATGCTAGAGAAAACCATATATTTTCCTCTATGTCATGCACCTTTGTGGGACAGGAGGTCGCACTAGAAGTTGAAAGCTGAGAAAAGCTGTGTCCAGCAAAACAGAGGTCTTGGAAATGGTAGCAGCACCAAGGATAGTTTGGCAAGGTATATATAAGAAACCTGGAGCAGAATAAACTGATATAATTGTCTCAACATATTTGTGAAACAGCCTCCTACGAAATGCTTAAGAATTTCTGGGGAATAATTTGATAAAGGAGACTGCTAATTTATAGAAACTGGAGTGATATGTCCTCACAATCATTTTGACACAAAGAGGAAGTGAGACTGCATTTTTTGTCAGAAGCTGATGAGATCTAGTACTTGGAATTGACATCTCTTTTGATTTGGGGAACAATATAATCAGCATTAACTTATGCAGGAGATTAGTCTAAGGAAAGGCGTAAAAGTGTTGGGGGCTGGAATTGGAATAAACTTGAAAGTCAGAAAGTGATATTGTCTGGTATCATGGAGGTTACATGGAAAATGGAAAGTTTTTGACAGAGGTGTGAAGTTCTAGGATCAATCTAATTAAACACTTACGTAGAATCTTGTGAGATTAATGAAAATGGCAAGTATGAAGATAGAGAAAACACTGGCACCTCCAAGATGCTGACATTGTAGTTTGGGCTATAGAATATGTGCTAAATGTCCATTAGCTCTTTACTTAGTCTTAAATATTAATTATGAATTATCTGAATAGTAGATGATCTGGAAAGGTGCAAAAAGAAACATTTACTTAACACAATGAATAATTGATTTTAGAAGGCAGTCATGTGGTGAAGTGCCACTGTTTTGATGTAAGCATTTATTCTTTCACTATTCATTCAAGAAATATTTACTAAGTGCCTACTACTAGCCAGGCATTGTGCTAGCTAATGATGATAGATGGGAATGCAACAGACTTAAGTAATAAAATTATACAAATAGAGGCAAAATGTATCTAAACATTTCCTGAGATTTCATTGTGATGTTTTTAGTAACATACCAGACTGAAGAATTATTTGCAAATTCTCATATTAAAATACACTGATATGCTACTTTCAGTAGCATTCAACACATATAACTATTTCCCCTCTTTTAACACCATACCTTTTTTTTTTTTTCTATCGTGTCTATTGTTTCATGGTCTCAAGTGATCTGATATTTATATCTCCAACTTGGAATGCCAACTGTATGTCCAGAATGGTATATCTCAATTTCTATTAGAAATTTCCCTTCGAATATTTCATAGACATGTTAAACATTTTCAAAACTAAACTGATTTTCTCTCCCTAAACATGCTCATCCTTCACCATTTACTATCTCAGTAATTGGCCACTACAGTGATGTATATGGGATACTTATAGAAATAAATTATAAGAAAACATTTTTAAAAACACAGAAAATGCCTATGCCACTGAGTATAAGGATATATATATTTTATGCCTCGCAGGAAATATTATACCAACTATCTGCTTTCCTCTCCTTCTCTCACTTTCAACTAAAATATTATGCAAAAATATAGCCAGATTTATTTTGGCATTAGTGTGTACTATACCTAGATAGTCATAAATATGACAACCATGAGACAGGTAAACCCACAGCCTAGTGTACTGACCAAACCCCAACAAAGCTGGAAAGTTAATTCCAATCAAGATCTTCCTATATGGTCAAATTTAGATAATATTTTTTAAAGATTTTTGGATTTAAGTAATTAGAAAAATATCACATTTTATCGTGGAGTAACATTTATTTAGAAGTGGCTTTTAATCAAGCATATATAAAATAGTGTTTCTGTGATATTAGTCTGTTTTAATTTTATGTTATTGATTTTAATATATAACATATTTATAGTGAAATGTGTTTGAAACAAAGTGAAGTAATTCAGTTCTTTTAAACAGTTTAGTTTTTAAAAGGATTCATTGAGCAGTGATTTTTACTTAAATATTACATCTTATGTGAAGCAGCAGAGATAAGAAAAAATAAAGTACTAAATGATCCTAAGGGTCGGAGCTATTGAGGGCCTCATCCTAACTTAAAGAAACATACTACAACACTGTGAAGCTCACACAGTTCAGTTCTCTTTCATTTTATATCTTATCTTGGATATGATTCATATCTCAGCTTTTTTTAAATTAATCATATTTTTAATTATATCCTATATTTAAAAGTATCTTGATTTTAGGAATCCCATGATTTCTATTTTAACTGCATACTTATAATGCTATGATTTCTTTCCTTGTAATATCGTAATATGCTCACGACAAGAAATATCTTTTGGGCACCTACCAAGTCCCATACCACATATTAATCATAGCACTAGACAACAAAAAGGTGATCACTTTTCTGTCATTCTAATCATCTAAAAGAAGATTTAAATATTGCCTGATTTGATATCATTTAGCAGATAATTACTGAGCATCTACTGTTGGACAGGAACTGTTCCTGAATCTAGTATTGAAGTAGGCAGGCAAAATGCCCATTGTCTTAGTTCATTCTGTGTTGCTATAAAAGAATACCTGAGTCAGGATTATCTATAAAGAAAAAAGGTTTATTGGGCTCCCAATTTTGTTGAGTAGAAAAGTTTAAAATTAGGCATCTGCATTTGGTGAGGGCCTCAGGTTACTTCCACTCCTTGCAGAAAGTGAAGTGGAGCCTAAGTATGCAGAGACCACACAGCCAGAGAAGAAGCAAAAGAGAGATGGGGAGATGCCAGGCTCTTTTAAACAACGAACTCTGGAGGTCATTTACAGAGTGTGAATTCACTCACCTTGAGGGAGGGCACTAATCTATTTATGAGGAACCTACCCTCATGACCCAAAAACCTTCCATCAGACCCCACCACCAACACCGGGACCAAATTTCAGTTTGAGGTTTGGAGGAAACAATCATCCAAACCATAGCGCCTTCATCATGGTGCTTTCATTCATGAATGCATACTTTCAAAAGCCATCTAAAATGTGGAAGAGAGGTGCAGAGTACTGTCCGTGTCCTTGAGTAACAGTTTGGGAAATTGGAAAAAATGTCCTTAAAGAAATGACAGAGTCTACCTGAAGGATGAGAGCATGAATTAGAAAGAGCAAGAAACACATGACACCTCATTTCTATTCTAGACCAGAGGCTGGGACATGGTAGGTCTCCTAACATATGAGATTAATTAGTTGGTTAACTATTGAAGAGTATGTAATAGTAATTCAGTAAAAAATTCGCTTTTGTTATCCTAGCTGTTTAAACTTAATACTCATTAACAGTGTGTACTTTTTAATGTTAGCATACAAAATAACTCAACTAGTAAGACAGAAACTGGTACTTAAGCATTGCAAAACTTATCACACCCAATAAAGATGAACTTAAATTATTTTAAGATTATTTGTTCTTTTAAATTATCTACACTATATTTCAAGAAAAACACATGAATATGTGAGACACATGAATAAGAGTGACATATTGTAGTATTTGCTTCTTATCAGTTATTAAATATATAGACTATGGAGAAAGATTCAAACATGACTTTTAGACTTCAGGGTAAAATGGTATTATTTAATCCCATCTCACCTTGGGAAAGCTGTTTACACAGCATCTGATCTTTTTTCTTACCAAATAGACATATACAAGATGGCAATAGTGTCTAAATAGACAACAGATATGTTATGTGAAAGTGATGTTAAGATAGAATTAGAATATTGACATAATATAATCAAAGAGATAAAAGCCCTGAATTTTTAAACAACCAAAATACATTGATTTGAGCTATAAGTAAAAGATAAAACCTCATTAACAACATGTGTTATTAAGCAATTACCTATTCATTGCATCACACACACCAATATTTTGAGGTGACTAAATTTTTCCCCAAAAAATCTTCTCTCTTTTCATGTATGTAGCTTTAGTCAAAAGAAGTTTTGATGAAAGTATGGATAATTCTAATGAAAGGAAAAACAGAGTAGTATTTGAGATGTGAACAAAAACTTAATGATCTCACAAGACATCAAAGAGTCTAATACCTCTACAAGACTCTCCAGCGATTCTCAAACTCTAGTCTTCACAGTAATCAGAATTTTAAAAACCTACATTCTTTGCTAGAAAATACATCTTTAAGAGCTTTCTAATTGGAAAATGGAAAGAAAATATAGGAGAGAGAGAGGAAAAAATGCATGGGACTTGAGAACAGAACTCTCTCAGCATTTCTTGCCCAAAGGTGTCATTCTAGGGAACCCTGTACTTCTCTGAATATGGCACCGACCAGGGGAGAGCTTCTTTACCTGTATCTCAATTAATTTGCTTGCTCAGTGTGGAAAAATTTCCTCCTCCAAAATTCAAGACATCCTTTTTCTTCTTATTTATTTAAGCTCTGCCCATCAGATCTATATTATTTGTTAAAAACTTCTTGTCCTGTGGTCCTTGCTCACGAGCTAAAGTTTGGGGCTGTTCACTCCACCCCATGGTAATGAGAAAAATATGCTCTGTGGCGCCAACATTTCTTGGTAAAATTAATTTGCAAACCATTGCAACTGAAATAATTTCACTCATAATAATTTCTTAACATTCTCTTTGCCATGACATTTTAACAAGGGTTAATAAAACAATCAACACGTTCAGGCAAATGTTTCCTATCAGAGTCACCAGAAACTATTTTGAAAATCAGTTTTAGCTTTTGAATAAGGAAAGACAGACATTTAATTCCAGGCTTTAGGAGATACTGTTACCTTAAGATTTTCATAATATTTATATATTTGATCCATATTTGTTTCAAAAGAACACCTTTTCAATTTTTGACTTTGAGTATTTCAGATTCTTACAAAATATGTTTATAAACAAAGGTTGATCAGACGTAATCGGGATTAAGTGGAAAAAATAAGCCCTGTCTTTCACATTCCATATGACTGAGGCATGTGTTTAAATATTATAGGAATTCACAGGAAAGAATAATTCTGACTAATCTGATATGACCTGTGTGAAAACATTAAAGAAGTATATTTTTAACTGTTCCTTAGAGGTGCAATATGTATTTCTCTATACTGACACAAAATTTTAAGATTACCAAAACTGCTTTTATAAAACATTCTTCCTTTGAATGTATATCTTAATCAGTCACTCAAAGAAATTCCCAGAGTTTCAGCAATAATTCACAGATGGTTATGCAGAAGTGAGTGTCCCACTCAGGGAGTCATAAAAGCAACTTATAAAGAAATGGATCATAGATTTAGATAAAAAGTGATGATTATCCAAGCAGTCCACATTTTATACATGAGGACACTGAAAGTAAATGGCTTTCCAAAGTCAGAGTCAGCCTGAGGTTATAAAGCCTCTCTAGGGTGGCCTAATTCTCAGAGTTCATTTACTGGAACACAGAATAATGTAAAGTCAAATATCCTCTAGCTATGAGACAATAAATCCTAAATTTCTTTAACCACTGTCTGAGCTGTGTTGAAATCAATTGCATGAGTAGAAGTGTGCAGCTCTCCTCAGACTCTTCCCAACATCTTGAAGAAAACAAAAAATATTTGTATTATGATCATTTTTCTCCATGACAGTAAATTTGAAAGAACAACAAAATATTTCCAGGAACACTGAGAATATCTAATAATGAATCAAGATCAGATATAGCAACCTTTCTCCAATTTTATTTTGTAAACCTGCTGTCCTATGTACTTTGGAATACATGAACATAATCTTTGGCAGAAAATAATTCTATTGAAGAAAGTTTGCACTATTGATGCAGACAGTCTGTATCCTTCAGTTACTGCAATTGTTAATCGTCATAGCAGCAGTGCTTAAAGCGCACTATTCAATAGCATTTTCAATGTCAACAAGAAAAGTCAAACTCTGTACAGTATTTGAAGAGATTTATTCTGAGTCAAATATGAGTGACCATGGCCTGTGACACAGGCCTTCAGGAGGTCCTGAGAACATCTGCCCAAGGTGATTGGGATGCAGCTTGGCTTTATGCATTTTAGGGAGGCATGAGACATCATCAAATACATCTAGGAAATACAGTGGCTTGGTTCAGAAAGGTGAGACGACTCAAAGCAGGGTCGGGGAAGGGGGGTGCTTCCAGGCTATAAGTAAATTTAAATATTTTCCAGTTAACAACTGGTTGAATTCATCTGAAGACCTAGGATGGACAGAAAGGAAATGTTCAGATTAAGATAAAAGATTGTGGAGACCAACGTTTTTTTGACATCTTATAGTGGCTGCCCTTAGGGACAATAGATAACGAATGTTTTCTATTCGGGATTGGGAAAGCCTGGAAGAAAAAGATCTAGCCGTGTAAACAGAGGTTCTTCACAGATGCAAATTTTTCCCCACAGATGTGGGGGGTGGTGGGATGGGGGACAGCTTTGTAGGACCATTTCACGATATGGCAAAGAAACATGTTTAGGGGTAAAATATTTTTATTTTCTTCCTTGTCTCACAATGTTATGTCAGTCAGGTTGGAAAGTAAGTCACAATATATAGGGTTAAATAAAATCCATCTGATGAGAATTTATGGTTTATAGGACATGACTTCCCAGACCCCTTAGTTAGGAATTTGGGCAAGATAAAAATCAGAGCTTAGTTTTCATAAAATATACTACCGAAAGTATTTTCCAATATAATTTCCTAATGAAGACCCACTGCAATTTAAAACCCTTACTAACCTACAGCAGTATAAAAAATAAGTATTGAAAACAATGATATATGCAATCAGAAGACCTAAACAAAATACATTTAGAAAGAAAAGAAGAAAGCAGTCCTAAGGAAGCATTAATATAAATTATTTTCACTAATTAGATCCTTCAAATAGGAAAATCACTGAAATTGTAGAAGAGCAATAAGAAATAAAGTTTTCAATTACGTGTTTAGTGATAACTATGTACTAAGAACTGTGCTAGACATTGAATCATAAACACCTTCAAAATGACCACAGGAAGTAGTTGTTATTATCCTGATTTTATGAGCCAGAAAAAATAAAATTAGGCCTCTGTTTATTACTCATGTATTCACTTATTCAAAAATAGTTTTGGATATGTGATAATCTCATTCCAACTTAAAGTCTCTCACTGAATATTTGAGAATAATAACAGATCAGATATTCTGTAAAAAAAAAAAATACATATATATAGCTATGGGATGTCTGCTCTGCTATGTTTATGACTTTGTTTGGTGAAGAAACACATGGATAAGCCCTAATGTCATGGAGTTTATAATCTACCCGAGGAGATAAGTAGTTAAAGACATTTTCTAGGTCTTGGTAAGGATTAAGAGATAAACTTAGATAGAGTAAGGAATGGTGGGTAATAATATAAAATTTGGTGTTGCTGTTTTAAACATATGATCAGGCTGACAGTTCTAATATGCTAGTACTTTTAGCCAACTACATCAAGTGAGGTAGAGAATCATGGTGATAACTGAGTGAGTGAATTTCAGAAAGAGGAAGTACTGAGAACTACGATCTGATAGGCAGATTACCCAGAGTGACCCATCTGGAAAATGATTTGAATCCTCTCCGCAATGATTTCCGAGCCTGTCTTCTTATCCTCTACAGAATGCTAGAACATGTCTGGTTTCCCATGACCTCACCAACACTACACTATTTCAGACATTTTCAGTTTTAACAATTAAATAGCAAAAATAATGGCTTATGTTCTTTTCTATTTGCAACTTATTGCTAGTGAAGTTAAACATATTTTATGAATATTTCTGTTATTAGTATTTATTTCTCTGTGAATTACTTATTCAGAGTTGTGTTAGTCTGTTTTCATACTGCTATAAAGAACTGCCCAAAACTGGGTAATTTATAAAGGAAAGACGTTAAATTCACTCACAGTTCAGCTTGGCTGGGGAGGCCTCAGGAAACTTAGAATCATGGCAGGAGGCTGAGGGGAAGCAAGGCACCTTCTTCACATGGTGACAGGAAGGAGAATGAATGCAAGAGGGACTACCTTATAAAATCATCAGATCTCCTGAGAGCTCGCTTACTATCATGAGAACTGCATGGGAGAAACTGCCCGCATCATTCCTTTACCTCCACAGGGTTTCTAAATGTGGGGATTTGGGGGATTACAATTTAAGATGAGATTCTGTGTGTGGACACAGCCAAACCATATCAAGAATCTTTGTTTATTTTCCTACTAGGTTGTTGACTTTACACTTTCGACATATTAGGTTTGTGTAAAAGTAATAGTGATTTTTCCCATTACTACCAATGGCAAAAAACGCAATTACTTTTGTTGTACCAACATAATACATGTGCACACATACTTAAATATATACACATGCCTATCTATATAACTTATCAACACTTCAGTTAATTACTGCTATTGAAATATTTTTATCAGAATTTTTTTATCACTTAGCTTTTTGATTGATGTATCATAATTGTAAATATTTTCGGATACATGTGATATTTTGATACATGTATACAATGTCTAATGATCAAATCAGGATAATTGGGATATCCATATCCTCAAACGTTTATCTTATCTTTGTGTTGAGAACATTACCATTCTCTCTTCTAGCTATTTTGAAATGTACAATAAATTATGGTTAACTCTAATTTTGCTACTACATTATCAAATACTAGAAGCTATTCCTTCTATCTAGCTATATTTTTGTAAACACTGACCACATTTTCTTAATTCCCCTCCCCCTCCCTTTTATTTTCAGCCTCTGGTAACCACCATTCTACCCTCTACCTATTGAGATACACTTTTGAGCTCCCACATATAAGTGAGAACATGCAACGTTTATTTTTCTGTGCCTGGCTTATTTCACTTATTATAATGAGCTCCAGTTCCATCCAAGTTGCTGCAAATGACAGAATTCCATTCTTTTTAATGGATAACACTTAGCTTTTCTTTATGGGGTCTTATATAGATGTTCTAAATTTATAAGTGAATACATATTTTGATTTTTTTCAAGGTTTAATTTGAACAACTAAAAATTCTGAGATAAAATATCAATTTCCCACACCATTTCAAAATAAAACTTTCCCTTGTTGTCTGTTATCTTCTATTCCTCCCAACCATGATAATGACTTTTAAGATCTTCATTCTCAATTGGATTATTGTGGAAGACCCCAATCATAATTATAATTTAATCTCTTCTATGCAGTGCAGCTTATACAAGGGGATTTGATGGATTTTCACTTTGTTATGTCATTTATTTACTGATATTCATGGAATATCATCATTGTTTTCAGTAGCATCTTCCCATATGCATTTATTTTATTATTCCAAAATGCTAGTGCTCTCACAAAAAAAAAAATGTGCATAAAATCAAGTCAAAGCCATTGAGGATGTATTGTGTATCTGTTCTCTGCCCATATACCCATCATTCACTGGGACAGGCATGAGGCTTTTTAAAAACCCTGAGAAGTCTTGCAGTAAATAAATTAGTTGACTAAGCATTTTTCAAACGTGTAACTATAGATGGTAATTATTTTGTACAGCTCACTGAACCAATTGGGTTGGCATGGTGGCTCATGCCTGTAATCGTAGCACTTTGGGAGGCTAAGGCTGAAGGATTTCTTGAGGCCAGGAGTTCAAGACCAGCCTTGGCAACATAGTGAGACTCCACTTCTATAAAAATTAAAACATTAGCTAGTCATAATGGTGCACACCTGTAGTCCCAGCTCCTGGGCAGGCTGAGACAGGGTGATGGCTTGAGGCCAGGAGCTTGAGGTTGCAGTGAGCTATGACCACACACACCACTGTGCTTCAGCCTGCTCTACAGAGCAAGACGTTGTTTAAAAACAACAAAAAAATATGTATCATTTGGGAAATGTTAGTGTGAATAGAAAATTCATAATGCAAAAAGTGTTCTGCATTTGATCTAACCACAGTAATTACAGCTTGATTCCCTGGTTCCCACACTGGGAGTCAAGCCTGGGCCGCCTGGGTGAAAACCAGGAGTCCTAACCACTAGGCCCCCATAGAAACAGAGTAGCCACAGTAGGAACTTAGGTTCTTGGCCTTTCTAACCCCAAAGAATGGGGAAAAGAGCTCCAGAGGCACAGTGAGTTTTACCGTTCAAACAGAACTCATGTACCCAAAGAGGGTGCAATAGTGCAGCTTATTAGGCAGAACGAAAGGAACAGCTTCCACACCTGTGTGGAAGGGGATCCAGAGAGGATTCCAGCCTGGGCTGGGGCAGCTAGAGTTTTTACCCCTGAGTTATTTTCTCCCCATTCATGTTCTTGTCCAATAAGAGGGTTCTTTCAAACTTCCTCTGGATTCATTGATCTTTGACTCCATTACTGTATTGACTACTATTTTATAACCCTGAGTCACAGACCTCTCACCTCCAAGAGCCAGAGGTGGGAAAGTCAGAGACAAAGCCCTTACCTGGCCTCCCAGAGGTGGGAAAGTAGAAACAAAGGGCGCTAGCCTGCCAGAGGCAGGAAAATGGAGAATTCCTGCGCTCAAAACAATGCCCCCAGCCAACCCCAGGAAGTCCCTCTAACATAGCCCTTCAATACCTCTTCTTCTGAAACTACCCTCTGTGTGGCCAGTGTATTAATATACTAATCACAAAACACCTGCTATTCACTGCTTTTCATACTTATTTATATTGTACTGCTTTACTTCCTACTCCATGTTTCTTCATACTCCTTGCTGGATAGACCTGAACTTCACTAGAGATCCCACCTGAACAACAATCCCTACACAATGATGTTCTGATGCCTTTCTTGAAAGGAATGCCTCAACATGTGTGGCATTTGAGAATACCTGGGCATTTTATCATATGTTGTGACTAAGTTGTTGGTTAAAAAAAAAAAATTCACTTACTAACTAATTTTAGGAAGCATCTACACGATGGTACCTGTCCCAGCATGTGGGAGATGCTTAAGTGGAGTTTTGAACTAACACACTCTGCAGTGTAAGGAAGGTAGATGATCAAACTGATTGGACTTCTTTCTCTGTGTATTAGCACTTTCAGTTGTTTATTCTTGTTCTAATTAAATCTTTGGATGTGAAAAGTCCTCATTAGTCCTGGTTAGTTTGAGTGATAGATAGAAGATAGATAAGAATATTTCTGCCCAGAGGGGAAAGGCAGTCAATAAATTAATCAATCAAAGTCATGATAAAACGGACCACAAACTATCCATTCATTTGTGTGTTCTAAAAATCAATGATTTTAACAGAGCCGTTGGAATGAGTCGGATGGCCTTTGCCAAGATAAACTTGTTACTACATTTTGGATACCATCATGGGTTAAACAATCATCAGAGACTTCTTTTAATTGGGAAGATAGAATCATAGATTTAACAATAAATTTCTTAGGTAAAATGGCACTTATTTCTAATATTAGATAATTCTTACATGTTGTCCCTTCTACTCACTTGCCTTCTCTCTTGGGCCGGCTAGCATTTTTTCCCCTAATTTGGCAGAAAAATCTAAGCACAGGATGACAATAAAATGTTATGAAACCTGTATAGTCTCATAACATTTACTACTTAAAGAAAAGATAAATAGTTAAATAAAAGCCATGTTTATATTGAAGTAAAATAAAGGATGGGCAAAGGTAGTGTCTAAGCTTTCTACTTATTGGCAATTCTATAAATTATAGGTTTTAAAATATTTAAAAGAAAGCAATAGAATCGGCAGCAATTCATATAATAATTAAGAACTTAGATAATAAAATTAGACATCAAATGTTAAATTACAACTTTACCTCAGATGCTGAAGTAGTAATGAATATGTGCATTTTTTTATTGTCATAAAGTTGCTCATAGTAAACCTTTATAATTCATTTAGTGTCTTCAGTCATAAGGAATCAGAAATCTATTATTTCTGATTCAGTAATTTGTATTTTCTCTTTTATTCTTTATTGATATACAAAGATGTATCACTTTTCCTATTCCATTCAAAGCATCAATTTATATTTTATTGACATTTCTATATTTTTTCTTTTTCCTTGACTTTAATT
>NW_022436951.1:23888319-23897837 GCF_009761245.1 Sapajus apella | reverse complement strand
TTTTTTTGAGATGGAGTCTTACTCTGTCACCCAGGCTGGAGAGCAGTGGCATGATCTCAGCTCACTGCAACCTCTGCCTCCCTGGTTCAAGATATTCTCCTGACTCAGCCTCCCAAGTAGCTGCCACTACGCCCAGCTAAGTTTTTGTATTTTTAGTAGAGATGGGGTTTCACCATGTTGGCCAGGTTGGTCTCAAACTCCTAACCTCGTGATTTGGCCACCTTGGCCTCCCGAAGTGCTGGGATTACAGGTGTGAGCCACCATGCCCAGCCTTATTTTTTTTTTTTTCCATCTACTTAAGTTAGACACAATTTGGTCTTGTATTTCAGGTTTCTGGGGAGAGCAACTTAGATTATGATGATATTAGACCTTTCTTTTTTGTAGTGTAGGAATTAAAAGCTAAAATTTTATTGTAAAGCACTATATGCCACAATATTAATAAGTTGCCTTTTAATTTTATTTAGTTCAAAATATTTTAAAATTCCTCATGCTATTTCTTCTATTTCTATTTTATTTGGAATTATGTTGTTTAACATCCCAATACTAGGGATTTTCCAAATATCTTTATGAAATAAATTTTATTATTGTAAGAGAACATGTTGTATACAATATCAAACTTTCAAATTGAAACTCATTTTATTACTAATTATTATCTCTCTTGGTGAAAGTACCATGTGCATTTGAAAATAATATTTATTCTGAAGTTGTTGAGTGTTCTAAAAATGTCAATTAAAGCAAGTTAACTGATTGTATTGTATTCTACGTCATTATTGTCTATAGACTATGAATTACTGAGAGGTGTTTGAAACCCCACCTAAAACTGTGAATCTGCTAGTTATATTTTCAATTCTGTCTTTTTTTTACTTTATATATTTAGAAACTCTGTTATAAATGTTATAAACTTTTAGGATTATTATGTCTTCTTGATTAATGATTAACCTCATTATTATGCAATTTCCTTCATTATCTGTGATACTATGTTTAGAGTTTTTCCAGATATTAATACAGCTATCCAGTTTATTATGAATAATTTTGTACTATTATGTCATTTTCTTATTTTTATTTTTGCCTATCTTAATCTCTAAATTCAAATGAGCTTCTTTTAGACAACATAAAGTTAATTTTTATTTTTTAAATCCACTTTGAAAAGTTCTTTTAATTAAAATATTTGTTGCATTTACACTTAATGTATCATATAATTGGATTTTAGAGAATCAACTGGTTATTTGTTTTCTATCTGCTTGATTTTCCTTTTCCCCCTATTTTTTGTCTTCTTTAGACAAAAAAAAAAAAAAAAAAAAAAATTGAGTATATTGTTTTATCTCCAATTGGCTGTTAACCTCCTACTGAGTTTTAAATTTTAGTAGCTTCTCTTGGGTTAATCATGTTCATCTTATCTCAACATAATCTGACTTCAAATAGTAACATAGCTCTTCACATAAAAGAAGCATACAATATTATACTGTCATTTATTCCCTTTATTCTTGTATAAATTGTATTTTATATTTTAGTTCTATGCATGCTATATATCCAAGAATACATTATTATTTTTCCTTTCATTTTTCCTTTAAATAAAATTTTAAAAAATTTCCTTCATCCTCACCTTCAAATATTCCATATTTGGAGCTATTTTTTTTCCAGGATTCCATCTGGTGTTATTTTTCTTTTACAAGAACTTCATTTAACATTTTGCATAGTGCAGATTTATTGGCACTAAATTTTCTCATAGATTCACCAATCATGTTTGGATTGACTAATGTTTTTCTTCAGTAGTTTTCCCCAAATAAAAGTTTGCATGCTCAAAACTACACAACTAAAACATTAATTTTTGAGGACTTACAGTTTGTCCTTGGCTTACACGTTTTTTTTTTTTAAGGATCTTATAACTATCACTCCATTGTTATCTGTTCTTGAATATTATGGAGTTGTAAGAGCCTGATGCCATTTTCCCTTTACAAGTGGCTATATATATATTTTTTTAATTTTTAAGTTCTGCAACTTAAGCAATATATATTCCAGTGTTGACAAGTGTAGGTGAATATTTCCTTTATAATGATGTTCTTTGGAGGAGTTTCCTGGCATCTTTAATTTTAGAAAATGTTCCTAAATTACAATTATTATAGTAGTTGAATTTCACTTCAGAAACTCCAGCTATCCATATATTGAATCAAATTTTTGCTTTTTTTCTATTATTTTCTCTTAATTTTTGTAAAAAAGTATTTATTTTCAACACATTTTGTTTACTTGTCTCATTTCTAGCTTCTGAATCTCTTATTGTCCTTTCTCAATTTCAACTATGTTTGCTTCAATTTTACTTCCTTTCTGTGGCAATTTTACGTTTCTTATATATTTTTTCGGAATAGAGTGCTGTGAGTTCAGTTTCAGCTATCTGCTATCTTCAAACTCATATAAGTTCTTAGATTTATGCTTTGTGTTCTTACTTTTTAGAATTGATTGCTTTATACTTCACTAAAAAAACAAAACCGGTGCTTTCAATTGTCCTTTCCTACATAACAACCTTTATGTGGTGAGTAGTTTCTTATCTATTACTGATCATGCTCTTCTGCTTTCTTTATTCACACAACACTCTTATATTGATATTTAATTGGCTCCTCTTAGTTATTCATTATTGAATGGACTGGGTCTCCTAAAGCAGCTATTGGTTGCAAGGGCTTGTTATAGAGTAGGGGACAAGGAAGTATTTCAGGCTAATTGGTGTTCTTGAGCTGAGGGTCTCTTCTTTCCAGCTGCTGAACAGAGAGGTTGCAGTCTAAAAATACGGTTTGCTTATGTCATTGTTTGTATAGCATGAACCTCCATGCATTTGTAAAATACAACAGCTCTGGGGGGAATGGTCCCCTTTCTATAACCATTTTGTAGATACAACACTTAGCTTTTGCACTGTGCTGCTTTCACTTCAGGGAATATAGTCCTGTGAATTTGTTAGAGACCTGTTAGCACTGGTCTTTCTCCTCAGCTGCTCTCTGCTTCCTACCATACATCTCCTGCAGACTCTTGACTTGGAATCCGTCTGTAGTTTTGCCAACCATTTAATTTGCATATATTTTTCAAATTACTAGGGGCATACAGGGGAAAGGCTGATTTTAAGCAGTCATGTATAGATAATTCCTTTTAAAATTTTTGTTACCAGGGGATTTCACATTACAAAAGAAATAATGGATAACAATTTAAAATCTGAAAAAAATGCTGAAACATCACAGTGTATTTTTACTAATTCTTTCATCCTTCGACCTTTCCTTATATGCTTGTTTAAATAAGTCTCTGAATTATGTCACCAAATTTAGTGGTATTAAAGCCCCAGCAGCTCACAGAACTGAGTTAACTATGAAATCTTGAGACTGAAGTTGAAAGTTCTACATTGTCACCAACACTGCAGGTTGTCTTCTTGTATTGGACTATTTTTTTTCAGGCACATTTCAGGAAGAGATGTTACTGTAAAGTTGTTAGTGAGCTTTTTCTTTTTGTTTTCTAAACCCCCACAGCAAATTTACATCCATTTGATTATTACAGAACAGAAGCTGAATGTCAAATGTTTCCGAAGCCTTATTTTTTATTTTAGAAATATTTGAAGATGGGGCTATGGGTGACTGATTAGCTTTGGTAGTGAGGGCTTTCTCCCTGGCTTGAAAACAGAAGATCACCTTATTGCTATGTCCTTATAAGGCAAAGACAGAAGAAGAAAGAAAGCTATGAGATGTCTCTTCATATAAAGGCATTAATCTCAGCATGGGGGCTCCACCCTCATGACATCACTTAAACTTAATTACCTCCCAATGGCCTCAGCTCCAAATACAATCATAATCGGAGTAAGGGCTTCAACATATAAATTTAGGGGAAACACAATTTAGTCCATAGCCCATAATGAGCTAGAGTCCGCGGACATCACTTCATAAAACAGGCTGGCTAAAAGAAACACATTTGAGAGTTCCTTGTTCAAAGCTCCTGTGTGGGAAGAATTAGCTAGCTAATGTAAAGTCTAATTGTTGTGAACAAAATCTGCATAATTTGAAGATATTTGAAAATTGCTGTATTCATGTACTTTAAGTCTTATAATAATCCTGGACCTTTTCTCCTTCTTTATGCATATATTCATATGGCGCCTCTGAAAACATATTTCCCATTGAAGGCATTTTTCTAATTTAAGGTTGTCTTTGTGTGTGGGAATTGAAAGACACATCAGTGACTGGGTCATGGATTTTGAATGGCAATTGGATGCCTCTCATTTCCATGGTGATTAACAGAGTCCAATTTCCAGCCCATTAAATATAACTTACATTCAGCAGCTGAAACCAGAGCTACATTTCAGTTAACTGTAGTTCTGCTAGAAAGAACACAAATATGGTAGTGCCTAGTAAGACTTGGCTAGTTAAAACACTTGATGATACGACTGTTTCTTACTTTCCTCATATCTACCCTACCGCTTTCTCACTGTACACGTCAACCTCTTCAGTTAAGATGATATGCAGTGAGCCTCAAAGGTTGATAACCAAGATAAAACATGACCATGATCTTCATTTTCCTGCTCACTTACCATAGATTCTTTGTCCACCAGCTTTTAATTAATAAGTGGCAAAATATTTGGTGGTTTTGTTTTCTATTTGAAAGTCACCATGACTCATAAGAAATTATGAAATACTCATTTGGACTAGGATAAGGTAAACTTTTAATTTTTACAAAGTCCATGCAAGTTTACCAAAATAATAAGGACATTATTTCTGGTTGTAACTGGTGATGCCAGAGGGGTAAATTTGAACTAGAAACCTGCTTTCCTTTGGAGAAAAAAAAAAAAAGATTGATTTTGCGTGTGAGAGGGAAGGGAAGATACAGGAGGGTAATTAGAGGTTCTTAACTGGGTGAAACCACACAGTACTAGAGAGTTTCGTTTATCTAACTAGATTTCCAAGGCTGAAACTCCACAATACTTATAAACTTTAAAGCTTAAGCTTCAGCACATTCTTCAAACTAGTCCAGAGACATTAGAAAATGTGTTATATCTATCCAGTTTAATGATCTCAGTATATACCTAATATTTTATAGGAAAATGTCATGTAACTTATTGTACAATAACAGTAACTCTGTGAAGTAACTTGTTCCCATTTTACAACTAAGCTCAAAGATGTAAAGAGGGCAATTATAAATTTTGTACCTTAAACCCAGATCATGTGATCAACATCCAATTCCTGGTAACGGTATCTTACCCATTTACCTGATGTTCTGTTCATTCATTCGTGTTTTTTCATGATTCCCATTCAATTACTCCTGCTTAGCTCACATAGAGATATTACAAATCATGTATTCCAAACCTCATTTATGTTATAAATGATGAAACTAAACTCCAATAGAATTCTTAAAGGCCTAAGTGTACACAGGCAGTTAGTCACAGATTTGAGAACAAAACAGAGAAGAGACCGGATGTCCTGTTCAGTAGTGTCTTCCTCTCTCTCTCTCTCTCTCTCTGTGTGTGTGTGTGTGTGTGTGTGTGTGTGTGTGTGTGTGTGTGTATGTGTGTGTGTGTATGTGTTCATCCTGGGCAATTGAGAAACAGAGCTGGGAAGATAGTGAAGAATGAACCACTTCATTGTACTTAAAAATATTTCCTGAAATTTATAAACAAGAAATAATTTTTTTTTTTACTTCAGTTCTCTCTTTGGGTAAAACCTTGTTCTTGTTTTTTGAATTTTGAATAAGAATCTTACTTGTTCTTATCAGGAGTGGTTCAATTTATGAGCAGTTGTTGTCTTTAGCAGGGTTCATTCTACCGAAAAAACAACAGGTCCTGACAGTGACAGCTTTGCAATGTAAAGAGGACATTTTCAGCCTCCATTTTTAAAAGACTTGTAATTGATATGGTTTGAATCTGTGTCCCCACCCAAATCTCATGTTGAATTGTAATGCCCAGTGTTGGAGGTGGGGCCTGGTGGGAGGTGATTGGATCAGGGGGGTGGTTTCTCATGAATGGGTTAGCACCATACCCTTGGTGTTGGTTTCATGAAAGTGAGTGAGTTCTCATGAGATCTGATTGTTCAAAAGTGTGCAGCACCTTCCCACTTTCTCCCTGGCTCATTCTGCTATGAGAAGTATTGCTTTGTCTTCCTTTTCTGCCATAATTGAAAGCTTCCCAAGGCCTCCCCAGAAGCAGAATCTGCCTTACTTCTGTAAAGCCTGAAGAACTGTGAGCCAATTAAACCTTTTTCTTTTTTAATTTATAAATTACCCAATCTTGGGTATTTCTTTACAGCAGTATGAGATTTGACAAATAACTCATGAACTACTCAAAACAGGAAACTGAATTTTTTTAGAGCAGTGCTCAAAAGATAAGGAAAATTTTCTCCTTAGGATACTTGTATTTTATATTTCTCTTAAGATTTCTTCCTGTTTCATTTTTGACTCTACAAAGGACTGCCTAATTTATGTGTCAAAGTGTACTGGTGGTAATGATCTGCCCCGAGTATAGATAAGAAGGCAATGCATTATTTGCAGAGAATATAAATAATAATATAATTGACTATAATCAGTATGATTTGTATGAACACCATGAATTGGCATTTGGGAACAATTACAGTTATTTTATGTTTTTGATGTGGATAAAATACACCCTTGCACTAGGGTGAGTAATATCCACTATTTGTGGTTCCCTCAATATACCACTGCTTAAGAAATAATTATCAGTTTTCATGTGGATGTACCTCAACCATTTTGAGTTTCACGAAGCTTTTATTTTTCTCTAGAAAATTCATCAGAAAGTCTCCTGGAAATAGTATTCCCTGAGTTTTTCCACTTTCAAGTTTTAGCCAAATTAAAGATAAGTTGGCTAAGTGTAAAAATCTTTTACTAGCATTTTGCTCCTTTATGGAATAGAGACTTGCTGTTAGAGCCTAATGATAATCTGAACATTTAGGCGTTTTTGCTTGGATATACAATGATTTTTATTTTTTTAATGTGGGTAATTTTAATTTTTATGTTTTTCAAGTAATACATTAGTTTTTGAGCAGTTTTAAGTTCACAGAAAAATTGAGAGGAAAGTACAGAGAACTCCCATGTACACTTTCACACACTCCCTCCTTATTTTCTGTATTATTAACATCTTGAAGTGTTACAGTTGTTATAATTGCACAAATATTGATAAATTATTTTCACACTACAGACCGTAGCTCACATTGAACTTCACTCTTGATGTTATACATTCTATGGGTATGGACAAATGTATAAAAGCATACATCAACCACTACAGCATCACACAGAAGACTGTCTCTGTCCTAAAAACACTTTGTGCTCTTTGTATTCCTCCCTCTCTCCCCTCTAACTCCTGGAAAAATTGCTTATGACAACCACTGATCTTTTTGCTGTGTCCATGGTTTTGCTTTCTTCAGAATGAAACATAGTTGGAATCATTCAGTATGACTGACTTTTTTTTCTTTCATTGACTTCTTTCATTTAGCATTATGCATTTAAGGTTTCTCCATATCTTTCAAGCTGTGGAGACAAAAGTGACTTCCTCTTGAATGTTAATCAGCCGTGTTTACCTCTTATTAGCCACAGTCCCATGAATGCCTCCTGATTCCTACTTTATTTAGTTTGCCTAGTGTAAGAACCAAGTAACCTTTTTTTTATTGCAAAAGTATAGGCCATGACACACATAGTATTCTTGCCTGTTTTGAAGAGTGCCTTTAACTGTCATGCTAGAGTACATACACCCTTTTTATGTATATAAGCCCTGGCTTTGGGAAGTGCAGAGATCTACTTGTCTTGCATCTGCTCAACACCATGCTTCTGCCTGCAATTTCCATTAATAAATCAACCAATACCAACAAACTGGATTCATCTGCCTCCATCTCTGGTTTCTTGGCACCATTGGCATTTAGGAGTCATTTGCGTAGATGGTCCTTTTCTATAATACATATCTTCATATCTCATTTCTTTCTGTGATAGATACATTATATTGTCTGGTTGTATTACTGATTATGTATCCATTCACTGAATTAAAGGTATTTTGATTTTATCCAAATTCAGGCAAATATGAATAAAGCTGCTATAAACATCTGTGTGCAGGCTTTTGTGTTGACATAAATTTTTAACTAATTTGGATAAATACAAAAAACTCAATTGCTGGATCAAATGATAAGATGTTTAGTTTTTGTAAGAAATTGCCAATTTCTGCCAAATTAGCTATACCATTTTGCATTCTCATCAGCAATGTAGCTGAGTTCCCATGGTTGCACATCGTTGTCAGCAGTTTGGGTTGTCAGTGTTTTGGATTTTGGCCATTCCAATATGTTCACTGTGGTTTCTCATTGTTTTAGTTTGCCATTCTGTAATAACACATGACCTTGAGCATCTTCTCATATGCTTATTTGAGATCTATGCAATTTATTTGGCAAGTTTTTTGTTCAGATTGTTTTTTTTAGATGGAGTCTCACTCTGTCGCCAAGCTAGTGTACAGTGATGTGATTTCAGCTCACTGCAATCTCTGCCTCCCAGGTTTAAGCAACTCTCCTTCCTCAGCCTCCCAAGTAGCTGAGATTACAGGCACACACCCCCACATCCAGCTAATTTTTGTATGTTTAATAGCAATGGGTTTTCACCATGTTGGCCAGCATGGCCTCTATCTCCTGACCTCATGATCTGCCCACCTCGGCCTCCCAAAGTGCTGGGATTACAGGAGTGAGCCACCAGCCCAGATCTTTTGTTTATTTAAAATTTATTTTCCTCATTGTTGAATTTTAAGATTTCTTTGTATATTTTATATAGCTGACTTTTATCAGATACATGTTTTGCAAAGATCTTCTCCGGTCTGCACCTTGTTTTTTAATTCTCTTAAGGGTATCTTTTTTGGAACAGAAGTTTTAATTTTAATGAAGTACAGTTTGCCAATTTTTCATTCATGGTTTGAGCTTTTTACATTTTATCTGAAAATGCATTAGCAAACCCAAGGTCACAGATTTTTTTCAATATTATCATCTAGAAGTTTTTTAGTTTTGCATTTTACATTTGAGTATGTGATGAATTTTGAGCTAATTATTGTGAAAGGTGTAACACCTGTGTCTAGATTTTTTATTGTACATGTGGATATTCTATTGTTTTAGCAATATTTGTTGGGAAAGTCCTCTTTCTTCATTGAATTGCCTGTGCTCTATTGTCTAATATTAGTTGACTATATTTGTGTGATTTCATTTCTGGGCTCTTTGTTCTGCTCTATTGATTTGTTTGCCTGTTCTTTCACTAAAATCATACTGTCATGATTTTTGAAGCTTTATAATAGGTATTAAAGCCGGGCGCGGTGGCTCACGCCTGTAATCCCAGCACTTTGGGAGGCCGAGGCGGGTGGATCACGAGGTCAAGAGATCGAGACCATCCTGGTCAACATGGTGAAACCCCGTCTCTACTAAAAAACTACAAAAAATTAGCTGGGCATGGTGGCGCGTGCCTGTAATCCCAGCTACTCAGGAGGCTGAGGCAGGAGAATTGCCTGAACCCGGGAGGCGGAGGTTGCGGTGAGC
>NW_022436951.1:23788516-23888219 GCF_009761245.1 Sapajus apella | reverse complement strand
AAAAAAAGGCATTAAAATAGAGTAATGCCAATTATTTCCTTTTGTTTTTCTTCTATATGTGGTAAACTATTCTAGGTCTTTTTTCCCATATAAACATTATTTATTTATTTATTGAGACAGAGTCTTGCTCTGTCACCCAGGCTGAATTACAATGGCTTGATCTTGGCTCACTGCAATCTTCACCTTCTGGGTTCAAACAATTCTCCTGCCTCATCCGCCCAAGTAGCTGGGACTACAGGGATGTATCACCATATCTTGCCAATTTTTGTATTTTTAGTAGAGGCAGGATTTCACCATGTTGGCCAGGCTTGTCTTGAACTTCTGACCTCAGGTGATCCACCTGCCTTGGCCTCCCAAAGTTCTAGGTGTGAGCCAATAATCTGGCCTCCATATAAACTTTAGAATTAGCTTCTCTATAGTCACAAACTATCTTGCTAAAATTTTTATTGGGATTGCATTGAATCTGTAGATGAAGTTGGGAAGAACTGATATTATGACAAAATTGAATATTCCTAGCCATGTACAGGGATATATCTCCCTATGTATTTGTATCTTCAGTTCATTTTTTAAAAATGTCTAATAATTTTCCTTTTAAAAATTTCAGAATTTTTTAGTTATATAGTCTGTCTTTTAAATATTTAGATTAGTGCTTATTTTTGTTATTTTAAGAATATTCCACTAAGCAATACTTTTTAGTATGAGTCTGTTCCAATGTTTTGCTTTTAGCTTTTGGGGATTTTTATTAAACATGTATTGAAGTATTTTGACTATCTTCCATAGTATCACTTTATCTTGAATACATTTTTATTCCTCTCATTTATTTTTATTTATTTATTTACTTGTTTTATTTTTAATATTTATTTACTTATTTTATTTTGAGACAGGGTTTCATGCCCGTCACCCAAGCTGGGGTGCAGTGACATGATCTCGGCTCACTGCAACCTCTGTCCCCTGGGTTTAAGCGCTTCTCCCGCCTCAGCCTCCAGAGTAGCTGGAATTACTGGAGGGCTAATCTTTGTGTTTTTAGTAGAGATGGGGTTTTGCCATGTTAGCCAGGCTGGTCTCAAACTCCTGGGTTCAAGCTAGCCACCTGCCTCAGCCTCCCAAAGAGCTGGGATTACAAGCATGAGGCACCACACCTGGCCTCCTCTCACCTATTTAAATTTTAAACATTATTCTTTCCATCTTAGGTAACTATTAAGACACTATCCATTATGTTTACTTGCTCCTGTATTATATTTTTTCTAGCTTTTTCTGGACTTCTTAAAATTTTGTGGTTTCCTTTTTTCCTTAGTTTTGTACCCCTTCTTTTCTAGTCATCATTTAGACCAATGATCTCATTTTTAATTTGTAAAACTAATTCTGATTTGTGTGATTTTCTCATACCCCTTATTATCTTCTTAATGTCAAGCACTCATTTAAAAATGTGGTTACCATTTTTAAGTTTTATGTAGGTTTGTTTCTTTTAAAAGTGTCCGTAAAAACTTGATGCATTACACCTGGTGTTTGTATATAGAATCTGATTGTCATACTTTTCTTAAAAATTTTAAGTAAAATAAATTTTTCTGTACCTTTAAGCATGGAAAAAGACAAGCCAATTTTTCCATCTTCATTGCTCTAAAACTCTCTTCTACAGTTTTCATTAAGTGATCAAAAAAAAAAAAAAGGGAAAAAAGTGCTCCCTGCTTCTTGAGACCTGCCTTCTCTGCATCCTCTCTCACTTCTGTCTTCATCTTTCATTTCCTTTATTCTGTATATTTCACATTATCCTCCCTTCAGTGTTGAGCACTGTTCTGGAAGAAAGCTTCAGACTGTGAGTTTCAAAAGTGCCCAGAGCCCAGAGCGCTTTTAGAACTTACTAGGATCCCCTTCCATTCCATTTACCACCTGGATTCTCATGACCCTAACCACCATTCCGAGCCAGTTTTCAGAGATGCCTGTGCACACTTAGCGAAAGATGGCTTCTCTTCTCACGCCCATGAGACACCTCAGACGCTCACAGCATGCAGGGCTTGTAGCTGCCCTGCCCTGCTCTGCTCCTGCCTATTCACATATCATTATTGAGTTTTATCATAGATACTTTCTTTTGGGTTTCTGGTTTTGCTCTATTCCTTGCTCTCCCTATTTTAATTTTACGAAGTTTCAGAAACTCTGCCACCCTTTCCACCATCTTTCTGGGATTCATCTATAGACTACAATATTTTCCAAATGCTACATGGCTTAAGTTAGATAGCTCCCCTCAAAAAATTGCATTCTTTTCTCAGGATACAGCATTTGTTCATTCACTCATTCAGTGAATATTTCTTGAGTGCCAGGCGTTTTTAGGAGCAATAAATGTAGGAGAAAGCAAGATTTGTAAAGCTTACATTCTCATTGTCAGAGAAAGCTTACATTCTCATTGTCAAGAAAATAATTACGCACCAACATAATATGTCAGACGGTGATAAAAACTATGAAGAAAACAATAAAATTGGGTATTCAGGATTAAAAATACAGGGAGGAAGGAAGTTTCTTATTTCAAACAGAATAGGTAGGAAAAATATATTTAAGATTTTACATGTAAACAGAGACTTGAAAAAATAACAGAATGAGTCCTATGACAACTTGGGTGCACAGCAAATATAAATTTCAGAATGAAAAAAACAAAAAAGGAATCCAAGAGTCCCTAAGACCGGTGCATTCTTGGAGAGTGGTGAAACAGCAAAAATTCCAGTAAGGATGAAGAGGAACACGTGAGAATCAGAGCGGTGGGAGAAAAGCCCATAGATGCCATCTGAAAACTATGCAAGGTCTCATCAGTCACTGCAAGGCTTTGGGATTCTTTTTTGAAGGAGGTGGGAAGCTACTGTACAGACTTTGTGGATTCAAAACATGATTTGGCTTATGTATTAAAGAAGCATTTTCAATTTTTGAAGAATACATTTTAAAAAGCAAGGGCAGAAGCATATGGAACAGGGAGACCAGTTATCGATCTACAGCAATAATGTAGAGAGGATAAAGATTAGAGGAAGGCAGAAGGTGAAAACAGAAGAGATAACAAGTGGTGAGACTGGGTATGTTTTTACAGTAGCTAGTGAAGGTTTAAGACAATGGCCTTTGATATGGTTGGCTGTTTCCTTACCCAAATCTTATCTTGCATTGTAGCTCCCACAATTGTCATGTGTCATGGAAGGAATGCAGTAGGAGGTAATTGAATCACGGGGACAGGTCTTTCCTATGCTATTCTCACGATAGTGAATACGTCTCATGAGATCTGATGGTTTATAAAGGGGAGTTTCCCTGCACAGGTTCTGTTCTCATGTCTGCTGCCATGGGATATGTGGCTTTCACCTTCTGCCATGACCATGAGGTCTCCCCAGCCATGTGGAACTGTGAGTCCATTAAACCTCTTTCTTTTGCAAATTGCCCAGTCTTGGGTATGTCTTTATCAGCAGAGCAAAAATGGACTAATACAATTAATTGGAACCAGGAGTGGGGTGCTGCTGAAAAGATGTCCCAAAATATGGAAGCAACTTTGGAACTAGGTAACACGCAGAAGTTGGAACAGTTTGGATGGCTCAGAAGACAAGAAAATGTGGGAAAGTTTGGAATTTCATAGAAACTTGTTTAATGGCTTGGTGCAAAATGTCCATAGTGATATGGAAATCAAGTCTAAGCTGAAGTGGCCTCAGATGGAAATGAGGAACTTGTTGGGAACTCGAGCAAAGATAACTCCTGTTATGTGTTAGCAAAGAGACTGGCAGCATTTTTCCCCACTGTGGAGATTTGTGGAACTTTGAGCTTGAGAGAGATAATTTAGGGTATCTGGTCAAAGAAATTTGTAAGAAGCAAAGTATTTGAGAGGTGAACTGGATGCTGTTAAAGGCATTCACATTTATAAGGGAAGCAAAGAATTAAAGTTCAAAAAATTTGCAGCCCAATAATGCAATATAAAATAAAATCCAATTTTTTGAGGAGAAATTCAAGCCAGCTGTGGAAATTTGCATAAGTAACGAGCAGCTGAGTATTAATCCCAAAGACTATAGGGAAAATATCTCCAAGGCATGTCAGGGATCTTCACGCAGTCCCTCCCATCACAAGCCCAGTGGCCTAAGAGGAAAAAATTGTTTGACGGGCTGGGCTCAGGGCCTCTGTGCTGTGAGCAGCCTAGAAACTTGGTGCCCTGAGTCCCAGCTGCCCTAGCCGTGGATGAAAGGAGCTAATGTAGAATTGGAGCCACGGTTTCAGAGGGTGTAAGCCCCAAGCCTTGGCAGCTTCCATGTGTGGACTTCTGTGGGTGCACAGAAGTCAAGAATTAAGGTTTGGAAACCTCTGCCTAGATTTCAGAGGATGTATAAAAATGCCTGAATATCCAGGCAGAAGTTTGCTGCAGGCTGGGGCACTCCTGGAGAACCTCTGCTAAAGCAGTGCAGAAGGAAAATGTGGGGTTGAAGTACCCACACAGAGTCCCCACTAGGGAGCTGCCTAGTAGAACTGTGAGAAGAGGGCCACTGTCCTCCAGACACCAGAATGTTAGATGCACTTACAGCTTATACCTTGTGCCTGGAAAAGCTGGAAACACTAATGCCCTCCCATGAGAGCAGCCAGGAGGAAGGTTGTACCTGCAAAGCCACAGGGGCAGAGCTGCCCAAGACCATGGGAACCCATTTCTTCCATCTGTGTGACTTGGATGTGACATATGGTGTCAAATGAGATCATTTTGGAGCTTTAAGATTTGACTGCCTTGCTGGATTTGGGGCTTCTATGGGGACTTTAGTCCCTTTGTTTTGTCAATTTCTCTCTTTTGGAATGTACATATCTATCCAATGCCTGTACACCATTGTATCTAGGAAGCAGCTAACTTCCTTTTGATTTTAGAGGGTCATAGACAAAAGGGACTTGACTTGTCTCAGATGATACTTTGGACTGTTGATTTCTGAGTTAATGCAGAAATGAGTTAAGACTTTGGGGCACTGTTGGGAAGGCATGATTGGTTTTGAAATGTGAGGGCATGAGATTTGGGAGGGACCAGGTGGAATAATATGGTTTGGCTGTGTCCCCACACAAATCTCATCTTGCATTGTAATTCCCATAATCCTCTTGCTTCATAGGCGGGACACAATGGGAGATAATTGAATCATGGGGGCAGGTCATTCCTGTGCTATTTTCATGAAAGAGAATAAGTCTCATGAGATATGATGATTTTATAAAAAGGAGTTTTCCTGTGCAAGTTCTTTTCTTTTGTCTGCTGCCATGGTTATGCACCTTTCGCCTTCTACCATGATTGGGAGGCCTCCCCAGCCATATGGAACTGTGAGTCTAAGACAGGTTTAACTCTTTCTTTTGCAGATTGCTCAGTTTGGGGTATGTCTTTATCAGCAGCATGAAAACAGACTAATACAATCTTCATCTGAGAGGTAGAGCTGACTGCTGCACATTCGTACCCAAATTTTAAACAAATAATTTTCAGTCTCTGTTTTGATGCCCATTTGTGGGAATTGATCACCCAATTCCCACAAAATAATAAAAACGTTATTGTTCAATTTAACTTGAATCATTCAATATACATTTGGAAGATAAATGAATGAGTAGCCTGACAACTCTCACCTCATCCTCTTTACTTTCCTCTCAAATGTTTTCATGTCAGTGATGTTCAGGAGCCTCTAATGTTTCAACTTCCAAAAGGCTCTTTCCCCATTCCCCGATCAAGCAGATTCTCCTTTGTCTTTTTCCTTGCTCCCCTGTCTTTGCTATAAAATGGGGAAGATGGGAGTATTGTACACAGGAAAGTGGTGGAAGAAAGTGAATGAAATAGCTTTTCTTCATCCGGTGGCTAGATGTAGAGAGATCACATTTATTCCTTTCTTTTCTCCCTCCCTCTTTCTCTTTTCTTTGTCTCTATTTTCCCTTCCCTTTCTTTCTTTTTTTTCTTCTTTTTTTTTTTTATAATTTTATTTTATTTTAGGTTCTGGGTACGTGTGCAGGTCATACAGCGTTGTTGCATAGGTACATACTATATTCGGCATTTCTCCACATATTATCCCTCCCCACCCTTCCCACTTCCCTTTGTCCCTCCTCTAGCCACCCCCCCAACTGCCTCCAGTGTATGATGCTCCTGTCCCTGAGTCCGCATGTTCTCATTGTTCAACACGCGCCTACAAGTGAGAACCTGCAGTGTTTGGTTTTCTGTTCTTATGTCAGTTCACTGAGAATGATGGTTTCCAGATTCATCCAAGTCCCTACAAAGACGTGAACTCATTGTTTTTTATGGCTGCATAGTATTCCATGCTGTATACGTGCCACATTTTCTTTGTCCAGTCTATCATTGATGGGCATTTGGGTTGGTTCCAGGTCTTTGCTATGGTAAACAGGGCTGTAATGAACATATGTGTGCATGTGTCTTTATAGTAGAACGATTTATAGTTCTTTGGGTATATACCCAGTAATGAGATTGCTGGGTCAAATAGAATTTCTATGTCTAGATCCTTGAGAAATTGCTACACTGTCTTCCACAATGGTTGAACTAATTTACATTCCCACCAACTGTGTAAAAGTGTTCCTATTTCTCATATCCTCTCCAGCATCTGTTGTCTCCAGATTTTTTAATGATCACCGTTCTAACTGACGTGAGATGGTATCTCAATGTGGTTTTGATTTGCATTTCTCTAATGACCAGTGATGATGATCATTTTTTCATGTTTGTTGGCTTCATATATGTCTTCTTTTGAAAAGTGTCTGTTCATATCCTTCACCCATTTTTGAATGGGGTTGTTTGTTTTTCTCTTGTATATCTGTTTTAGTTCTTTGTAGATTCTGGATATTAGCCCTTTGTCAGATGGGTAGACTGCAAAAATTTTTTCCCATTCTGTTGGTTTCTGGTTCACTCTAATGATGGTTTCTTTTGCTGCACAGAAGCTCTGAATTTTAATTAGATCCAACTAGTCTGTTTTGGCTTTTGTTGCCATTGCTTTTGGTGATTTAGTCATGAAGTTCTTGCTTATGCCTATGTCCTGGATGGTTTTGCCTACGTTTTCTTCCAGAGTTTTTATGATGTTAGGGTTTATGTTTAAATCTTTAATCCATATGGAGTTAATTTTAGTGTAAGGTGTCAGGGAGGGTTCCAGTTTCTGCTTTCTGCACATTGCTAGCCAGTTTTCCCAACACCATTTATTAAACAAGGAGTCCTTTCCTCAATGCTTATTTTTGTCATGTTTGTCAAAGATCAGATGATTGTAGATGTGTGGTATTGCTTCAGAGGCCTCCATTCTGTTCCATTGATCTATGTCTCTGTTTTGGTACCAGTACCATGCTGTTTCGATTACTGTAGCCTTGTAGTATAGTTTGAAGTCTGGCAGTGTGATTCCTCTGGCTTTGTTCTTTTTGCTTAGGATTGTCTTGGCTATGCTTCCCTTCCTTTTCCTTCCTTCCTTCTTTTCTTTTTTTCTCTCTCTCTCTTTCTTTCTTTTTCTCTCTTTCTTTTTTTCTCTCATCACATTGTTTCTTGGTGGCATAATGAAACAATCTGTGGAAGTTTAACAACTTGAGAAAATAAAATATATTTTTACTCTCTCAAAATCACTCCATATATGGACTTCTGAGAGAAAAAAAAGTGGGACTCTGAAATGCTAGGTCAATGACACTTCATAAAATGTGAATTTTAAAAAATGAGGGAACATATGTAACTCTAACGAACTGATGTCTCTGTTCTCCTTCTGTTCTGTTTCCAACCGCCATATATTAAATGTGTTATTAACAAGCTCCAAGGTGAGAGAACAGATAGTTTTAGAAGCATGAGTGGGAGCAGGGTGGCATCTTTGTCCTTCAGACCATCAAATCGTAGAGAGGACAAAGGAATTAAGAAACAGAAAGGGGTCATTTCTGAAAGCTGGGACCTCTACATGGAAAATACTACTTTTCTCCTGTACAATTTTGAAAGCAGGGAACACCTTCAAGTGTGATATGACACAGCATGGAAAAAAAGAGGTTGGGGATTGTTCAATAAATTGTCTCCAGAAAGGAATGCAGAACTGAGTGTTCAGACCAGAGGCCTAGTAGAGTAGAAAAGTGAAATCATTATGGAGGAAATGAAGCTGATACAGCTGGTTGACATCAATATGGGACCTTCTCTGAATGTAGTTGGCCCAGGAATCACACAATTTTCTTCTTCTACTCTTTTAGCCCAAATTTATTCAAACGCTTAGCTACATTTACAAACTTTCAACTACAAAAAAAAATTGTGAAATGTAATTTTTGTAGTTGACAGGCCAAAGTTTAACTCCTGAGTCCTATTTCTTAAGTGATCAAAAGACAGTATATAATATCCAGAGTTTCAGCCATGGCCATCACAAATAGGACTAGGCAGAGAAAACCTTAGATGGAGTACTATTATTTATGTTGCTTAACTCAGATCAAGTTATGAATTCAGAATCTTAACTTATGTCTAGTTTATAAATAAATGAAGTTACATTATGTTCACATCCTGGCAATACGTGTGAGGTACAGTGTTAAAGATGGGGATATCTTTACACTGATCCAAAGGTGTGGCTTGTTTATACAGCTGTGTCTCTCAAATTTCTCTTTTTGAGGGGGATGGGGAAGTAACCTTCTTGAGCCCTTATGGAATACTAAGGTTACCAAGGCAGATACTCAGGTATAGTTCTTATCTATACTGAAGTCATGAAAAAACAGTGGAAAGAACTTGAATGTATCCAAAAATAGAGTGCAAAAATATGATGTTATCAATGGACCGGGGATGGGCCCAGGTAAAATAAAGTGAAAAGTAGGGTCTTTTGTAGACAATCTCCAGAAATTCTGGTAGCTCAGTTAGGCAAAGCTGTACTTCCTGAATATTGAAAGGGAATGTTGGTTTGAATAAAGAGGGTGTCTGTATGTGAACCTCTTTGAAGCCTTTGAACAACTCATAAAAGATCTCTATCACCCATCATCTCAGGACACTTTGTTGAATTTTCACTGACCCTTCCCAGAAGATGAGTGAAAAGCTGTGTTACACAAAGCCTCTGCTGAGAAGATTGGGTACCTATAGAGGAAGACCTATCCTTTCTCATCAGATAGAGAGGTGAATAAGATGGGAAGGGTCACATGACATGAGGATCTCTCATGAATCACAGAAGGGGGCAAGGATGAGTCATTGTTTTCACAGTAGAATTCCTGAAAGCATGATAAACTAAAAGGAATAGAGCTGCCTATAGAAACAGTGGTAGAGAGGAAGCTGGGTTCTCCTAACTGCCATTTACTGTCCAAGAAATTTGGACAGTTCCTTGGAATTCGCAGGATCACTGATTATAGGAGACAACAGGAGACACCTTGTAACCTGATAGATGGAGTTCCTGTTTAAATTTGAGCTGGGATATTCAGTTCTGATATAATGGCCTTGCCCCACAATTTTTCCAGGATTTCAATCTTTGTTCAAACTGCCTCTCCAACCTCTCTAATAGGTTGTGCTCACCTGCATGGTCAATTCACATCACAGGACTCAGGAAGGGGCCACATCATGGGGATATGCAAATAAAACTCTCATTCCTGTAGGATAATGGGGGAACAGTTCCTGGGGACAACTAGAAATCTCTTTCTGAAATGTAAATATCTACCAGTAGAAAATTTAAAAGACATAATTTAATAACTGCTCAGTAGAATAGAATAGTCTGTATACATTTATAAAGGAATGATGTTATGGGGAACATTTCATATTTTCTTCTAAATAGGATAAAGAAAAGATATAAAACATTCTGCAGAATAAGAATCCAATATATAGCAAGGTGTAAATGCAATTGTAGGTTGAATCAGAATAGTGAGGTTTTATATATAGACATAAATTTTTTTCATTTTGTAAGAATAAAAATGTGTCTCTTTTATACTGAGTACAGTCCATGAATGTGTCTTTAATATTTCCACCTCTGCTTTTCTCCCAAATATCTGTTCAACAGACAATATTTTTACCATGAAAATGTAAGCTTATTTAACATGTTGTCATCATCCTATTTTTTCATTCCTTGGCTTAGAGGAGCTAAAATATGAATATTTCATGTTAATGTATTTGGCAATTTTTACATATAGAACAGTTTCTTTGGCTGATCATTTGACATCTATAATTTTGGGCATTATAAACATCATAGAATACTTTTTTTCTTCTTAATCTCAATAAGATATACATACCCTTTGTGCCAGCCAAAAAAAAAAAAAAGAAAAGATTAAAGTGGAAAAGGAAGCGATACATGGCTATCTAAGTGAAATAAATATACCTCAATTAGAGAGGCCTTAATTTAATTTTCACTGCTCTGACTATGCTGGCAGAAGCTGAAAGATTTTAGGATATATTGATATATTTGTAGAATTCAAAATACTATTTGTTTTGAACTCACACACATAGCCACTTTAAATGATTTTTTTTCCCTCTGATTGGGAAGGACATGACTATCTCACTAATAGAAATGTGGTATGTGAGAGTACCCTAAGTAATAGATAATTCCCATGCTGTCCAGATGCTTAAGTGAATTTGAGGTCTGTGTGCGGCTTGAAAGCCACTCGGAGAGAGCAACCAACCACACGCAATCACTAGCACATTACACAAGGGAAAATGCAGAAAATGAAATTGTTGGCAAAGATAATTACTGTGAATGCAGACTCTGGTAGCAGGAGTCTTTATGAAATACCGTACCATCTATTGTTAGCCAGTAAAGAAAAGAAGCTGTGCTTTGGCTTCAATTTGGAAAAAAGGTGACGGTAGGACAAGCTATCTAACTGAGTTGGGTAATGAAACTGTAAAGGTTGGTCATATTAAGGTCACCAAGAAATGATAACTCAAGAGAACTGGCTTAGTGAGCAGAATTGTTATGTGTGGCCAGGGTGCTGATCCTGCTGTTTAGAAGGACATCTTTTGGACTGAATGTACAACTGTGCTTCCCCTAAATGCTCCTTTCATTCATATGAGAAAAAAAAGTAGTGGGGAAGAAAGAATAGCAACATTAAAAATATCTAATACAAACAAAAAAGTGCAAAGAAGAATATACTTTTTAAAAATAATACCTTAACTCTCAATATGGTAGAAAATGAAGAGATGAAACATTCAATGCAGAAAACAGAGATAGAGGTACTCATAGGTATTATATTCAGAGTATATTCACTCTGAGGATCCCAGCCAAAATGAGTTGGTGTTCAGGTAAAAATAATCTGGCAGACATATCTAAAAATAAGGTACAGAAACTGGAAAATAAAATCTATTGTAAATCTTAATTAATAAAAACAATTTAGATTTTACCAAAAAATAAACTAGAAATCTATGTTCAGGTCATATCAACTTTCTGAAGTAAATACTAGTAATTTGGTCAATAGTAAAATACAGAAGCCAAAATCACAGCATCCATAAAAAAAGAGGATGGGTATGAATATAAATGTGTGTCATAGTTATGACCAACAGCCGGAGAAAAAGGTATCTTTTAAGGTATCAGATAGCCTGGTAGATTCAGAAGTGTGTGGTAAATTTTATGCAAGAAAGTTTTCGCAAGTGGTGGTTTGTATGTGGTCTCAAATATTATTAGGGCAGCTGTTGGGGGGATGATTTCAGGTTTGATCCTGCTTCCCTCAAAGAAGCAACATTTTTCTCATTGATACAAATAAGGCTCTTAGGAGTTTTTCTTTTTAAAATAGATGCATGTATCAAAAGTGAGTATTCAACATGCTTCCACATAAGGAAGAATTCTACCTACTGGAAAGAAACTTGGGCAGTTCCTTGGAATTCACTGGATCACAGTTTAGTATGTTCTGATTATAGGAGATAATAGTATCTATCAATCCATTTTTATACTGCATTATCCTATCTCCTGAAATATAACTGTATTATAATTGAAGTTACACTCTAAAATCGAATGGTTTACCATATCACATAAAAGGGATCTCATACATCAGTTTTCATTTTTGTTTTGAAGCAAGAGTGCATGCTAAAATATTTGCTAGTGGCAATTGCTGTAAAATGTGCTGAGTTATTTTGTTAAAACCATGCAGTCCTAGAGCAGAATTCTTCAATCATTCAAGGCAGAATGAAAAAGGTTGGTGTGTTTCTTGTCCATATTACTCAGTTACTAAAATTTTTTAAATCGGCCAGGTGTGATAACTCAAGTCTGTAATCCCAGCACTTTAGGAGGCCGAGGTGGGCAAATCATGAGGTCAGGAGTTCAAGACCAGCCTGACCAACATGGTGAAACCCTGTCTCTACTAAAAATACAACATTTAGCCAGGCATGGTGGCAGTCGCCTGTAATCCCAGCTACTTGGGAGTCTGAGGCAGGAAAATTGCTTGAACCTGGGAGGCAGAGGTTATGGTGAGCTGAGAGCGCACCATTGCACTCCATTCTAGCCGACAGAGAGAGACTCCATCTCAAAAAAAATTATTTCTTTTAATCATCATAAACCATTATCCTTTATGAGTTTACTTGAAGATGTTAAAGTTCAAAATTTTGTGTACAGGCGGAGTTTTCCTCCATTAATAGCGCCTTCTTAATACAAGCTGGTGTTGACTATTATCAAATTCCAGTGAAGACAAAGAATCCCAAGATCTTTGTAAAAAAGAAACCTTTTAGCATTCCATTGTCCCTTTGGAGATAATGTTGTTTTGATTTATTCATAAAGTGTTTTAACTGTCAAGACTCTTGAAGATCATGGGTAAGCAAGTGAGTCTCTTTTTTAACATGATTGGTTCAAGTAATAGTTTGAAATTCACTTAATTTAAAATTACAGAGGATTATAATCATGAAAACTGAATATTTGTATCTTCCTGGCTACATTCTCTTAAGAAGATATTTCATAGGCAGATAAGGAAGGCCAAGCTGGGTGTCTGCACTGTAGAAATGCTTCTTACTTGGACTTCTGCTTTCATTTATGCTGTAGAAAATAAAAGTCCAGCAACATTCTTCAATTCTGCTATTTTAGTACTTCTAAAAATTATTTGTTTTTATTACATTCTGCTTTTCAAAGCCACAACTCTAAACTTTGTTTTTCCATATTGTTTCCTAATGCTTTATTTCAATAAACTCCAAAAGCTGTTAAAAAGAGAGAGAGAGGGGCATTAAAGGGGAGATAGAAGTTATCATGATTCATAAAGTAATAAACTTAAAAATAAGTACATTTGAAAAGATATAATATATTAACTCACTCTATTTTTAAATACTATAATTCACAACGAAGTGTAAAATGAGGGTTTTTTGGTCTCATAAGTGGAGAAAGTGGAAAATCCCATTATTTAACGCTTGCTGGGTGATTGGAGATGCTATGAGGCAATATTATTATTTTTATTTTTCTTAAGGCCTTGCAGTTTTGAGCTGTAATGGTACGCCCTAATATTCTTTCATCTGAAAAAAAAAGACTTTTAAAATATTTTGTTAAGCTTCCTCCTGTTTACTGCTGTGAACTCTCATTACAACTGTCTTCATTCAACATATAACCTAATTATATAGTCAAAAACCAAGAACACATCCACCATAATTCTCATATTTAATAATAGAATGTGTGTTTTTTTAAATAATGACTATTTTGTTTGGTTCTAATTAGAGTAGAGGCAGTTGAGCATAAATTTTAGGGGTAGAATTTGGACTTTAGGTTCTGAGAAGCTGATGAGTGCTAAAATGAATGAAGTATGAAAGCAGGAGATAGGTTAGGCAAGGTGGCTCAGGCCTGTAGTCCCAGAATTTGGGAGGCCGAGGTAGGTGGATCACTTGAGGTCACGGTTTGAGAACGGCCTGGCCAACATGGTGAAACCCTATCTTTACTAAATATATATGTATATTATTCTGGTGTGGTGGTGTGTGCCTGTAGTCCCAGCTACTTGAAAGACTTGGCCAAGAGAATTGCTTGAATCTGGGAGACAGAAGTTTGCAGTGAGTGGAGAGCATGCCACTGCACTCAAGCCTGGGTGAGAGTGAGACTCCATCTCAAGAGAAAAAAAAAAGAGATAATCCATGGCCACGAGGAAACCTTTATGGGTACCACTGGTGGACCTGAAATAGGAAGCTTCCCCAAAAATAGAAAACAAAATTAATTTGCTGAAACTGCAACCTGCAGATTGATATATGTACATATATACAGGAGAACCCCCAAATCAAGGACAGCATAACCTAGGGTAGAGAATCCCATAGGCCAAAGAGAGAGACTTTGGCAGATTTCAGAATTGCTGTTTCAGAATTCAGTCTCAGTTTGCCCCCCTAGGTATAGCTGCAAGTACATGTTTGTGAATGAAGTGGAGTAGCTTGCTTTTGCCAACATGAGAAATTGATCCCAGAAAGAGAAAAAGAGCAAAGTTCTTAATTATTCTTCTGCTGCAATACACAAGGAACACCTCCTCGCCAAAATATACAAGAAGCACTGCCTCAGCCAGTCTTCAGATGGTTTCCACCCAGACACACCCCAAGCTACTCACTACAGCAGGCTCTGAAACCAGCAGATGGGTTGACCATTAGGTAACAGTAAGTGTTGCAGCAGCTGGGGAAAGCTGTGCCATCTGCCAATACTGATTGGACTTCCACGTATGCATATTAACAGATCATCAAAGGAAAAACACTATTTGAAGAAGAATAAGCAATAACATAAAGGCAAAAAAGGAGCTACTGCAAGAAGCAGTAACAAACTTTTAAAAAGTTGTTATACTAGAGGAAGTTCAAGGATATATCATAGTTCTAAAATGAGAAAAGCTGCTAAAAATAACAAATAACTGTAGAAATCAGATGCTTTATACTTTAAGAACAACAACAATTATAATGACGAATTGAAATGCTGAATGTCAAAATTGATGTGGTAGAAGGATTAATTATTGATATGATTTGGCTGTGTCCCCACCCAAATCCCATCTTGAATTGCAGTTTCCATAATCCCCATGTGTCATGAGAGGGACTCAGTGGGAGGTAATTGAATTTTGAAGGCAATTAGCTTCATGCTATTTCGTGATAGTGAGTTCTCACAAGATCTATGGTTTTATAAGGGGATTTTCCTCCTTCACTTGGCCACATCTCTCTGTCCTCCTGCAATGTGAAGACATGTTTGCCCCCCTTCCACCATGATCATAAGTTTCCTGAGTCCTCCATTGCCATGTGGCACTGTGAGTCAATTAAATCTCTTTCCCTTTTAAATTACACAGTCTCAGGCAGTTCTTTATAGCAGTGTGAGAACAAACTAACACAATTATCATGAAGAAGGATTGAGTGATTTGCCTAGAAGTCAGTAAAAAAGTAAATAAAGCAAATAAACCCCCAAAGAAACACACACACACACACACACACACACACACACACACAGAGAGAGAGAGAGAGAGAGAGAGAGAGAGAGAGAGAGAAGTTATGTGAGGTATACGGAAGCTGTAATATTTAATATTAACTCTAGAAAGGGAGAACAAAGACAGAAGAGAGAAAGCAATAATCAAATAACTGACTGAAAATTCTCCAAGTAAAAATGAGTCATTTTTCCAGATTACAAGTGCTCACATAGTCTCTTCCCAAAGGTTTTGCCTTTCCCAGACAGATTTTTGGTGTCTGGAGAATTTCAGATAGGTTATTTGGTTTTACCCTGAGGAATCTCCACTGCCACTTGTGTTGAGACTCAGACCAGAATGAGAGCTGAGGCTACAGAGACAACTTTGTTACTCCCTGTATTAGTCCATTCTCACGCTACTATAAAGAACTGCCCAAGACTGGCTAATTATAAAGGAAAGAGGTTTAATTGAGTCACAGTTCAATATGGCCGGGGAGGCCTCAGGAAACTTAAAATCATGGTGAAAGGCTAAGGGAAAGCAAGGCACCTTCTTCACAAGGTGGCAGGAAGAAAAAGTGCTGATCAAAAAGGAAAGAGCCCCTTATAAAACCATCAGATCTCATGAGAACTCATTCACTATTATGAGAATAGCATGGGGAAACCAACCCCATGATTCAATTACCTCCACCTGATCTTTCCCTTGATATATGGAGATTATGAAAATTACAACTTAAGATGAGATTTGGGTAGGGACTCAAAACCTAATCATATCATTCCTACATGCTGTTCACTCTCAGGCTGGAGATTGATATGCGATATCAGTCATTTTTTTTGAGGCTTTTGCATCTTTGAAGAAAAGCTTCTCCCTCCTTTGCAATCTTCTCTTGTTATCTGTGGTCATCTGAATAGTAATTGGCCACTCAATGGTACCCTACCCATTTTCTGCTGCCTGCTGCTGTCTTATCCCTTTCTGGGTATGCTTACGCATTTATTCCCTCCTATCCTACCATATTTATTCAATTGCCTTTCTAGAAAGGAAAACATCAAAGTGTGAAGCATCATCCTTATATGACTTGATAATGCTTGATTGTGACACAGCACAATTCACTCTTAGGAATGGAAGGCAGAGTCAGAGGCCACTGTATCTGCTTTTCAACAATTCAGCATTATGAGATACATAAATTTGGAAAATATAAACCTTGAGAAAAATTTCCTCAAGTCTATCTGAGAAAAAATCATAAAATAAAACATGAAAAAATATATAACTCTGAGAATTGTGTTTTGAGACAGTCCAATTTAGAGAAATAAATAGAAATTATATAAAATTAAAGAGAAATTTTACAGCATATTATAGTGTACTATAGCCACAGGAAATATATTAAACACTTTGAATTTTGTTACTATTTGATTTTTGAGAATTTAACAGAGTTTTATCTCTTTTTTTCCAAAAACATAAAACTAACATTAAAATATGCATATGTGACAAAATATAAAATATATTTGAAAATTTACCTTGGTTTTACAAGAACTTGAATGGTTTAATGTAATGAATAAAACACTGCGTTATTGATAAAACAGTTGAATAAAACTGACTAAACATTCTACAAAAAAATCTGAGTTGTAATACCTATAAACTGCCCACATCTAACTATATAATTGTCTAACTAGCATTTTAATCTTTTTCCCAGTAACATAATAAAATTTCTTATTGAATGCTTTGATGAGCTTAACAAAGAAAGCATGCTAAGCCATAATAAGCATGAGATACAAAATTAGAGAAATTTGTGCTGAAATTCCATTACAGTATTTACTGTCAGTGCAACCTTTAGTGTAATATTTACCTTTCCCAAAACCTTACTTTTCCTGTCTATAAATGGGAATTGAGTCTGAGCTGGGCCAATAACTTTCTTTAACCAATAGAAATAAGTAGAAGGAATGCTGCAGCAGTTCGGGTTTAAGCGTTCAGGGGTCCTGGCAGTTCCTATACACAACCATAGCGTCTAGTTTTCCACTCGTAACGTTGTTTGTTTTAGTCTAGCCCACAAGTCTTGGGTCTAAGACCTTTGATAAGATCAACAAACCTCCTTTTTATCAGTCCTGTCCTGGTCTTTATGGGAAGCGCTCGATGCCTTGTCAAGAAATTATCTCTCTGATGTCTCACGTCATAGTCCAGAATATCAAATTCTGTTTCTTGAAACATACAAACCATTAGGTCTATATTCACCATATTTCCTTTTAGTTATCAGAAAAAAACAAAAAGCAGACAAACAACAACAACAACAACAACAACAAAACACCTTTGAATTCCTACCTGTGTCTCTGTTTTCTACTCTATGAGAATATTAACCCTAAAGAACATATACGCCTCCTCCTACCACACCCCTCACAGCTGTGGAGACTGGGAAGCCCATGATCAAGGCACCAGCAGATTTGTTTTCTCCTGAGGGCCTGCTGTGTGGTTTATAGGTGGTAGCTTCTTACTCAATCCCCATGTGGTGGAAGGAGCTACTAGCTTTCTATGTTGTCTTTTATAAAAAGACTAATGCCAAAAATGAGAACTCTACTCTTATGATCTAATCTCCTATCAAAGCTTTCACTTTCTAATAACATAATTTTGAGGTTAAGATTTCAATATTTGAACTTTGTGGGGAGCGAAGCCTTCAGTTCATTGCCAGTTATTTCATATGCAGCAGCCTTCAATTAGCCGGATGTCCCTTCTCTTGGCTGCTTTTCCTAACTGCTTTACTGATAGGAATTCTAGGCAAGTGAAAAGACAACTTTTAGTGAGCAGTGAGGGCTAGAAGGTAGAGATGGTTTTAGGAACTCCACAAATATATGCGATAAGGATTTGCTTTCTGGTTGATGGTACAGCTTCCCAATCAGTGTGCTCTGAATGGGTTATATACCACTGGGTACACTGTTAATATTTGATACATTCTAGCCCTTGGATGGTTAGATGGGAGCTGGAGGAGCTCAAGTCCATAGGACTAGTCACCTCCAGCTATGGGGACTCCATCCAGGGATTCTCAAAGGAGCATCTAAGTAGAAACCAATCTAATGGCACTTCTCCTACATGATGCCAACAACCTGCTGCTGTTTAGCCATACGCAGAGCCTTGCCAAGTGTGCACTACCAGCTGGTCATCTCTACAGCTAGCTGCAGAATAGATGGTTGCCAATTATGGGTAAGGAGCTCATAGAGCTATTGGAAGATACTGTATTCCAGGTGTCCAGGGATCGAGGTACACAACTCAAGGTAGAGCCAATCAGAGGGAAACTTGGGAAAATCTACTGGCCATTCTGGGATGTCTTAGTTCATGTGGGATGATATAACAGTGTGCCATAGACTGGGTGGTTCATCAACAACAGAATTTTATTTTTGACAGTTTTGGAGGCTAGGAAGTCCAAATCAATGCCCTGGCAGATTCAGTTTCTGGTGATGAGGAACTGTTTTCTGGTTCATGGATGACCATCTTCACCCTGCATCTTCACTTGGCAAGACAGGTCTCTGGGAAGAGTTCACTCTCATGATCTAATGACCTCCTAAAAGCCCCACCTCCTAATATCATCACATTGGAGATTGGGGTTTTAGCTTGTGAATTTGGAGGAAATACAAACATCCAGTCTATAGTATGGAGGTACAGCTCCAAACAAAATGACAGACACTTCTCTCCAATGAAGGCGAATAGGGCCTTTCAGTGAAATCTAGCAGACTGCAAGGTAACTGTACTAACAGTGCTCACATAGCACATTAATGAGAGCTCAGCCATTATTTTAAGATAACTATGATTTCAAAGTTTTTGATTTAAAATTAATGAGTATTATAAAAATTTCAACACTGTACCAATAAAAGAAAATGAGGAGATGCTGAATTCATTAAATGTAATTTCAGCTATTGTTAATTTTGAAAGAGTAAAAGACAGATTATAAAAATGTTATTACCTATTTATGTAAAAGAATTTCTTATTGATGCCATCCAGAAATTGAAGAAATCATTGTTTCTGGTCAGTCTTGCCTAGGAATTGTATATACCTGCTGCAAATGGAAAGCTTTGAACAAAAGTTATGTTCATAGATTCAAGTTTACATTTCTGTCAAAACTTTGATGAGGCTTTATTTGAATGCTTTATACTAATAAAACATTAATATATTTTCTAATCTTTTATATTTGATTTTCCCTTATAAAGAAAAACTAACTTCTAAACTAAACTCCATATATATCCTTGTTTTACCTGAAAGATTATAGAAAATGTTTATTTTCTATGTGCATGATTTATTGGAAGACTTTGAATATCACTAATCTCAGTATAAGCCTTGCCCTGGAGGCTTAAGTCTAAATGTCATATTACCCAATCAAAAATAAAAATATTTAGATTTGGACTTATATGCAAATAATGAATTTGATATTATTTTTTAAAAGGAAACTTCTGCAAAACACAAGATTATGGAAATCTATTTTTTTGTTTAAGCCTTAGGAAATCTCCAGCAATAAACATATGCCTTCAACCTAAGGATTCTCAACACCAATTCGGGAAACTTTGATTATAAGTACATTTTCTCTATCTCCTGACAAAATCAGTCTTGCTGCCACTTCTGTTCATCTTTTCCCTCATGGTACAAAACATCCATGAAACCTCTCCACATGACAGAGCTTCAGCTAGTTGATGATATCTATCAGGGTCTCCTGGTTCTTGTTTATTCATAAGCAGCACCACTAGTTTCCTCAAGCATGCCTAATCTACTATTTCAAGTTCCTTCATCATTATTCCTGAGCCCCTTGGATAATGACAGGAGTCACTCGGGAAAGAGGCTGAGTGGTGTCCATAGAACCAGTCATCCTAACCACTTTTATTACAATCCTCTTCTGCTTAGGTCATCCTTGTGAGACACAAATACCTTCACATTTTTGACCACTTATGGAGGACCATCCACATACCTATTCTCCAAATTTTCTTGTCACCAATTTTCCAATCATGCTCCTAACAAGTCCTTGACCAAACTAAACCATTGTACAGTCCATGAATCAGTATATGATCACACATCTGGCCATTTCTTTTTCCAGGCAAAGTATACAACCAGGTACACTACTCGAAGTTTGTCCACTGAGAAGATTTCCCTTTGCCACTGTCCTTCAGGGATGTTCTAGAAAGGGGCTCTGGTGCTGCAGCTCTCCACTTTTGGGTGGTGCCTGCATATCATGTGGAACCATCTGTAAACCCATACCCACCCTTCTCTTCTTCCATCAACCAATCACAAGGAGCTACATATGAGGTCACAGGTGCAGGGTGGGAGAGAGAAGGCAGGGTGGCAGGAGTGGGGACCATGGACATTTGAGCCACTCTTCATGTAACTTATTTGTGCCTTCAGGGCCTGCTTGATCCCGATCATTTATATACCACTTCCATTTGATGATGGAATGCATTGTATACGCTCAACCTTATGAGTCAGAAAGCACCCAGTTCATGGTAGGCAGTTTAGGTCACATGGTAACTTGGTGACCCAAAGTTAAATGCTTAGTTCCTGCCAAGGTCCTTTAATGAGCCAAGAGCTGTCTCTCAAAAGGAGAGTAGTTATCTGCAGAGGGTAACAGAGCCTTAGTCCAAAATCCTAGCAGTATCCGCTGTGATTCACCTAAAGAAGTGTGGCAGAGGGCTCCTACTCATAGAATTCACTGGTCTTACCATGTTCCCCAACACCCTGTAACAGCTGGATTGACAGAAAAGTGAAATGACCTTTTGAAGTCACAATTACAATATCAACTAGGTGACAATACTTTGCAGGGCTAGGGTAAAATTCTCCAGAAGGCTGTGTATGGTCTGAATTAAAGTTCAATATATGATACTGTTTCTCCCATAGCCAGGATACATGGGTCCAGTAATCAAGGGGTGGAAGTGGAAGTGGCACCACTCACCATCACCCTTAGTGGCCCACTATCAAAATATTTGCTTCCTGTCCCCACAACATTATGTTCTGCTGGCCTGGAAGTCTTAGTTCCAGAAGAAGGAATGCTGTCACGAGGAGACACAACAATGATTCCATCAAACTGAAAGTTAAGATTGTCACCTGGCCACTTTGGGATCCTTCTGCCTCTAAGTCAACAGGCTAAGAAGGGAGTTACGGGGTTAGATAGGGTGATTGACTCAAACTATCAAGATGAAATCAGACTACTACTCCATTATGGAATAGTGTGTATGGAATACATACATGCTAAGGAAGAGTGTGTGTGAAATACAGGAGACCCCTTAGGGCATCTCTTAGTATTACCATGTCCTGTGATTAAGGTCAATGGGAAACTATAACAATCCAAATCAGGCAGGACTACAAATGGCCCAGACCCTTCAGGAATGAAGATTTGGGTCACTCTACCAGGTAAAAAAAATCACAACCCACTGTGGTACTTGCTAAAAGCAAAGGGAATACAGAATGGGTAGTAAAAGAAGGTAGTCATCAATACCAGCTATGACCACATGACCAGTTGCAGAAAAGAGGGCTGTCATTGTCATGAGTATTTCCTCCTTATTTTGTTAAGAATACGTTTGTGCATGTATATACTTGTGCTAAGAAAATATCTTCATTTTATTTTATTTTTCCTCTATCATGTGATATAAGATGTAATGACATCGTATCAGCATTTAAGTGTTGTTAACTTTATGTAATAGCATTTAGGTTAAGAATTAGTGTGCTTCTGGTTGTACAAAGGATAGTTGTATTATGTTAACCATAATTATGGCTTTATTATGGACTTAATTTGGAGATTAAGTATAATTTCAAGAGATGTGCATGGGTTCAAGTAGATGGGGGTGCACTTGTGATGGTTAATATTAAGTGTCAACTTGATTGGATTGAAGGATGCCTAGATAGGTGGTAAAGAACTGTTTCTGGTTGTGTCTGTGAGGGTATTGCTAGAGGAGATTAACATTCGAGTCAGTGGACTGGTGGAGGAAATCCCTACCTCAGTGTGGGTGGGAACCACCCAATCAGCTGCCAGCATGGGTAGAACAAAGCAGGTGAAAGAAGGTGGGATAAACTGGCTTGCTGCATTTTCTGGCGTTCATCTTTCCTCCATGATGGATTCTTCCATCCATTCCTCTTGCCCCTGACATTAGACATTTTTCCCTCCTTAGCAGTCTCTCTCTCTTTCATTCTTTCTCTCCTCTCTCTCTCTGCATGTGTGTGTGCTTGGATACATGGGTAGATGTATATGTTTAATAAATTAGTTTTCAACTTTTATTTAATTAATTTTTTTCACAGACAAGGTGTCACTTCATCACCTAGGCTGGCATGCCATGGCATAATCATAACTCACTACAACCTTGAAATCCTAGACTTAAGCCAATCCTCCCACCTTGGCCTCCTGAGTAGCTGTGGCAGCAGGCATGCCCCATTATGCCTAGTCAATTTTTTTTTTCACAGAAATGGGGTCTTTCTATGTTGCCTAGGCTGGTCTCAAACTCCTGGCTGCAAAAGATTCCCCTGCCTTGGCCTCCTTAAGTGCTGGGATTACAGACATGAGCCACCATGCCTGGCCCATTATTTTAAAATAATTACCTCTAGTGTGTGCGAGGAATGCTCCTCGGTACTGGAAACATGGTCATGAGCAGACAGACAGTATTTTTGCTCCAAAAAGGGCTTATTTTCTAAAAGGAAATGGGATAGAATAAAGATATGATAAACCATATGTTCTTGAAAGAGAATTCATTCAGCCAGGTGCAGTGGCTCATGTCTGTACTCGCAGCACTTTGGGAGGTAAAGGTGGGCAGATTATGAGATCAGAAGATCGAGACCATCCTGGCCAACATGATGAAACCCTGTTTCTACTAAAATACAAATAATTAGCTGGATGTGGTGGCATGTGCCTGTAGTCCCAGGTACTCGGGAGGGCTGAGGCAGGAGAATTGCTTGAATCCAGGAGGTAGAGATTGCAGTGAGCTCCGATCCCACCACTGCACTCCAGTCTGGTGACAGAGCAAGACTCCATGAAAAGAAAACAGAAGAAAGAAAAGAAAGAAAGAAAGGAGGAAAGAAAGAAAGAGGAGAAAAGAAAGAGGGGAAAGAAAGAAGGAAGGAGGGGGGAAGGAAAGAAGGAAAGAGGGAGGAAGGAAGGAAGAAGGAAAGAAAGAAAGGAGAAAAGGAAGGAAGGAAGGAAAAGAAAGAAAGAGGAAGGAAGGAAGGAAGGAGGGAAGGAAGAAAAGAAGAAAAGGAGAAAAAGAAATAAAGAATATGTTTTTTGAGTAAAAGAGGTAGGATAATGTGCAGGAGCATAACCGAAAGTGTAATGGGAACTGGGATGGGATGCATTTGCATGGTCAGGGAATACCTCATTAAATGGTGGTAAGAGAAAAGAACTTAAAAGAAGTTGTCATCAGTGATCTCTGACCCAACGACCCTGCTTCCTCTTCTTCCATGCCCTGATTCTGTCTACTTGTGATGAGATCATGTGCTGCAGGAGTCCAGCCCACCAGGAGAGAAGTATTATTTAATTCAAGCAAATCCTAGTAATGCCCATGCCCAAAGTCCTTGCCAGAGATGATTTGGACACTCTTACGTAAGCTTGAACAATGAGATATAAAGGAACATTTCCTGAGGGCTTTATCAGAAACGTTTCTTAATTCATGGGAGGGGACACACAATCGGAAAGTCAGCTGTGTGGACAGGCAGGAACTACATCCACCTGTGACCACAAGGGTTGTTGCTTACAAGTTGGATGGAACAGAGGCAGATGGGAAGAACACCAGTCTTGATAACATGACTAAGCACTGAATCAATCCATGAAGAGTTAATGTCTGGACTTTTTACTGTAGACAAAATAAACCTACTCTTGCTCAAATCTTTGTTACCTAGGACATCCTAACTGATACAGAAGTGATCTAATGGCTGGTCTATTTCTTTCTGTGTTTGTGATTGTGATTGTGATTGTGATTGTGCGTGTGTGCGTGTGCATTTTTATTACATATGGAACGAGAGTACTGCCATAGGGATCATGCCTCTATTATAAATTGAGTATAAACATTTTTTAAGAAGATTATATGGTATAACAGAGAGTTAGAATTAGAGAAATATTGAGGAATTGGGATATTTAGATAATGAGAAGTCAGTGGAGCTGTATGATTAAGGAAAACAACCGTGGAGGAGGCTAGCTAAAATTCTGTGTGCTGCTTTGTCATTTCTTATACAAGAAACCGTTATGAATCTGGAATATCTGTGTCTTTGGACCAAACGGGGATTTGTTCTTCAACTCACATATTTGTTTTGTGGTTATTAGCAGGCATTCAGCAACGAATGGCCAAGATTTTAGTGGGACTATGTCATATTTTTAATTCTGTGTGTTTAAATTACGTGTATTTAAGAATCATTAATTCTTTACTAATATGTATACACGTGTGTGTGCATCTATCTGTCTATATGTATGTATATACCAGTAACTTTTCATTCCATTCCCATAAAAGCTCTAAAGTGTCCAATAACAAGTAGATCAACAGACATTTCTCTTTAGAAATGTTCAGGCCTAATTCCAAATCAAGACCTATAGCAGTTTTTTCAGCAATGTCTGAGAATGTACTCGCTCCCTCCTCCTGTCTGGAGAGCTGCAGCATCCTTCTCATGGTTATGAATGCTAATCCACATCTGGGATAGAGGCGTATTTATGCCACCTACTGGCTATTTTAGAAAAATGCATTTCAAATACCAGATGTCTTCTTGCAAACATTTAGAATGTAGGCAATCTTGGTTTGTTTTCAGAGTATGGAGCTCTCTTTCATGTTCTTTGAAAACATGAGAATTGGCATGTTGCTATTCAATTTTAAATGTACAGCTCAGCTTTCTCTTTGTAGCAGTGGAACTAAGAGTTATGAGAAAGCAGAAAGTCATTCTTACCCATTTGCAAAAGTATGAATGTACCTAAATTATCTCATGTGTTATATTCTCTTTGTCCAGGTTAAAATGGTCACTTATAAAGTCACGGACATCGACTTGGACTTGTGTTACTTTTGGAGGCAAAGGAATCAAAATGTTTTCAATGATTAAATAAAATGTCACTTCCGCTGCCTAGAAGTCCAGCTCACCATAGATATGGTCTATATGAGCATTAGTTATATCCTCTCAACATTAGTTATATTCTCTGGAAGATATAATGTATTCTTTTCAGTTATCTTTCTACACAAAAAGCTTCTTTTCACTAACTCAAAAAAAGTCAGTTGTCTTTTTCTGGGTCTTTTTTTCTTTGAAAGTCAGTAACAGGAACTTCAATGAGAAATTTTAGAAACTGCTTATCTTTCTCTTAGATAAAAATAGCATGGATATGGATGAACATGAAAATTAATACCTTTACTGTACAAAAATTAGTGTTACTAGAAGAAAAAAAGCCATGGGCAGATTTTCAAATTGCCTTTCTCGCAAAGGACCTGTATCAGAAAAAAAGAACACCCAAAATATAACAATAATTTAAAAATTAAAATTAAAAAACAAACAAACTATCTAAACAGGCATTTCAGTAAATAAGGCATACTGATGCCAAATATGCATATAAGAAATGCTCAAAATCATTTGTGTAAGTACAAATTAGAATCACAGTGATAGCCCAAGACTCACTGAGTAGAATGGAAAGTTTAATTAAAACATACTGACAGACCAGGCGTGGTGGCTCACAACTGTAATCTTAGCACTTTGGGAGGCTGAGGCAGGTGGATCATCTGAGGTCAGAAATTCAAGACCACCCTGGCCAATGTGGCAAAACCCCATCTCTACTAAAAATACAAGAATTAGACATGTGTGGTGGCAGGTTCCTATAATTCTAGCTACTCGGGAGACTGAAGCAGGAGAATCACTTGAACCCAAGGGGGTGGAGGTTGCAGTGAGCCAAGATCATGTCACTGAACTCTAGCTTGGATGACAGAGTGGAACTCTGTTTTGAAAACAAACAAACAAACATACTGGCAATAGCAAGTGATGGTTAGGGTACAAAGCACCTCTCATACACTCTTGCTGGAAATGCAAAATGACTCACCCTTATGAAAACAATATAGTAATTTATCATAAAGTTAAAAATATTCTTGTCATATGGCCTAGAAATCCCATTTAATATTTACCAAAGTGAAAGTCACACAAAAAGTTCTGCACACGTTTATAACAGCAATATTCACAGTCATCAAAAATTGTGTATGACAAAGATGCTGAATATTTGGTGTATGAATAAATAAACAATAAATGTTTACTGTATAAACATCTATACAATAAAATGTTATTCAGTTAGGAAAAGAATTAGTTATTACTCATCAAAAGATTAAACTTAAATTCATTTTGCTACATGAAAGAATTCAAGAGCTACATAGTACTTGATTCAAATTATATATGTTTTACATATGTGTGTGTGTATATATATAACCTTACAGAAGAGGCAAAAATATAGGGATAGAAAAAAGATTACTGGTTTCTCAGGGTGGAATAAGAACTTGATTAAAACTGAGCAGCCGAATAAAATATTTGTGGTGATAGAATTGTTTTTAGTACAACCGTGATGGTAGACGCAATTCTATACATTTGGCAGAAACAATACACCACCACAAAAAGTGGATTGTATACTGTATGTAAACTTTAAATGATTAACCAGAATTTTTAAGAAGTGATAAATAGAATACAAATATATGACATATAAATAAACATAAGCTGGGGCAGTGGCTCACACCTATAATCCCAGCACTTTGGGAGGCCAAGGCAGATGGATTATCTGAGGTCAGGATTTGAGACCAGCCTGGCTAACATGGTGAAATCCTGTCTTTTCCTAAAAAATATAAAAAATTAGCCAGGCATGTTGGTGGGTGCCTGTAATCCCAGCTACTCAAGAGGCTGAGGCAAGAGAATCACTTGAACCCAGGAGGCAGAGGTTGCAGTGAGCCAAGATCATGCCATTTTACTCCAACCTGGGCAACAAGAGTGAAATTCCATCTCAAAGTGAAAAAAAACAAACAAACAAAAAAAAAAAAAACAAAAGAAAGAAACACAGACACATCAAGGGTGGGGAAAGGTATTAGTCTGTTTTCACAATCCTGATAAGAGACACACCTGAGACTGGGCAATTAACAAAGGAAGGAGGTTTAATTGATTTACAGTCCCACATGACTGGGGAGGCCTCACAATCATGGTGGAAGTTGAAAGGCATGTCTCACATGGTGGCAGACAAGAGAAGAGAGAACTTGTGCAGGGAAACTCCTCTTTCTAAAGCCATTAGATCTCACGACACTCATTCACTATCAGAACAGTATGAGAAAGACCCATCCCCGTGATTCAATTACTTCCCACGGAGTTCCTCTCACAACAGGTGGAAATTCAAGATGAGATTTGGGTGGTGACACAGCCGAATCATCAGGAAGAAAATAAATCACATAACTTTGGAAACCCCTATTTTGAAGGGATACTTTAAGGCTAAAGGAAAAAAAAATACTGATACAAAATGTATACTCAAGTTAATAAATCTATTTTTTCCAGCAATATGAGTCAGTAGTTCTGAAAGTACTTTTTGTATAATAAGAATGGACAATTAAGTGAATATATTGTGTTCAATGAAAGCCATTTTTTCACTGTTAGAAGAGGTACAAATAAGAAAATGAGAAGGGCTAGAATGAATGGATCTTGTTTAGGAATAGACATAGATGTTTCATTATAAGAGGTATCGTTATAAGCGTCATGCTTTTTAAAGATAGATGGATCAATAGATGGAAAGAGAGAAAGAAATGATAGATCTATAGACAGCTCTGTGTCTACATTGTTTGGTATGTTTGCATATGTCTCCTTGCTCTGTCTGCTGAGCTCTAGATACAATGACACTCCACTGGAAATATACATACCTAGAGCCCTCATCTGGGTTTCTAAACGTAATTCTTCAATGAAAACAACCAGAGTTGCTTAGAGGATTGGTTAATTCCAGGGCTGGGGTGGGTTAAATACAAGATGAACCTAGAATAAAATGTTATTCTGGAAAATAAGGAAGGGGAATGTTGAAAGAGTACAAGAGCCAACCTGAGACAAGCTCCTAATGGCCAAAACAACAAAATCAATAATATTGGATAAAATCCACAGAATAAAATGAATATCCATAAGTTTATACTAATCAAAGTAAATGTTTAAATAAATGAATAAATGAGGAAGAAGGGACAGCTCTTCCTTACAGAAAAACTTCCATTGATAAATACAAAAATGTGGAAAATGGAAAACTGCCATTAACAAAAGATGAAATTATTACAGGCAAGTTATACAAAGGAATAGTAATATGAATAAGCAAAATCACTGGAAAAATCAGGACATTTACTAACTGGAAAGAGAAAATTAGTAATTTCCAGTACAGAAACCCAGCGAACACCTTCTTAACCAAGCGGTCAAGGTTAATGCCATCAATATCAGCATCACATATTCCCTGACAGATGCACTGAGAAGAGCAAATTATTTCTGTGACATTCTTGCCAAAAATGCTTAGCCTCAATTGAGGCTTGAGAAAAGTCTGACTAACACAAATTGAGAGACATTCTACAAAACAGCATACTGGAACTTTTCAAAAGTGTCAAGGTCATGAAATATAAGGACAGACAGAAGCCCTGATGACAAATTGGAGAAGACTAAGAAAACCTGACAATTAAATGCGATGTTTAATTTGTTTTTTTTTTGACCCTGGAACCAACAAAGTGGAAAAACTGGGGAAATCCAAATAAAGTATTTGATTTAGTTAATGTTGTTTTACCCATGTTACTTATTTAGCTTTAATTATACTATTATGTCAGGCAAGATGTTAACATTACGGGAAGCCAGATGAAGGGCATATGGAAATTTTATGTATTGGTTTTGTAATTTTTCTGTAATCCTAAATTATTTCAAAATAAAATTTAAGAATATTATCTCCTACTATTTTAAGGTCGCTGTTTTATCACTATTTTTTTAAACCAAGGTTTGTGTGTGTGTGTGTGTGTTTGTGTGTGTGTGTTGTCATTCCAAATTTAGAAGTTTGTGTGTTCTTTTTTAGTCATTTCATCTATATTTTCAAACATTTCTGGATTGAATGATCTGGTTTTCTTTGTATTTAAAGTATTTTTATTTGTCCTTATGTTTTATTTTTCACTCAAGATGACACTTTTTTACTTCACTCAATTGTTCTTGATCGTGTTGAAAGGTCTACCTGAAATAATGGCTTTTTTTTTTTTTTAAATAGTGGCTTTTTAGGATAAACTTTTTATTGTATTGATGTATTTATTTTATTTGTCGTATTTTAAATCTATTTTTACTTTTTTTTGAGATGGAGTCTCACTCCATCGCCCAGGCTGGAATGCAGTGGTGTGAACTTGGTTCACTGCAACCTCCGCCTCCCGGGTTCAAGTAATTCTCCTGCCTCAGCCTCCCAAGTAGCTAAAATTGCAGGCACTTGCCATCATGTCCAGCTAATTTTTGTATTTTTAGTAAAGACAGGGTTTCATCATGTTGGCCAGGCTGGTCTTGAAATCCTGACCTGAAGTGATCCACCCACTTCAGCCTCCCAAAGTGCTGGGATTACAGGCATAAGCCACCACACCCAGCCTATTTTACATATTTATTAATTATGCTGTAATCCTTCATACTTTCTTTTTATTCATTATATTAAATTACAAGCTATAAATATTCCTGTTATTTTTATCTAGAAATTTTGATAAATATAATAATTGTATATTATCTCTCCTTCATAACTTGTAAATTTTCATTTTTAGTGAATCTTTAAGTCAAGTGTGATTTAGAAGCGTGTTTTTGAAATTCTCACGTATGTGGCTTTTTTGTTATTATTTTTCTAACTCCTAAATTTTATTTCTAAATCCATGCCACTGTGGTCAGTTAACATGCCTTAAATGTGTTATTTTGAGAGATACAATAAATTTTCTTTTTGACCAATTACATAATCTTTCTGCGAATATTTTCTTTGTGATTGCTAATCCATATATAATGCTTTTTAACTGTGTTAATTAAATTCTGCAGAGTCATGCACTTGACTTTCTTATCCTAGAGCTACATGTAAAAACATTCACAATGATTCCTAATTCTTCAGTGTTTTATTCTAATTGTATTTCTTTCTGTTTTGCATGTTTTGAGGTTATGTTATTTTCTGGATGTACAGATTTATGATTTTTATAGCTTCTTTCTGGATAGCTTTTCTTTCGTTCTTTTTTTTTTTTTTTTTTGCCAGACTTTAGTGGTCAAAAATTGACTAGGTATAAAATTCTGGATAAGATTTTTCAAAAGTATGTTTTAACCTCAAGTCTTTGAAGATATTACACTGTTGTCTTTTTTATACAGTATTACTGAAAAGGAGACCTTTGTCTGTCTAGCTTTTGCTTCGTTCTGGGGACTTTTTTCTCCCTTTGGAAGCTTCTCAGTTTCCTTTCCTCCCTCTTGTTCTTTATCCTTCAGTACCTGTCAAGGTGCTAGTTGTTTTAATTTTCACATCTTACTTGGCCCTCGGCAGATCCTTTCAATCTAAATACTCAGGTATTAGTTCTTCATGATTCTTACCTATTATTACTTTTAACGCCAATCCCTTTCCATTTCTCTTCTTTAATTTTGCAAGGATCAAGTTGCCGGAACTTCTGAGCATGTTTTATCTCACTCAATTTTTCTTTTTAGCTTTTCTTCTCTATCAGTTTCGTATTATCAGTAGTTTTGTATTCTGTGAAAACTACTCAGCGTGATCTTCCAGGTGGCATTTTTTTCCTTATTTTTATACACTTATTTGTACCATCCCTTAAGCTTCAAAAAGTTATTAGGAATGCATGTGTATATGTAAATGTTGACATAGAATATCTATATTATTTTTAGTTGGCAGCCTGATCTTGTTTCATTAATGTGACATCCTCACTTATCTTCCTAAAGATATTAATTATTTTTAACTTAATGTCCTATTTTGTTGGTTCTATTGAATTTTTTAGAGATACGGGTTCTCCTGCTCATTGAGCTTTTTGACCCTATTTGCCATTTTGTCTTTGCCTAAATATCTGTTGGCCACACCTTTATCTTTGTAATTGAGATTGTCTCTGCTATCTCTTGTGTCTCGGCCCATGGAAATGTGGGAAGTCCCTTTTACTCTGAACATAGTCACCTGAGATATGTTAGTGTGAGAATACACCACAAATGAAATACCTTAGTAGCTATTTTTCTGGATGTCAGTGATCTTTTTATTTCCATCATTTACTGCACATCAGGGACACGCCATCCTGTATGTCTAACACAGGTTTCATCCTGCTGCAAGCAGATTCCTTGCTGCTTCTGCCTGGACCAAGGGCTGAAGGTGTCAGTCACTTGCTGCCTGACCTGGGGGCCTGTCCTTTTTCCTCACGTCTGTCTCCTCTTCATTGAGGGGCTGTGCTCACTCTTAGTGGCTATACCTGGCTCTTAATTCTGAGCTTTTGTTTCCTTATTCTTTATTTTCTATCGCATGCACATTTCACTTCTTGTTTACTAGTTTCTTTCTCCATGAACATATGGAGAAGTAACTGTATGTAGGTGTTTTTAGACTTTACTATTGTTTCAACAACTTATTTTATAGGAATGAAAATGTTGCAGAATGTGTTCAACTTGGATCGCCTTGAAAGTTTTTCTGGAGTCAAACCATAAGAAATTCCCATTTCTGGAGGTCCAAAACAGTTGAATGTTGGCAATTTTATATGGTTCTATTCCCATAATGTATTAATCACACTCTTCCTTACAGCATGTATTTTGTGTATGGTTGTCATGGCCTTCCTAAGTTACTAGTAAACACAAGTGCTGTTGTGTATTATTCAGTGTTTTATTTTCTGAAGTGGTTGTTAGGTCCTTGAGCAGAATAAGTTCTCAAAACACACAATAAAGAAACACAACATAAATTCCTTCTATGTATCTTTGTGGATATGGCTGTGTTACAGCTCCATATTTTGGATGTAATTTTTCCAAACATAAAACAAGATGAGTAGATGTGGGCTTATTGTTTGCAGATGGATGGGGACAGAAATGTACCAATAACTGTCTGTGTATATCATATGTGGTTTCAGCCTGTGCCATTTTCAGGAATATATCTATAACTTCAGTTGACCTAAAATTTCAGGGATCTAAATATTAGGGAATCCTATTTCCCATGGGATATTATATGGCTGTCAAATTTAGGCATTAGAAAAATTGTCATTATTTTAATTTGCAAAAATTCTAGATCCCAACCAAAGGCAATTTTTATTTCACTCCCAGAAAGTTTACAGTGTTCTTTGGATAAAGATCCTTTGAGCTTTTTGGTCTCTTCCTCCTGTAGCCTTGAGGTTGAGGTTCATCTGATTTCCCCTTTGGGAAACCCTTGGAAAAATTTTCCAGCTAATCTTTCATATTTGTCCTCCTGGAAGAGTGTCCCCTCTTACATACCTGGCACTCCCTACCCACATGCAGGGGATTTAAGACAATGGTGGACATATTTTTCACCAGTTCTTGGCTTACTCCATCCTTCTTTCTGATAACCTTTTTTTTTTTTTTCTTTTTTAGTTTCCGTGGGTCTAAATAAAGATACACATTACTCAAGCCAGGGAAAATCATGCCTAAAAGTGTTTGTTCTTCCTTCAACTCAGAAGATGCAGAGGCCCTGGCTTCAAGATGAGATTCTTAAGTAACTGAAATAATTTAGTCACATTACTATTCAAGGCTGCCCTTGAAGAATACATTTCTGATAACATTTGCTTGGAGTTACTGGTGTCTTCCCCTTACATTTCAGTTGGCACTATCTAAGCAGTCTAAATGAAATCATTCCAGAAACACAAAAATTACTTACCACAATAGCATTTTAATTTGGTATTTTTAATTTCCTTATAAAAGTCACTTATTTTTTTTCCCATTTATTTATTTTATTGCATTTTAGGTTTTGGGGTACATGTGAAGAACATGCAAAATTGTTGCATAGGAACACACGTGGCAGTGTGATTTGCTGCCTTCCTCCCCATCACCTACATCTGGCATTTCTCCCCCTGCTATCTCTCCCCAGCTTCCCACCCCCCACCGTCCCTCCCCTATTTCCCCCCAACTGACCCCAGTGTGTAGTGCTCCCCTCCCTGTGTCCATGTGTTCTCATTGTTCAACACCCGCCTATGAGTGAGAACATGCGGTGTTTGATCCTCTGCTCTTCTGTCAGTTTGCTGAGAATGATGGTTTCCAGGTTCATCCATGTCCCTACAAAGGACCCAAACTCATCGTTTTTGATGGCTGCATAATATTCCATGGTGTATATGTAAAAGTCACTTATTTTTAAGAATACTGTTTTAAGATCCAGATCTCCAGCTTACAGTTCTCATTGTCAGAAATGAATTTTCTATTTATTAAACAACAATAACAACACAACAACTAACACACAGGGTAGATTCAGAATTTGTGAAGCCTTGAAACTTTTATAATTTTAGGAATTCTCTTCAAGGAAAAGAATACAAAAAGGGAAGGAGTATTTATTCCATATGAGAAAAGGTGTAAAATTACAATTTGTGAAAAGCTGACAGACAAAAACAACCACTGAATCTGGAAAAGCATCACAATATTTTTATTAATTGCTGCTTGACCTTTGTTTTCCCCTAATACTTTGGCTCAATCCTCCTTTATAACTTTTCCCTATGATCAGTATTTATTTTTTATTATTGCTAGTTTGGAACATTTTTCTTTCACCCTCACCCCTCTTAAATGGCAATGCCACATGTAATTCTAGAATTGCCCATTTGAGAGAAAATCTAAATGGGTTTTTTCATGTGTGAACTGTTTTCATGTGCATTGCAGGTTTTGCAGTTCCTTCCCAGAATTCCAGTTGATCCTGTTTTGCAAGGTAGCCATAAAAATATTTTTTTTAATGTCGGAAACATTCTTTATACACCTATTTCAAAATAGATTTCTAAGAGGAGTGAGCTTCTGTGTGATGAGGTTTTGTTGGGAAACAAATTGGCCATACATTTTTACATTGCTGAGGATGGGAAGAGTCTTCTTCAGGCTACCTTCTGGTCCTATTGATTCCAAGTCTTGCTGCCCCTTTCCTGTTCCCATTCGTTTGGTGAGAGGCGCTGCTGGCCGCGCTTCATTTCACGGTGCTTCCTCTGCGCCACGACCTGCATGTCACTCTGCAAAGAGAGTTGGAGTAAGACGTATAGGCATGTTTTTGGAAGCCCTTGACACACTGGGACGGCTAGCAGTAAATTCATAATACTCAAAGTGACTGCGAATCATGTAAATATATTCCACTGAATCCAAACTAAGTGTGCCCCCGGTCACCCTCTTCTTTATTGGATTTCAGTAATGCATATGGGTATGGCAACAGCAGCAAGCAAGAGGGGAAACACATCAGCACGTGGGGGTGGTCAGATGAGAGGAGGCAGTAGAGGTAGGCAAGAGCGGTTAAAATATCGTACCCTAACAAATTTATCAGAAAACCTTTGGCCGTATCACACTGTCCCAGTCACTTTCTGGAATTTTCTTTTCTTTTCTTTCTTTTTTTATTTTTTTGAGACAGAGTCTCACTCTGTAGCCCAGGCTGAAGTGCAGTGGCGTGATCTCGGCTCACTCTCCCCTCTGCCTCCCGGGTTCAAATGATTCTCCTGCCTCAGCCTCTTGAGCATCTGGGATTATGGGCACATGCCACCACACCCGGCTGGTCTTGAACTCTTGATCTCAGGTTATCTTCCCTACTCGGCCTCCCATCGTTCAGGGATTACAGGCGTGAGCCACTGCTCCTGGCTTCTTCCTGAACTTTGAGAGAAGCCTGTGCAAATAAGGTACATGGGCTTGGCTCAGTACCTCATGGCAATGCACTGGAGTTAAAACAAAGTTGTTCATAGTTAAAAGTCGTACTAAGACTGTACATTTCTTTTTCTGTTGTGCTGTGCCTCCCCATTTTCAGTCTCCTTTATTTTGCCTCTAGAAAGACATTTTCAGTAAGAGTTAAGCACATACACTATAAGAATTTAACCAAAAGGAATGTAATGTGAACTATTTTTGTAGGTAGCAATTTCCAGCCTTCAAATGACTCTTTTCAAATTCTGGAATTCTCATATTACATTGGCAGCGTTGTATGTAGGGCTTTATTACTATTGGCTATTCCTATGGTACATTTGAAAGGCACCACCTTAAGCTAATGTCATTAGTAGATTGTGGATGGCTTAAAAGAACACCTGAGTATGTTGGGAAAAGCCACAGAGGCACCATTGTGTTGTCTCTTTGAGTTAATACTCTTGCTATGACTTTTGTGGTTACTATTGTGAAGATAAGCAATGAAAATTCATTCATAATTTTTCTAGAATTGTAGATTTCTAGAATTGTAAATGTCCAACATTATTGTAAATATGCATCCGTTTTCAGTGGGCATAATTCTACTCCATTTGACTGCAATGACCATGGAGATGCTGTGTAGCAATGCACACTTTCAGCGGCCTGCTCTAAGCTTTTGAATAAGATCATGTTTAAACACCTTGGCATGAAGTGATTCCCGATAGCTGTGGCAACTTGAAATGCTTAAAAAGAATGTAGAAAACATATATATCTAATTTCCAAATGAAGTTTAGCATGATTCCGGTTTTGTAATGGTGTTTTGTTTTCTTCTAGATTGTATAATCTTACAGATCCATTAAGCCTTTGGAATCTGTTTTTCTCTTTTATCAAAAACAACAATTTCGCAAAAGCTGCTTGTTTGGGGCTACATTTAAAGACGTATTTTCTATGTGTGGCCCAGTGGGAATTCAATGATACCTTCCAAATAATGGATGTCTATTTTATTCAAGGTTGTGTTCTATACTATGAGAAATTAGATTATGATTTTCGATTCTCATTATCTTGTAACCAATGGAAGATAGATAACGACACGAATGAGAACTTGCTTTCTCCAGAGGAGTTCATGCTGTTAAAAAAATAAAGAAAGAAAAAAATGTCAAAATGCTTTTGATAATATACAATGTAAGTCCTCTCTCTACATAATCTCTCATTCTCTTACACAAACACACACACAAACACACAAGCATTCACATATAAAACCACTATCAATAAAGCAATGCTGACTTAGCTTTATTATTATTTATTATTAGCTTTATTATTTAATAGTTAGTGAAAGTAAAAGCCAATGCAAGGTGGCAAAAAAAAAAATCAGAAGTACAGTATTAGAAAAAGTAATCCCACTTATTGACTGCATCTGCTTTTATTTTATACCTGTAAACTCCTAAAAAAAGTATTGCAGAAGAGAAGGTGACTGTGTGAGTGAGGTTCTCCAGAGGGAGAGAAGTAATAGAAAATATGTACATATGAAAGGGAGTTCGTTAAGGAGACTGACTCACAGAGTCACAAGGTGAAGCCCCTCAATAGGCCATCTGCAAGCTGAGGAGCAAGGAGCCAGTAGTGGCTCAGTCCAAGTCCAAAACCTCAAAGTCGGGAAGCCGACAATGCAGCCTTCAGTCCATGTCTGGAGGTCCTAAAGCCTTTGGCAAACCACTGGTGTAAGTCTAAGAGTCCACAAGCTGAAGAACTTAGAGTCTGATGTTTGAAGGTAAGAGGCATCCGGCACAGTAGAAAGATGAAGGCAGAAAGACTCAGCAAGGCTGCTCATTTTACCTTCTTGACTGCCTGCTAATACTAGCCATGCTGGCAGCTGATTGGATGGTGCCCACCGAAATTGAGGGTGTGTGCCTCTCTCAATCCACTGACTCAAATGGTAATCTTCTCTGACAACACCCTCACAGGTACACCCAGAAACGATACTTTGTATCATTTAATTCAATCAAGTTGACACTTAACCATCAAAAGTTCCCCCTTATCAACTTGAACCCATAAACATCTCCTGAAATCACACATAATCCCTAAGTGAGACAATAATAAGGTCATAATTATGCCTGACATAATACAGTTATCTTTCCTACAACCAGAAGCTCACTAATCCTTAACCTAAATGCTATTACATAAAGTTAACAACACTTAAATGCTGATATGAAGTCAATAAATCTTATGTCAAATGATAAAGGAAAAAGAAAGGAAATACAATAACACTATTTTCTTGGTACAAGTGTATACATGCACAAAGATATTTTTAATAAAATAAGTAGGTGATATTTATGACAATTACAGTTCTCCTTTCTGTAGCTGGTTGCATGGCCGTAGCCGGTATGGATGACTACCATCTTCTACTATCCATTCTGTATTACCTTTGCCTTCAGCAAGCACCTCAGTAGGTCGTGGTATTTTACCTGGTAGAGTGACCCAATCCTTCATCCTGAAGCGTCTGGTCTATTTGTAATCCTGCCTGGATTGGGTTGTTGTAGTTTCCCATTGATCTTAATCATAGGGCATGGTAATACTAAGAGATACCCTAAGACATCTCCTGTATTCCACACATACTCTGCCTTACCTCCATTGTGGGGTAGTAGACTGATTTCATCTTCATAGTCCTAGTGAATCACCCCAGCCAACAGTGTAACTCCTTCTTACTCTGTTGACTTAGAGATAGGAGGAGCCCAAAGTTTCTGGGTGGCAATCTTAACTTCCAGTTAAATGGAAACATTGTTGTGTCTCCTGGTGGCAGCATTCCTCTCTTTGCAGCTAAGACCGCTAGGCCAGCAGAATGTAATGTCATAGGAACAGGAAGCAAAAATATGACTAGTGGTCACTAGGGTCGATGGTTAGTGGCGCCATTTGCACTTCCATCCTTCATTCCTGGACCCGTGAATCCTGGCTATGGGAGAAATAGTACCATGTATTGAATGATGATTCAAGGCATACACAGATTTTTGGAGAACTTTGCCTATCCACATATCTCTTTCCCAAATTTCTTTGTCACCAATTTTTAAATCATGCTTCTTCTAAGTTCCTGACCATCCAGCCAAACCGTTGGCTACAGCCCATGAATCAGTATATAATCACACATCTGGCCATTTCTCCTTTCAAGCAAAGTGTACATCCAGGTGCACACCTTGAAGTTCTGCCCACTGGAAAGATTTCCCTTCAGCACTGTCCTTCAGGTATGTCCTAGAAAGGTGCTGTAATGCTGCAGCTGTGCACTTTCGGGTGGTGCCTGCATGTTGTGCAGAACTCAGTACACCAGGCCCTAGTCTTCTCTTCCTCTGTCCACTGATCATAGGAAAACCTCCATGAGGTCATCGATGCAGGCTGGGGGAGAGAAGGCAGGGTGGGTGGGGACCACAGGCATTTGAATCTCTTCCTTGAGTAACTTAATTGTGCCTTCAGGACCAGCTCAAACCCCATCACATATATACACTTCCATTTGATGATGGAATGCTGCAGTGAATGTCCAACTAGATGGCTTGGTTGGTAGAGAAAGAACCCAGTTCCTGATAGGCAGTTCGGATTGCATGGTGACTTGTTGACTCATAGTCAAGTGTTCAATTTCTACCAAGGCCCAATAACAGGCCAACAGCTGTCTCTCAGAAAGAGAGTGGTTATCTGCAGAAATGCAAGACCTTACTTTATATTCCTAGAGACCTCCGCTGTGATTTATCTATGAGGGCCTGCCAAAGGCTCTAAACAGCATCCCTATCTGCCATTGACACCCCAAGCACCATTGGGTCTTCTGGGTCATATGGCCCAAGTGCAGCTTGCCCAGCAGCCTGGGCCTGTTGCAGAGCCTTCTCCTCTTCTGGACCCCACTCAAAACTGGCAGCCTTTTGGGTCACCAGCTAAATGGGACCAAGTAACGTATCAGAACTATGAAATATGATTATGATCAATGAGAAAAACTAGCAAGATAGATGGGTTAAAAAAATAAATGTAAAGATTAATTGTACTATTTCTAGAAATAATGAACTAGGAATATAATAGAAATAATTTTATATGCAATAGGACAGAAATATAATAAAAATAAGTCTACTAGATATGGGTAAAACCTATATGACACCTAAGATATATTTGAATAGTTAAGGAAATAAACAGAAGCTTATTTAAGAAAATCCAAAATTGTGTTATCAATTCTCATCAATTAATCTCTATCTTCCAGAGATCATTTGTAAAAATTAAATACTAAAATAATCACAAAATCATGAAAAAGAGTAGTAAAGTGTGAAATTAGTAGTTACAAAATTAGAACATGAAACTATAGTGATTATAACTCTTTGATACTAAAAAAGAAATACATTTACTGAGTAATAGATCTAGAAGTTAACAATAAATCAATAGACAGATAATTTCATCTATAAAATATTGTCATGTTATTATCAGTGGAAAATAGAGGTTAGTTTTTTTACCCACGTCTTATTACAAAATAAATATTAAAAAATGAAATCATAGGTTGGGTGCTATGGCTCACGTCTGTAATCCCAGCACTTTGGGAAGCCAAGGGGGGTGGATCACCTGAGGTTGGGAGTTCAAGACCAGCCCAACCAACATGGAGAAACCCCATCTCTACTAAAAATACAAAATTAACGGAGCATGGTGGCACATGCCTGTAATCCCAGCTACTTGAGAGGCTGAGGCAGGAGACTTGCATGAACCTGGTAGGCAGATGTTGCAGTGAGCTGAGACCGTGCCATTGCACTCCAGCCTGGGCAACAAGAGCAAAACTCTGCCTCAAACTAAAAAAAAAAAAAAATGAAATTCTAAAGGTACCTGAACAAAAATGGATGTGCCAAGTCTGGAAAGCTTTTTTTTTTATTTTTAGCAGAACCATAAGTCTAGAAATCACAAACAAACAACAAAAATGTTGGTGCTTTTGAAAACCTACACACTAGCATAAAACAAAACATAACTTAAAGCAATGTTGAAGATTATTGGAGAAAAGTTGCTGTTTCAATAGTTTATTTAAAAAGTATTGCAATTATCATCACCTCATCTGCACCTGATGAATAAAAATAAATTATTTCAAAGTTTATAAAAGTGCAACAATTATTTACAAGACAGGGTAAACACACAATAAAAGTTTTTATTCCGGAGACTCAAGTTGGGTAGGTTTACATTTTCATCAAGGAAAACAGAAGTATGATGTTAAATTCAAGTTCTATTGACTGTACCTTGGGAGATTCCCTCCACTATTGGTAAAAAGTTTTACTATCTAAAATCACACACATTACATATACTTATACAATGGCCATTTTGCCAAAGATATCTTCCCTAAAATTCTAAATTTATTTTCTCCATCTTCAGATTGTTCAAAACATTGCAACAAAAATTACAGAAAAAGGTAGTTGAGAGTAATGGGACAGTGAAAGAGATGATCAAACCTTGTCCCAGATCAAATGACATTAAGGAGTGAAAAAGTTCTATAATCTCTCATAAATCACCAAGAAAATGGGCTATCGTGACAAGAATTTTTTGTCATGGAACCCTTAACATCATCCTAGTATCTTCACTATGATCAGTATATTTCGCCACCGTGCCAAAGAACACCTATAATAGTTGAAGACATAATAACATTTTTCCAAAAAACGATTCTATTGTCCTAAATCATCTGACCAGGTTACTTCATAACTGTTTCTTCAACTGAGTTTCAATATTGGCAAATATACCTTTGGTTTTCTCATTTATCTTTCTTTCCTCCATAAGACACATAATTTATAATTAGACAAAATGTGTCTCTATTAAGTTGAAGTAATGCCTTCATTGCTTTATCGCTCTTCACAAAGACAAAGGAGACAATCAACTGCCAACGACCTCCTCTATAAACCCTCATTTATTTTCCTAATTCTTCCTTCCCGTTGGGCCTGATATACTTTCAACATCTTTTAGGTAAGCCAGCCTGATACATGGTCAATCTAAATGAGAGAAAATTGCTCTGTAACAATCAGGAAGATAAATCAAAACCTTGTCAATTTTCCCTACAAATTGGAGCAATACTATGGTTTCAACAGTTTATCAAAGTTAAGAGCAATGATTCTTATTCTTAGCTGTCCATTACAAACACCAGATGGGGGGAGTGGGTAATTTACACCTTGAATCTTAGGCTTTCCATTAGTCCATTCTCACACTGCCATAAAGAACTACCTGAGACTGGATAATTTATAAAGAAAAGAGGTTTAATGGACTCACCATTCCACAGGCTGTGTGGGAGGCATGGTTGGGGAGGGCTCGGCAAACTTATCGTCATGGCAGAAGATGAAAGAGAAGCAGGCACAATCTTCACATGGTAGAGCAGGAGGAAGAGAGAGTGAGCAAAAAGGGAAGTGCCACACACTTTTAAACCGTTAGATTTCCTGAGAACGCTTTCATTATCATGAGAACAGCAAGGGGGAAATCCATCCTCAAGATCCCATCACCTACAACCAGGTTCCTCCCTTAACACTGGGAATTACAATTCAACCTGAGATCTGGGTGGGGACACAGAGACAAACCATATCAGGCTCCAACTGAGAATAAATTAGTCAGAATCCCCAGTACTTGGACTCAGGCTTGGGTGTTTTGTTTTTTTTTTTAAACAAACAAACAACAACAAAAAAACCCAAAAACACCATTCCAGATTATTTTAATGTGTAGCCATGGCTGAGAACCAGTGAATTAGATAATCATTTTATAGTACATTGCTCAATTAAGATAATTATGCCCATAGAGCATAAGCCATACCTGCTCCACACTTTCCATATCTAACTTTTATACCACCATTCTCTCCTTCTTAATAAACACATTGCCATTATAAATCATCACTGCTTTGTCTGTATCTTTAACAATAGGGAAGGGTGTGAAGGAATGTGAGGAATGTTAATCCATTTTTTATATCTCTAGGGATAATAAACTTATAGCCCTGTGATTGCGACACTCCTGTTTCATACATCCCACCTGCAATGGACAAAAAGACCATATCACTTAATATTACCTGTGTAGGTGGTATTGGCTTCTTAAATGATTAGCCTCAGTTCTCCCCGAGGTCCCTTTAAGACTAAATGTAGTTGCCAGTGAAGCTGATATGACCTCAATAAAAGGAAACTCTGGCCTTTGTGGTATTTTTTCCTTATTTAATTTCAACTCCAAAATAATTCACATCTTGTGCACCCATTTACTAATTTAAATATGAATAATTTGCTTTTATTTTGTGACCTTTTCTAAAATTGTGTTCTTATGAATATACATCCCCAAATATATATTTCGTGCAGCAGGTGAAAGCTCTTGTCTGTCCAGGTGTAGACTGCTTGAAGTCAGTTTTAATTTTATCAGGCTGGGAGATTTACTTGGAAGTGTGTTTATTTACCTAGCTCATGAAATACTTCTTGCTGCTTATATTGAAGGAAGGGAAGGAAATCTGTTGACATAAGTTTGATATCCAGCAAGAAATTTTCAGTTAATCTTGACACTCAGAGATAGTCATTCTTCTCCCCCTCCTCCCACCCCCCTTGTATTTTCTTTTACAGACTTCAAATGACTGCTCTGCAGCCAGGAGTAACTGCAATATTTGGCTTCTTAAAAGTGATGATGTATTCAATGAAAAGTTGACACAAATAAAGGTAAGCCAGAATGTTCTTATTAAAATATAAATAGAGGGGATGATTTCTTAAATGTTTTTAAGTATTTAAGGGTTCACAAAGAGGGAATTTTTAGAACAGAATAGAAATTCCCCTAAAAGAAGTTTTATTTTTTTCATTAAAATGTGCATCAATATCATTATGAGCATGTTTTTTGATGTTGCCCTTTCCTGCTTCAAATGGTTATAACAGACTTTGTTTTTCTGTTTATCACATCTTCAGAGGAATGCCTGCATGCCAGAAACAAGTACAACTGAATGTCCTTAAACTGAAATTTCTAAAAAGGGATATGCAAATAAAATGAAAAAGAATTACAGGAATGAAACAAATTTTATAGAAACCTTTGACTTACATTTGTGCATTTTTTTTTTTTTAATTTTCTGATGTTTTATAGGTTGGGCCTTAGATCAGATCTTTATTTTCATGTCTGGTTATGACCACGTGACATAGTTTAAGGTAGAAACATACTGTCTATCTGAGAAAAGCAACACAGAACAAGTTCAATTAGTTAATTCATTGGCAAGTTGAGTTTTTCCTGATGCTAATACATGGATGTTCATTCTATCATTCACAGAGAATCACAAAACGAACTCTTCCTCAGGAAGCAGTTTGATTGTAGGAAAAAAAAAATACTTCAGAAGTAGTTATGAGGGAGTGTGTTAAGGAAAACCAAGTCCACAAGGGGCGTGGTTTCAAAGTCCACAAGGGGCGTGGAATTTTCCAGTGCCATGTCTCCATCCATGTCCCCATCCTGGAACGTAAAGTTATTTGTCTGACTTTCCTGCGGCAGGCTAGGTAGAAATTCCAGGTGTGCTTCTTTGTTCAGAAAGCCCTGGGAGGAAGGGCCTCCGTTGCAGACCTAGCAGCCAATCCAGTATCAGAGTCCAAGATCAATCGCTCCAGAGGAAGTGTAAAAGAACTCCTCTCATTGGACGAGAAGATGAATGGAGCGGGAATGACTCCTGGGTTAAAATACCCTTGCCCCTTACCTGTGCAGATTCCTCCCTTGGATCCCCTCCCACAGCGGAGTGGGAGCTCTCTCTCCTCTCTTTCGTCTCTCTCCACCTAATAAATCGCTCTCTGCTAAACTCTTTGGGTCCGTGATATTTATTTCAACAGTAAACTCACCATGCCTCCAGGTCCCCTTTCCCCTATTCCTGGAGCAAGAGGGACCAAGGACCTAGGCACATCAGATGAGGGAAACTGAAAGCATCTTCCGGGTGCCTCTGCTCCCTCTCTGCCTTACAGTTAAGTCCCAGCATAAAGAATTATTTATTTATATTCATAGTAGACATTCATTTTAAATATTAGGAGAAACAGTGAAGTAACGACTATAATGAAAAGTCTTATTGTACTGAAATAACATTGATGTCTACTACATTGGAAGGGTTTGAAGCTTTTTAGCTTGTTTTTAATACAACAAACCGAAAGTGGAGACTGAGTGAAGATTGAGAATTTATAATCATTTTGATTCAAATGGTAATGTCACTGAGAAGAAACATTTGTTTGAGAATCTCAAGTGCTATTACCATTTGAGTAAAATGATAATTTTATTTTGTTAGCTAAATAGAGTACACATACTATTTGTAATTATTTTGTTATTAAATATTAAAACTAATTTAATTTCCTAGCCTCTTTCTAAAGTGTGTAGATCAATATCTAATTAGAATTTTAAAAATAAATTATTGGATCTTATGTTTAATAAGACTGTCAGTTGCCATAAGGAATTATAACCTGTTTCACATCTATTTTCTTTTCTTCTTTTTCAGCTTTTTTTTTAGATCCAGGGGGTACATTTGCAGGTTTGTTACCTGGGTATACTGCATGATACTGAAGTTTGGGGTTCAAATGATCCCATCCCCCAGGTAATGAGCATATTACTCAACACTTTTTCAACCTTTGCTTCCCTTACTCCCTCTCCTTTCTAGTATTTCTGATTTCTGTTGTTACCATCTCTATGTCTTTGAGTACTCAGTATTTAGCTCCCACTTACAAGTGAGAACATGTGGTATTTGTTTTTTTGTTCCAGTGCTAATTCACTTAGAATAATGGCCTACAGCTGCATCTATGTTGCAGCAAAGGACATGATTTCATTCTCTTACGACTGCATGGTATTCCATGGTGTAAATATACCACATTTTCTTTATACAATCCACCATTTATAGACACCTAGGTTGATTCCATGCTTTTGCTATTGCAGAATGGTGTTGCAATGAACATGTAAGTATATGTGTCTTTTTGGTTGAATGATTTGCTTTCTTTTGTCCATATACATAGCAATGGGATTGCTGGGTCAAATGGTAGTTCTAGTTTAAGTTTTTTGAAAAATCTCCAAACTGCTTCCCACAATGGCTGAACTAATTTACATGCCCATCAACAATATATAAGTGTAAGTGTTCCCCTTTCTTGACAGTCTTGCCGGAACCTGTTGAGTTTTGACTTTTTAATTGTAGCTAGTCTTCCTGGTGTGAGATGGTATCTTATTGTGGTTTTGATTTGCATTTCTCTCATGATCAGTGACATGAGCATTTTATTTTATGTTTATAGTCCACTTTTGTGTCTTCTTTCATGTCTTTTGCCTTTTTTTTTTTTTCTTTCTTTCTTTGAGAATGAGTCTTGCTCTGTCACCCAGGCTAGAATGCAATGGCACAATCTTGGCTCACTGCAACCTCTGCCTCCCTGGTTCAAGCGATTCTTCTGCCTCAGCCTCCCAAGTAGCTGGGACTACAGGTGTGTGCCACCACGCCAGGCTAATTTTTCTATTTTTAGTAGAGACAGGATTTCACTGTGTTAGCCAGGATGGTCTCGATCCCGTGGCCTCATGATCCGCCCACCTTGGACTCTCAAAGTGCTGGGATTACTGGCAGGTGCACCCGGCCCTTTTGCCCATTTTAAAATAAGGTTATTTGGTTTTTGCTTGTTAAATTCTTTATAGATTCTTGATATTAGAACTTTGTCAAATGTTTAGTTTGGGAATATATTCTCCCATTCCATAGGTTGTCTGTTTACTCTGTTGATAGTTTCATTTGTTGTTCAGAAACTCTTCAGTTTCATTAGGTCCCACTTGCCAATTTTTGTTTTTGTTGCAATTGCTTTTGAGGACTTTAGTCATAAATTCTTTTCTGAGGTCGATGTTCAGAATGATGTTTCCTAAGTTTTCTTCTAGGATTCTTAAAGTTTGATATTTAACATTTAAATCTTTTAAATTTTGAGTTAATTTTTGCATATAGTGAGAGGTAGGTGTACAGTTTTATTCCTCTGCATATTGCTAGCCAACTACCGCAGCACTATTTTTTGAAGAGTCCTTTCCCTATTGCTTATTTTTGTCTATTTTATCAAAGATCAGATGGCTGTAGGTGAATTTCACATATTTTCAGGAAGAGACTATGTTTTAGAGTTGATGCTATCAGTAAAGCACACACTATATAAATTAAAGTAGTATCTAGTCTTATGATAATATGTTTATTATATTTAACAATAAGCAGATACAGCAATTTGTGTGACCAAATGCTACATTTATTTCATAAGTATTGTTCATGGCATTGAAAGACATTTAGTTTAACTAGAGAAAGAGCATGGCATTATTGAATTCTAGTTCTGCGACTAATTTTGTGACATTGGACATATTTAATCTTCCTGCTTTATTATAAAATAGAGGTGACAATGACGATGTATATCCCACAAGGTCTTTCTTAGGAATTGATCTGATAATGCCTAGAAATTCTCAGAGCACCGTGAAACTCAGTAGCTTACCCATCACTGTAATGTTAATTTTATTATCCAGTAAAACAATTTCTGATATTGGATAATGCTAGATACCAAGTGGTTTTTTTTTTTTTTTTTTTCTTCTTTGTTGGTAGCCTTTCTTATTGAGAATGTGGCATGGTATTTTTTTCTGCAAAAAGATAGAAATGAAAAATCTGAGCTGATGTATGTATGGTATGTATGGGCTTTTTTCATTTTCTTTTAAACATACAATCTTCAATGTACCCATATATTTCCCCCTTTAGCATAATTATTATTATTATATGATTTTAAAAACCCCACTAAATTGGCAAATGACCCATCACACACACACACACACACACACACACACACACACACACACACACACACGAGAGAGAGAGAAAAAAAAAAGAGAGAGAGAGAGAGAGTCCCTAGGAATTTGGTCCAAAATATTAGCTAAGTGCATTGTACAGAGCAAACGTCCGACAACTCTGTCTAGGTGATAAGCATCAAGTAGGTAGAGTAGAGGCTGCAATTCCAACTTTTTCGCACTAAACTCTTAAAGTTTTGCTCAACTGAAAGTTTACTACAATATAAAGAGATAATATCCGCTTTATCTCGAGGGCTTGGCTCTAAAGAATGATGACCTGGATTCAGGCAAAGCTCTTAATTTAACATAGCTCCCTACACCTGAATGAATCCCATTAAATTCCTCTGAAGCATAAAAGACTATGTAAATATTCAATTGGTGTATTAGCCACTGATCATCTGAAGGATAGAAACAGTCAAAGACTCAACAACAGAATCATATTCTTCTACCTGAGTCAGCTTTCAGCATTTGGAGTTGGAATGGCCTCTGTTCCTAGCATGGGTGAGATGTCTGTACTTAGCCATTCTTTCCTGGCATAAAGGACTCCGTGCCTTCTATGATTCGGATGACTCTTGGACTCTGTAGTTTGTATGCAGGGGCCATCAAGCACCCTCAGTCTCACTCAGTGTCCTACTACTTCTCCTTTAGGCCCTTGAATGAAAAGAGCTGGTCCTCTCTCCTGGTAAGTGTTGCTCTAACCTCCACTCACTTATGAACAAGGTTATCTTAATTTCTGTATCCCCTTTTCCTGTGAGTAACTATAGTAAATCCCAGTAGAATCACTCTTCTAAGAGAATTGCCTTTAGTATCTTAAAGGAGAATAAGCAAAATACTAAATAACTTCCAACTGTGGCTGTAATTTTGGAATTACAGCTTTAATAAGCACTGCTGTTTTCATTAGGGAGACCTCAAGGCAGTAAGCAATGTGTTTAGTTTCCTTCTCTATATAACATTTCCTATTTTTTCCACTAATGCTTCATTGCTGACCCACCTTACCAAGTCTACTAAGCTTACTATATGCACACCACCCACCCACCCCGTCTCTCCCTTCTTTTTTCTCTCTCTTTCTCCCTTCCCTAGAAAAATACGGATGATGACTTCATGCACATTAGTATATAACTCCATGAGAATTTGTATCTAAGAAAGTTGCACATTTCTTGAAATTTATGCCAACAGATAAAATTGTTTCTAAAAACCACTTCTGGTCCAGTGTGGTGACTAACACCTGTAATCCCAGCACTTTGGGTGCCAAGATGGGAGAATCACTTGAGACCAGGAGTTCTACCCAGCCTGGACAACATATTGAGACCCCCATCTCCACAAAAACTAGAAAGGAAAATAAATTAGCTGAGTGTAGTGGTGTGTGCCTTTAGTTATAGCTACTTGGGAGGCTGGGGCAGGAGGATTGCTTGAACCCAGGAGTTTGAGGCTACAGTGAGTGACCTGTGATTATGCCACTGCACTGTAGCCTGGATGACAGAGTGAGACTCTGTCTCTAAATAGTAATAATAATAATAATTTCTGATGAGAACTTGATTAATAAACAATATTGATAATGCAGACACCAATGCATTTTATATTCTTCATTTTTCAAAAAGCCAAAAAGAAAGTCAGTGCACATTTAAAATTCTGATTGCAAGAACATTATGATTTAGAGCAAAAAATTTAAGCTCCTGGGTCAAAATCAAGAAGATAGGTGAATTCGTTGCTGTACTATTGCGATTTTCAACCACTACTACCAAAAATTACCCCTAAAATATTAAGTATTATGTTAATGCATATGATGAATTTTGTATTTCAAGATATAAAAATATATTATGAATGCTTTTCAATGGAAAGTGTTAAATATCAAGATTGAAAAATACTAGATGGTTTTGTATCTACCAAAGAGTTTTTAAAAGCTTAGAATTGCATAGTTAGCTGACTTAACATTGCATGGTAAACAGACCCTTTACACAACAAATAGAATCCTAATACATCTGACATAATGGAATCAGAAGACTCATTTGAGGCAGAATCTCATTCCTGATCCACATGTCCACATTATTGTCCCCATAACCTAAGCTTCTGCCCACACTTGGTTAGAACACACAAAATGTTAAAAGCGCATTATGGTCATTCAATTTTGTAACAGAGACCATCCTTTGCGGATGAGGAATGGAGACTCAGAACACGCTTGCCACCTGGTGTGCACTCGGCTGCATTACAACTGTATCCAAAAATGTAAAATGTGAATGCATGGTGGGTAATGTAAATAGAGGATTTACAAAATGCATAACAAGAACACATTTTTAAATTAGTTGGCAATAATCCAAAGCATATAAAGTATTTCTGAAATGGCTGTCACCTTAGATATTTATATTAGTTTGCTAGGGTTGATATAACAAAATAACACAGACAGCATGGCTTAAACAAGAGGCATTGATTTTCTCACAGTTCTGGAAGTTGAAAGTTCAAGATCAAGGTGCTGGCAGGGTTGATTTCAACCAAGGACTCTCCCCACTTAGCTTGCAGATGGTCATCTTCCTATTGCGTCCTCCCGTGGTCACTTCTCTGAGCGCATCGCTGGTACCTCCTCCTCTTCTTATGAAGACCTCAGTAATAATGCATTAGGGACCAACCTAGTGAGCTCATTTTAACTTACTCACCTCTTTAACGAACTAATCTCTAGTTCGTCGAATATAACTTAACTACATTTATATTCTGAGGGGCTATAAGATAAGAATATTATGGTGAAATAATTCAGCCTATGATAATATTCAATTCTAGATTTGGGGTGATATGTAAAGATCAATATACGCCATCCTGGATGTTTTTCAAGATACCACAGCTTTTTCATCATCCATTCTTTTCTTTTTTTTTTTTTTTTTTTTCTTAAATAGAGACAGAGTCTCTCTCTCTCTCTCACCCAGGCTGGAGTGTAGTGGCCCAATCTCGGTCACTGCAAACTCCGCCTCCCAGGTTCAAGCGATTTTCCCGCCTCAGCCTCCCAGGTAGCTGGGATTACAGGTGTGCACCACCACACCCGGTTCATCATCCATTTCTTATTAGGGAATTTAGTCCAATGGGAGTGCACTATACTTTGTAAGTCTCCACTAACACACAGAATTTCAGGCACAAGGCAGAATCTAAATAATCTTTTGTGAATGAAAGAATGAAGAGCATGTGATAAGATTATTTAAATTGAGCTGGCTATATTTTCATTCTCATTGACATCTTCCTCTGCCACTGTTCCCTTCAACTGCCAATTATCTTAATCTGATCAAAGAAACTTTTGAAAAGGACCAGTGGCTTAAGGGAACAATAGAAAATAATCAAATAATAGATAAAAAATATAGCCTTGCTTTCTCTAATCAAGTAATGTAAGTACTATGGAAAGTGTAATGAGAATACATTTGAAAATAAAATCACTTTCATGACTTTGAAGGCACGGGAGGAGAAGATACAGTAAAAGAGGGTGTGGTCTTTCATGGGCTGGAGATGTCCTCTTTTTTACCTTTGAATTGGATTTTATGTCAAGTTCTTAGAGGGAAATTTTAATTGACATGTGACAAAAATCAGGGAAAAGTAACATGAAATATACTTTGATTGTCACATATATTAAAAGTGAAGAATATGAGAAATCATTATTTTCTGCAAATGAGAGATGATTTTAGAGGTAAAGAAATCATTGAAAATATTTTTAGTGGGGACAAGGAAACAGATGTGATTGGAAGACACCTCTAAGTGTGTGGTGATACTCTTTATCCCAGGATGGCTGGTGGTCACACGGATGTTCTTTCTTCACATTTTGCAAGTTATTTAAATATCATGTATATTCACTTGTATGTGTGTGTGTATGTGTGTGTGTTTTAGTTATTGAATATACATGAATTGACCTTAGTACCAGTTCTAGAACAGTCATGAAGTAGATGTGAAAACTGTGGAGCCGGGTGTGGTGGCTCACACCTGTAATCCAAGCACTTTGGGAGACCAAGGTGAGCAGATCACCTGAGGTCAGAAGTTCAAGACCAGCTTGACCAACATGGAGAAACCCCATCTCTACTAAAAAAGAAAAGAAAAGAAAACTTTGGCAGATCGTTCAGTCTCTCACTTTCTTAAATGAACTCGAGGTGCTGCCTGGGCCTAGCCCATGCTTGTCTTTGGAGCACAGGTTGATGCTCTGTGTCACCCATGATTTCTTTCTGCAGTCACCAGACCACAGACACCCCCTCAGGCTGCAGCTGCCTCTCCCAGTTTGACCAGAGGACGTAAAACTCAACCCTTGACTACTGAGGTCCAATGCAGAAACAATCCCTGCTCTCCTCACCCTCCCATTCCTTACAGCACAAATGAGTCCAACTATACGATTTCCAAAACTTTGTCCATTGTTGAGAAAGATAATATAGCATGGAGAAACTTATGTCTGTTTCTAAGTCACTTCTGCTTTGCTGAGCCCTCAGACTTAAATACAGGAGACCTGCCTTTGCTATACCAGGCCCCTTGCCAGATTACTGGGTCATAGTCTGCAGCAGAAGGACAGTTCCAACCTGCCACTTAGGCAGGCATTTTACATTCCTAGAGTCTTCCGAGTCCAGGTGTAAGAAAGGGATAAAGAGGAAACACAATGACCTTTCCTCCCTCCATCCTCATCTCAGCTTAGGGCAGTAGGGAAGAAATGCAGACTCTTCCCCAGGATCTGCATGCCTCCTTGATGTTTGCGAACTATCCTTTGGGTCAGAGTTCATGGTTTTTCTCAGAGCTGGCTAGCTACTCTGGCTCAGAAAGGGCAATCTATTCAGAACTGAAAGACATGCCATGATTATGGAAGATACTTCTATTTAAAAAGAAAAATCTCTAAATATCCGGACTGCTCAGCATTAAACAACACCAGTGGAGCAAAGCTATGGGCTGGTTTGAGCCACGTTAGTTCTGTTCTTGCTACTTTTCCTCCGCGGAGCTCATCCTGCCTGCACATAATTCTTATAGTCTACATGGTGCCAGCCCGTGATCCTGTGAGCAGCTGCGCACAGCAGCAGAAACATCTCTCAATAAACAGCTGTTTATAGGCACAGCTGTTTATAACTTTGAAAAATAAAAATAGGCCGGAAGCGGTAGCTTATGCTTGTAATCTCAGCACTTTGGGAGGCCAAGGCGGGCTGATCACGAGGTCAAGGGATCGAGACCATCCTGGCCAACATGATGAAACCCTGTCTCTACTAAAAATATAAAAATTAACTGGGCATGGTGGCATGAGCCTGTAGTCCCAGCTACTTGGGAGACTGAAGCAGGAGAATCGCTTGAACCCAGGAGGTGGAGGTTGCAATGAGCTGAGATCGTGCTACTACACTCCAGCCTGGGCGATAGAATAAGACTCTGTCTGAAAAAGAAAGAAAGAAAGACAGAAAGAGAGAAAGAGAAAAAGAGAGAGAGGGAGGGAGGGAGGCAGGGAGGGAGAGAAAGAGGGAAGGAACGAAGAAAGGAAGGAAGGAAGGAGGGAGGGAAATATGTCTCTACAGTTATTATAAACTAGAAATGCTGTTTTGAAACCAGCATAGAACCTTTTTACATCATTGCCTGGAAGCCAACACAAGCTTTCAGGCCTCTCTTTTATGGTCAATTCTCTATTTTACTTTTGCCAACTTGAATGATATTTTATGTGGCTTTCCCCAGAAATGGGACTCTTACACTAATGATGAATTTAAGTTGCTGGACGAATCCCTTTTAGCTTTGAAGTGTGGTAGACTTTTTCCAACTTCTTTCATGTACATTCAAGTTTCAAATATCACAGGGCGAAGGTCAAGGCTTACTTTCAAGTGGCCCTACACTCTGTCTTCACAGCCATGTTTATGAGGAGTATCTTCACATGGCAATGAGGCCTAGGAGTAAACGTACAACCTTGAGATGATGCCAGAAAGTTTTATGTCCCTGTTTCCCCAACATGCTGCAAATATTACTTTCCATTCCTTGTATTACTGGTGACTGAGCTTTCCACCGTGATCACAGGCAATTTGCGTTTAGGCTTATCTGCAGCACTGCATTACAAAGAAAAGCATAAAACAGCTGCACTTAATATCATCTTATCTCCCTTTTCCTTTTCAATGTTTCTATAATAACAGCAACAAGACACAATAAAATAGTAACACAATTGCTGAAATACAGTCCTATACCTCTGCTGCCTGGATTCAGCTCTTGACTGGCTGAGAATGGTGGTGTACTGCTGGATTTTTGTCACACTGGCTGATACAGGCCATGCTGTGAGGAGAGGAGGCTGCTGTCATTCCTGTTCAGGCCGTTTATCATCCACCTTTCCCATTCAACAACCCTGCTCTGACCGTCATGCAATACAAGACACACCCATCTCCCCGGGGACTTTAGTGCCTTGTGGAGGATAGGCAACAGAGATGATTGGAGGCCTGGTGCCTTGGCTCATGCCTGTAATCCCAGCACTTTAGGAGGCCAAGGTGAGTGGATCCCTTGAGGTCAGGAGTTCGAGACTAGCCTGGCCAATGTGGCAAAACCCCATTTCTACTAAAAATACAAATATTAGGCTGGGCACGGTGGCTCACACCTCAAATCCCAGCACTTTGTGAGGCTGAGGCAGGTGGATCAAACCTGAGGTCAGGAGTTTGAGACCAGCCTGACCAACATGGAGAAATCCCATCTCTACTAAAAATACAAAATTAGCCGGGTGTGGTGGCGCATGCATTGCACTCCAGCCTGGACAACAAGAGTGAAACTCCATCTGAAAAAAAAAAAAAAAAAGAAAAAGAAAAATACGAATGTTAGCTGGGTGCAGTAGCTGGCACCTGTAATCCTAGCTATTTGGAAGGCTGAAGCAGGAGAATCTCTTGAACCCAGGAGGTGGAGGTTGCAGTGAGCTGAGATTGCGCCACTGCACTCCAGCCTGGGTGACAGAGTGAGACTCCATCTCAAAGAAAAGGAGAGAGAGAGAGAGAGAGAGAGAGAGAGAGATGGTTGTCATGCTGGAGTGCTGGCCAGTGTGTTATGCTAGGCATCTACACAGCACAGGGCAGGAAATGCAGAGTGATTGGTGTGTGGAAAAATAGAGGATCACTGGGCTGAGCCCTGGGGATTGTCCTACAGTTAGAAAGCCACAGGGGTGGCAATAAAGAATTTCAGGCTGAGTGAGCAAATTCCCACTCAAAGGCAGGGGTAGACTGTGGGGTGCGGAGGGAGATACATTTTGGAAACTGCTGACAAAGCCACTGAACTGTGGAATGCATCTTGCTCGAGGAGCAAAGGAGAGTTATAAGAGATGATGGGTGCTTCTCACTGAATTGTGTCGCTCACACCTGTTCCCCACCCCACAGTTCATATGCTGAAGCGCCAACCTACAGTGTGATGGATTTTTAGAAGTAGTTGGATTTTAGGTACGGCCATGAGGGTAGAGCCCCAGTGCCATAATTAGTGCCCTTATAAAAAAGGATACCAGAGAGCTGTCTTTCTCTCCCCATCCCTGGGTCCCCTGCCCACCCTTCCCCCACTGGTCCTTTCCCTCTCTCTCTTATAGGGAAATCCCAGTAAATCACTTGCCTATTGAACATGTTATAGTGCTAAAAATCTTATTAGAGAGATTCCCTCCTTCTAAATGTCTTACATGTTGTAATCATATTTTAAAACATGGCAAAATTGGCCAGGTGCTATGGTTCATGCCTGTAATCCCAGCACTTTGGGAGGCCGAGGCGAGTGGATCACCTGAGGTCAGGAGTTTGAGATCAATTTAGTCAACATGGTGAAACCCTGTCTCTACCAAAAACACACAAAAAAATAAGCCAGGCATGGTGGCTGGCACCTGTAATCCCAGCTACTTGGGAGGCTGAGGCAGGAGAATCACTTGAACCAGGGAGGCAGAAGTTGCAGTGAGCTGAGATTGCACCACTGCAGTCAAAAAAAAAAAAAAAAAAGAAAGAAAGAAAGAAAGAAAAAAGAAAGCAAAGAAAAAAAGACGAAATTGGGGGTAAATAATGGTTGCCAGAGTCAACAGTGGATGCAGAGGGATAACCAAGCAGTAGGCAGGTAACAAGTAGAAAGGAATGCTGTGTGATGATAGTAACAAGACAATAAAGATGATATTGGCATCATACGGTATAATAAAATAGCACAGTACAATGTAACTTCATTTAATATAATATAATATAAAATCAATTAGTTTGACCTTCAATAAAAATTCCTGTTGTCCTGTTGTATGTAAAATTTTGAACAAAAAAGATCAAATTTGAAATTTTATGGTCAGACTTATTATAAGTATTGTGCACATTTTATTTTAAATATTTGAAATAAATATTTAAATAAATATTTAAAATTGATGACCTACTCTCATACAATAGTGTGCGTACTTTATTTAAAATTTCCTATTTGTGTACATATTTAAATCAAGTTCAGGCATTGTTAATAGTTTTATTCAGTTGCACTTAAATGATTTCAGTGAACACACATGGCAATCATATATCCAACATTAACGTTTCTTTGCTATTTGAAATTCTGATTATCAAGTTAGGAAAATGGACTACACATTTAAAGAGATTTTGAATCATAGGGACTGAAATCAAAACGTCTCTGAAATCAATGCCCCTCATTTATAAGAATGAGTGAATTCTACTCACATGGGCTGATGTTTGGATTTCCACTGTGGAAATATAAAGAGAAAGAAGCATGTGCCATTTCACTCAATCAAGCGAATTAAAATTAGTAATGTCTAATATTTTCAAGTATTTCCTCTCACAAAAAACTGTTTCAAGTCTTTTGGTTAAAATATATTAGAATACCTTTGTAGCAAAAATTGTCTGCTGCTAAAATCTGGGTTTAAAAGTTTTTAAGGCAATCTACTTTATATTCACAAAATTGGTCAGAAGTCATAACAGCATTGACAGTAATCTGATACATTGTGATATCTTACTAACTGATTCAAATAAATTCATATATAAATTTCAAAGTGATTGAAAGCGTCCATATATAGTGATGATTTCATTTGCATGTGCTGATGTAGAAATTCTCGCATTTCATTTATAGTTCCCTGGGTATTATGCTTGCATCTGTGGGTGTAAATGAACGATTTGTCTGTGTAACTTATGTACTCAGTTTTCACTTTGATGTGTTTCATTTATTAAGGAAGGGAAACTCTTTAGGCCTCTGTAAAATTACCTTTTAGGGTACTATGTTTCTGAAATTATCGTTAAATAATAAATTATTTTTACTTCAAAATGCACAGTGGTCCTTATTCATTTCAGATTTTACTAAACATATTATTTATTTTGCTATTGTTTCTTTTGATCAGACAAAATTAAGGTGTATATAAAAGCAGTATTTGTACAACCAAAAGTAATTTTATTTCATTTGCATTGTCTCTTATCTGATGCTGCCATCTTGTGGCCACTTGGTCAATATTAAAAATTATGTTTCCGGCTAGTTTATCAGAACGCCCTCCAAAGCATTCTGTAATGTGTCTTCCAACATCATGGACGATATATGCTCTGATAAGTACTACCCTTCTAATTATCTCTCAGTACATTTTTAAAAAAGCAATTACAGTTATTTGTGGCATCTGAAAGTTTTCCATGAAGCTATGCGATTCTGAGTTAGTTTCTGAATTCTGGTTCTAACTTGATTGCACTGTGATCTGAGAGACTGTTTGTTATGATTTCCATTCTTTTGCATTTCTGAGGAGTGACTTACTTCCAATTATGTGGCAAATTTTAGAGTAGGTGTGATGTGGTCCTGAGAAGAATGTATATTCTGTGGATTTGGGGTGGAGAGTTCTGTAAATGTCTACTAGGTTTGCTTGGTCTAGGTCTGAGTTCAAGTCCTGGATATCCTTGTTAATTTTCTGCCTCGTTGATCTAATATTGACAATGGGGTGTTAAAGTCACCCACTATTATTGTGTGGGAGTCTAAGTCTCTTTGTAGGTCATTAAGAACTTGCTTTATGTATCTGGGTGCTCCTGTATTGGGTGCGTATATATTTAGGATTGTTAGTTCTTCTTGTTGCATTGATCCTTTTACCATTATGTAATGCCCTTCTTTGTCTCTTTTGATCTTTGTTGGTTTAAATTCTATTTTATCAGAGATGAGAATTGCAACTCCTGCTTTTTTTTTTTTGCTCTCCATTTGCTTGGTAAATCTTCCTCTATCCCTTTACTTTGAGCCTTTGTGTATCCTTGCATGTGAGATGGGTTTCCTGGATACAGCACACTGATGGGTTTTGGCTTTTTATCCAATTTGCTAGTCTGTGTCTTTTGATTGGGGCGTTTAGCCCATTTACATTTAAGGTTAATATCTTGTTATGTGTGAATTTGATACTGCCATTTTGATGCTAACTGGCTCTTTTGCCCATTCGTTTATGCAGTTTCTTCATTGTGTCAATGCTCTTTGCAATTTGGTATATTTTTGGAGTGGCTGGTACTGGTTGTTCCTTTCTACGTTTAGTGCTTCTTTCAGGAGCTCTTGTAAAGCAGGCCTGGTGGTGATGAAATCTCTGAGCAATTGCTTGTTCATAAAGTATTTATTTCTCCTTCACTTATGAAACTTAGTTTGGCTGGATATGAAATTCTAGGTTGAAAGTTCTTTTCTTTAAGGATGTTGAATATTGGCCCCCACTCTCTTCTGGCTTGTAGGGTTTCTGCTGAGAGATCCGCTGTGAGTTTGATGGGCTTCCCTTTGTGGGTAACCTGACCTTTCTTTCTGGCTGCCCTTAGCATTTTTAACTTCATTTGAACTGAATCTGACGATTATGTGCCTTGGGGTTGCTCTTCTTGAGGAATATCTTTGTGGTGTTCTCTGTATTTCCTGGACTTGAATGTTGGCCTGCCTTGCTAGGTTGGGGAAGTTCTCCTGGATAATAACCTGAAGAGTGTTTTCCAGCTTGGATTCATTCTCTCCATCACGTTCAGGTACACCTATCAAACGTAGATTAGGTCTTTTCACATAATCCCATATTTCTTGGAGGCTTTCTTCGTTTCTTTGTACTTTTTTTTTCTCTTATCTTGCCTTCTCATTTTATTTCATTGAGTTGATCTTCAGTCTCTGATACCCTTTCTTCTGCTGGGTCGATTTGGCTATTGAAACTTGTGTATGCTTCGCAAAGTTCTCATGTTGTGTTTTGCAGCTCCATCAATTCATTTATATTCCTCTCTAAGCTGTTTATTCTCATTAGCATTTCTTCAAACCTTTTTTTAACATTCTTAGTTTCTTTGCATTGGGTTAGAACATGATCTTTTAGCTCAGAGAAGTTTGTTATTACCCACCTTCTGAATCCTGTTTCTGTCAATTCATCAGACTCATTCTCCATCAGGCCTTGTTCCCTTGCTGATGAGGAGTTGCGATCCCTTGGAGAAGGAGGAGCGGTGTTCTGGTTTTGGGTATTTTCATCCTTTTTGTGCTGGTTTCTTCCCATGTTTGTGGATTTATCTACCTGTGGTCTTTGTAGTTGATGACTTTCAGATTGGATCTCTGAGTGGATACCCTTTTTGTTGCTGATAAAATTATTTATTTCTGTTTCTTATTTTCATTCTAATAGTCAGGCCCCTCTGCTGTAGGACTGCTAGAGGTCCACTTCAGAACCTGCTTGCCTGGGGATCACCTGCAGTGGCTGCAGAACAGTAAGGGTTGCTTCCAGTTACTTCTTCTGTTATCTTTGTCCCAGAAGGATATCCACAGATGTCAGCCTGAGCTTTCCTTTATTAGGTATCTCTTTAGTTAAATGGGGATCAGGGAGCTGCTTGAGGAGATAGTCTGTCCCTTGTAGGAGCTCAAGTGCTGAGCTGTGGGTAGGTACCTGTTCAGAGCTGCTGGGCAGGTATGTTTAAGTCTGCTGCAGTGGAACTTATACCCCATTTTTTTCCCAGATGCTCTATCCTGGGGAGGTGGGGCTTTATTTATAAGTTCTTGTCATTCTGCTGCCCTTTTTCAAAGATGTCCTGCCCAGCCAGGAGGTAGCCTAGTCACAGCCTGCCAGCAGAGGCATTGCTGAGCTGCCATGGGCTCTGCCCAGCTGCTGTGTGAACTTCCTTGTAGTTTCGTTTATAGGGGTATAGTTAGAACTGTCTCAGTAATGGCGGTCTGCCTCAGTCATGGTGGACTGTCTCTGTAATGGCAGACTCCCTCAGTAATGACAGACTGCCTCAGTAATGGCAGACTGCCTCGGTAGTGGTGGACTGCCTCGGTAGTGGTGGACTGCCTTGGTAATGGTGAACGCCCTTCCCCCCACAGAGCTGGACTGTCCCAGGTCTAGCTGTGCTTGCTGTGAAACTCTCAGTCCAGAGCATTTCAGATTGCTGGCCTTTGTGGGGGTGGGACCAGCAGAGCTAGATCACCTGGCTCCCTGCCCTCAGCCCCCATTTCTTCAGTTGAACAGATGACTCTGTATCCCTGGCGTTCCAGTCACCAGTTGAAATGGCACCCGGATTTGTGTGAGTTTTTGTGCAGAGACCCGCTGTCATGGATAAAAGAGCCGTGCTGGAAACTCATGGTGCTTTTCAGCCTGGGAGTCTCCTGGTCTGTGGGCAGTAAAAATTCATTTGGAAATGCAGTGACCACTCACCCTCTCCATTTTCTCTGGGAACTGCATTCCAGAGCTGTTCCTATTCAACCATCTTGGATCCTCCCCCAGGTGTAACTTATGAACTCTTAACATTAAAAAAAAAAGCAATTATAAGCTTTTGTTTAGTATGCTATTGAATTTTTGAGTCCATACTTATAAACTTATAAATATAGACTTATTATAGCTGATTTTAGTAGAATGATGCTATCAGAGTATGAAGAGATGATGCTGTTTAATTAAGATATTAAATTGGGGCTGGGCATAGTGGCTCACGCCTGTAACCCCAGCATTTTGGGAGGCCAATGTGGACAGATCATTTGACGTCAGGAGTTCGAGGCTAGCCTGGCCAACATGGTAAAATCCCATCTCTACTAAAAATGAAAAAATTAGCCAGGTGTGGTGATGTGTACCTGTGATCCTAGCTACTCTGGAGGCTGAGGAAGGAGAATCACTTGAACCTGGAAGGCAGAAGTTGCAGTGAGTTGATATCACACCATTGCACTTTAGCCTGGGTGACAGAGCAAGACTCTGTCTCAAAAAAAAAAAAAAAAAAAAAAAAGAAAGAAAGAAAGAAAAATATATCTGTATATATGTTAGGCAAGTTACTTAGCCTTGGTAAGGATGTTTTCTCACAAGTACACTTGTAGCATAAAATGCATTGCTGGCATAATGCCATGACTCTTGTGTTGCACACCTCCAAGGACTACCTATCACCCTTGATTCTATGTTAGTGGTACCCATGATATTCAACTCGTATAAATCACATTGTGAAGAGTAGGCCATGGAATTGTGCCATATGGCTCTTAATGCTAGGCACAGAGAAGGTATTTGATTATGATAATTTTGTTTCTTCATGTTTTCATAGGCTTTTATTTGAGGGGGTGAATAGCTATTACTATTTTATCATTTGGTGGAAGTAGAATTCTAATGGGGTTATATTAATCTCTTCTAGGCAAATAAAAAAGTTGGCTCAAGTTTTCTTCCAACAAGTGTCAGTTGGGAATTTGTTTAGTGTGTTCCAATTGTTTTCAAGTTAATCATGATAACAGCTAATCCTTACACAACATTTAATGTGCACCAGGTGCTGTTTTAAGATATTGAGTGTTATTATTTCTAACTTCTTAGGTTGAGAGAAACACGAAGAGGTTAATTAACTTTTCCAGAATCACAGAGAACTTGAGGGTTTGAGATGCCATTTGAACAGGTGACCTGGCTCCAACATGTCCCCCTAAGTATAGAAGTTACCCTGATTCTGAAATAGTTTTCTTGCTATCTCTATTCCCCTTTTCAAACCTTTTGCTGATATAAGTTACTATTAGAAGTTTGGCTGTAAGGAATCAAGTTAATTAATGGGTTTCTCTGAAATAATTAACGAGCTGGTTATTCCATCCACACTAGCATGTATATATTAATATAATTATGGAATATAATTAATATATACTAAATAGCTTATGAGATTAAATTTAATCATTTAAAAGTTAAAACATAGAAAAAGGAACATAACCTCAGGCTTTCACATTGATTTTTATGTTTCTGTAACTACCTAAGTATTTTTATAAACAGAATGTATTGTTTATCTGTGTCTCTAAAATCTAGTTGAGTCATATGACAATCTTCTACCAATATGATGCCTGAACTCTGAATAGTATCTTTGCTTTCAGAGTTTGCTTTTATGACCTGTAAGAGAACATTATGAAAAGAAGCAAATTTGGTGCAGAAGGAATCACTTGCCCACTTGTAACCCAGGGAAAATAATCAGGAAAGGCTCACAGTGGGCCACCACCGGAGCCTGAAGAAGAGTCAGACCCCACTCTCATCTCTCAGAGCTGGCATGCTTGAGTTGTGCTCTGTTTTGGAAAAAGGAGGTTTGAAGAGAAGAGTGAGGCAGGAACCTGACTTCTGTGCAGTATTCAATTTCTTGAGCTCTAGTAGAGCCTTTTAAAAGAAAGGGTCAAAGTCAGAAAGGAAAGAAACATTGCATAGGAGATCTCCAAGAGCTTGAGCATAAACAAGTTGGCTTTGTGTCCAGATTACAAACAGCTATAGTAAGTTAGGACTCAGACCACTCGCTCCAGTGCAGCCTATACATTCTTTATATATACTCTCTCTCTCTCTCTATATATATATATATATATATACACACACACACACACACACACACACACACACAGCATATATATGTACTCTTTATATGTGTGTGTGTGTGTGTATATATATATATATATATGAGAAAGTATATATAAATTTTCTCTTGTTCTTTTCCTTTTGTTTTTAATTTTGTGCGCTCGGCAAGCCCAGATAAGGAACCTAGCCTGTATGATCTAAACAACTCTTTATATACGTATGTGAAGAGTTGAATCATGAGATGATGGAGACAAGCTGATATAGTTCTAGCCTGAGAAGTGGAAGTTTTAGGGCCCAGGAAGAGGCTATTTTTCCGTTTGAGTTTGAAGGCAGGAAAAAAATGATGTCTCAGCTAAGGCAGTCAGGCAGGAGGAATTTCCTCTTATTCAGCTTTCTTCCTCCATTTACATGTTCAGTTTGATTGGGTGAGACCCACCCACATGAAGGAAGCAATCTGCTTTACTCAGTGAACTGATTCAAATGTTCAGCTCATGCAGAACCATTCTCACAGGCACCCCAGGACAATGTTTGACCAAATATCTGGGCATCCCATGGCCCAGTTAAGTTGACACACAAAATTAACCAATCCTCTGACACTGTGCAGTCTGTGCACACCCCTGGTTATACATAAGCCAGGCTCCCTTAAGAATTCATGAAACAGGCTGTGATACAGGCCTTGGCCTGCTCTGAGATATGGTCGGTATTAGATAGTTGATATAATATCTTTGCATTTACACTGAAGACTTGCGTGATCTGTGCTCTTTAGAGTGCATCGCTCAACACTGCTCCTGCCTCCCCAAGCCTACACTTCACACACATTTTTCATCAGTCTCCTTCTCAGCACTTCCAATTGCACAGATCAGTAAGCAGAAAAAGAAGGCAGGGAAATGAACCAAATCAGGGGACAAGTCAGGCTATACAGTCAAGAATGATGCTAGAAACAGACATGAGTAATTTATCACCAGATCACCAGATCCTCAAAACCACCCACAAAGAGACATTGATCCAGAGCCAAGATCAAGAATGGGGTGCATATAGATAAATGGTCGATAGGGCTGGGTATGGTGGCTCATGCCTGTAATCCCAGCATGTTGGGAAGTTGAGGTGGGCAGATCACTTGAGGTCAGTGGTTCCAAACCAGCCTGGCCAACATGGCAAAACCCCATCTTTACTAAAAAACACAAAAATTATCCTGGCGTGATGGTGAGTGCCTGTAATCCCAGCTACTTGAGAGGCTGAGGCTGTGAATCACTTGAACTCAGGAGGCAGGGGCCATAGTGAGCTGAGATTATGCCATAACGCTCCAGCCTAAGCAATAGAGCGAGACTCTGTTTCAAGTAATAATAATAAATAAATGATTTATAATTATTATAAGAAAAATATAGGAGAAATGAGATTTAATGACTCCATACTACCAAGCAAGATATGGAGTAAAATATTTATTTAATAAGGCTGACTCTACCAATAAATTGTAATGAATAGAGTAGGATCTTCCTTGTTTTTTACCTCTTTCATTCTTTTCCTTTTTTAAAATCCAAGTTCACTTCCCCTGACTTTAAGTATGTACCAAGTAAAAATGGCCATAGTTGGCCATATTCCGAGGTTCTGATAGCAGGGCTATCATCACTCATGGCCACTCTAGGCAAGAAGAGTGTAAAGAAGGACCATGAAAATCCAAGTCTGTGGTAACCTGGAACTCACTTCTGCTTTCACACAAGTGGCTTTGTTCTCACACAAAGAACCCAATCTTTTTAGGGGTAATAAACTTTCTCTTGTTCTTTTCCTCTTATTTTTGATTTTGTGCACTTGGCAAGCCCAGATAAGGAACCTAGCATGTATGACCTAGACAAAATATTATTGAAGGCTTTTTATTGAATTTAATTCCTTGGTAGCCAGAATGTAATTAAGAATGCATACTTTGCAATTTAAATATCAGAAAAACTCCCCAAACTGATGGAGTGGATGAATGTTTTTCATGTCCATGTCATACAACAGAGGCTCAAAGGAGTGAAGGAACATTCCTCACTCTCTGCTTCTGGTCCACAACTGATAAGATTTGGCTCTGTGTCCCCACCGAAATCTCACCTTGAATTGTAATAATCCCCATGTGTCAAGGTCAGGACTAGGTGGAGATAATTGAATCATAAGGGCAGTTTCTGCCATACCGTTCTCGTGATAGTGAGTGAGTTCTTGTGGGATCCGATGGTTTTATAAGGGGACTCCCTCTTTGCTCAGCACTCACTCATTTCTCTTTCCTGCCATGATGTGAAGAAGGACAAGTTTGCTTCCCTTTCTGCCATAATTTTAAGTTTCCTGAGACCTCCCCACTCTTAACAGAACTCTGAGTCCATTAAACCTGTTTTCTTTATAAATTACCCAATTTCACACTGCTGATAAAGACATACCTGAGGCTGAGTAATTTATAAAGAAAACAAGGTTTAATGGACTTACAGTTCCACACGGCTTGGGAGACCTCACAATCATGGCAGAAGGTGAAAGGCACATCTTACATAGTAGCAAGCAAGAGAGAATGAGAACCAAGTGAATGGGGAAACCCTTTATAAAACCATCAGATCTTGTGAGACTTATTCACTACCAGAAAAACAGTACAGCTAGTGCTCGACTTACGACCACGATTGGTTCCGACAGACTGGTTGTAACATGATTTAGTCATATGTTGAGTAGGCTATACGCATGCGGAGATGGTAGTGCTGCCGGAAGCTGATCCGCACTGTCATACGCCCAGCTGGGCAACGTTTGTGCTGCCAGACGCGGAGTAGTCATGGCTAGCGACTGTGGTCGTAAAGTCGAATGGTCATAAGTTGCATAGGTCGTAAGTCGATCAATACCTGTATGGAGGAAACCACCACCATGATTCAGTTATCTCCCACTGAGATATGGGAATCATGGGAGTACAAGTCAAGATGATATCTGGGTGGGGACACAGCCAAACCATACCACCCAGTCTTGGGCAGCTCTTTATAGCAGCATGAGCACAGACTAATAAAACCACTACTGTCAATTTCCAGGAAGAGATTCCTAAGAGGCAAGCTTGCAAAATGCATATCTATTATTCCTGCATTTCTACCTTTTTTCTTACTCAGATACAAAATAAGATATAAGTTTGAAGAAAGCCTGAAGATTCTCTTCATTTCTTTCCTTGAGTTTTCTGATATCTCTGCTTTGGGAAACACTCTGAGCCCTTTAATGTCACTAAAGCCAAAGGTTAGCTCTAGGCAAGAGCTGCCCCTGATCAAAATAACATGAAATCAAAGATGAAAATAAAATTTGGGCACCACAAAGTCTCTAATGCCACTAGCAAAATAAATATCTCCTAACTTAAGATTCCCAGTCCTGTGACTCAATGTTGTGTTGAAGGGAAAATGATGTGGGTTTATTCATAGTTCTAAGGGGGGATAATTTAATTTGCACTTCAAACAACATTCTTCTAGTGTGTATGCATAGAGCTATTGGCAGTTTTATGGGTACTCTTTGGTCTTCCTCATTGTTTGACCTTAATAGCTCCGAGGACCTGAGGAGACAGAGGAGACAAGTTTGACCCTATTGTACCTAAGGTCACTTGTTGTTAAGAAACTAAATGAACTCCAGAGATAGATCATTGAACTTGGCAGTCTGAGATACTGGATTATTGAGCAATTAGGCCCTGTGCTCAATCACACCTGTGGGGCTTTTTCACATTTCAGAGATTTCCTTCTCCTCCACTTCCCCATCCTTTTTCTTTTCCTGGAAGCATTGCTGACCACCTTTGAATCCTTCTGGGTTTGTGATACATTTATGAAATACATACAAACCCTTGGGAATATTAGAGTGAGAAGAGTGAGACCCTGAGCTCTATTGACTAGAGTCCTCTCTAGTTGTCTAGTTCTCTGATCACTAAGGCACTAACAGTAATATTTGATTTGTAAAAGTTGGAAGAGATGTCAGAAAGCTATAAAAAGGATTTTGCCATTTTGGGGCAAAATTTCTAAGTGAATTAATAAATAAATTATTTCTAAGTATCAGAATACTTACAAAGAGAAAAAAATGATCACTGGGAGCTAACATGCATTCACTAAATGTAAGACCAGCCAAATTCAAGTCATTACCTCAGTTAAGTAACCAGGCAAGTGGATGAAGTAAATGTTAAGAATATGCATGCATGTGACATTTTCTAAATTTATAGAGTAGGAAACATTGGAAAAATTTATGCCAAATGATGATACCAATCAGAAAGATTTGCATCTCAAGGAAAGCTTTATTTAATTTCTAAAAACATCATTTCTTTTTGTCTAAGTTATTGGGTATCAGTTAGGTATATGGATGGTCAGTGGATAAATAGGTTTCGAAGTATAGGAGAAGGTATTATAGGGGTACAAACAGAAGCATTTTCCCCAAAGTAAGAATGGAAATAGTTAACACTTATGAGAGTAGTTCAATCAGCTGATTATTGAGCTATCAAAACAATAATACCTATAGAATGGAACATTTTTCAATTATTGCTATGTCATTAAATCTAACCAGAGGACTTAGAAAACAATGATGCCAAGACATGAGAATCACTTTCCTCAGCTTTGGTCCCAAATAACCTTCATGATACTTTATTGCAAGAGCCACAATTAGTGATGGACACCAACGACTTCTGGATCACAACATTGGTTCTGTTGTTATTCTGTTTCTAGACACTTGTGATGTAGCCTTGTATTTTAAATAAGCAAGCACATTTTTAAAAAATTTATTTTTTAATTCTCACATAAAAATTGTGTATATTAATAGCGTACACGTTTTGAAATATGTATACATTGTGGAATGGTGAAATCTAACATAAACATTATCTCACATGTTAAATATTATTTTTGTGTGGGGAAAAGTCAAGGTCTACATTCCTAGCAAATTTCATTACAATCCACTGTTATTAACTATAATCACCATGTTGTTAATTGAGTCTCTTGAACTTGTTTCTCCTAAGTGAAATTTTTTATCCTTTGACCAATACCATGCTCCACCCCATGACCCCAGCCCTGGCAACCACCATTTTACTTTCTGATCCTATGGGTGCAACTTTTTAGATTTCTTTAAGTTGGATACATAGTAAGAGGGAGTAAATCACCAGAGGCTGCAATGGGAAGTAAATAGGAAGTAGATCAAAGCCACATGAGGGCTATAGTTAATAATATTGTATTGTATTCTGGAAATTTGCAAAAAGAATAGATGTTAAGTGCTCTTGCTACACACACACACACACACACACACACGTAAATCTAACAGGTGATGGATAGATCAATTTGCTTGACTGTAGTAGTTATTTCTTCTTTATATGTATATCAGAACATCATGTTGTACACCTTACACATATACTGTAAAAAAGAAGTGCACTTTTGTCTGATATGTGGGATCAACAGCATGCTTTTATTAAGTACATTATAAGGATGAGAAGATTTAAAACTAATCTCAAAAGCTATTCTTAGCTGAAATTTATTAGTCTTTCCATAGTTTTCATTAGGATATGTTTGTTATAGCTTTTCACCATGTGAAGCTTATTTTACATAATTCTGACTGTGGCATTTCTTCTCCAGTGGCATATTTATTTATTCTCTTGTTAAAACAATAAAGTATTCAAATTGGTTCTTTGTTACAATTTTATTTTCTTGTTTTGTCATTATGGTTAAACTAAACCTATTCTCTAGTTCATAAGAAAAGTTTCCTTATTTTCCCCTTTCTGTCGGGGCCTAAGTTATTTTCTCTATTTCTTGCTTCATTTGCAACTTTTGCTTTTCCACTCCCTGGAAATACAAAACAACGTTTTTAAGTTATTTGTGCAAAGATGCATTTTTGTCTTATGCATGTGGGCCAAATTGCATGGTTTTCTTGTCCAAATCATTCTGTTATCTGTTCTACTGAATATAAGCTCTTACATGGCAACCTTCAATAGAATAGTTTTTTTTTTCCAATATATACTCATTGGTTTATCCAACAGCATTTTGTATGCTCTTTATTATTTCCTATGCTTATGATTTCTTAAATAAATTAGATAGTAATCAGATTTAAAGAAATAATACTTTAAAAAATTACCTTGCAGTTCTTTGCACATTATTTTGTACAAATAAGGGGATTAATTTAACTCAAGGGTAATCATATTATTGTATAAGTAACATTGTATATCCAACTGTCTCTTAAAAGCTGTGAATTTACATGGAGTTTAATAAATTATGTTAATAATAGGAATAAAACTGGTTGTGACAGAGAGCTGTAACATGCCAAAAAATGAAAATTTAGAGAAAGGCACTAAAATAAGTTCTTCCTCAAGAATCAGGATATGTAAATCAGAGAAATCAAAAATTGGCTTGCCATTATATAACATGATTGGTAGATTTTATTTATGTGTTTCTCCTTTGAAAAATATTTTTCTCCCTTAAATTGTTATTCAAGTTTTATTTTATCTTGAAAATAGGTGTGTGGAGAAGGAGAGATGTTAATCCAATTAGGGAAATTTCTTTATGAAATTATATGTTCTGGTAGAGAAGTTTATCTGAAGTTTATACTTTATTTAAATCCCAACTTAAGTTAAAAGGCTTACCTCTATAACTCCTGAGAATATATTTAATAAACATTTAGTAAAGCCAAAAAACCCTGCTTAAATTTTTTCTCCATCTTAGATTTTCTTCTCTCTGCTGTCTAGGTTAATGTTTATCAAGATAAATCTTCTATTTCCTGTAGAAGGAGAGATAACCTGTACCCCATCTGGACATGAAGTTCTATGATAAGACAATTAAATGGATATGGTACCTTCCTTCGCATCCCTACCTGCCCTTTCCAGTACCTGTTCACATTGACATCTTGGGATGTGTCACTACTCAGTTGACTCCAAAAATAGCATGCACTGCCTGTGCATGAGGTACAGTGCTTTGCTTTTTCCAAGGGTCCTGCATTTCCATGGAAACCAGACAGGCAGAAGAGAAAGGATAAGTACAAGAAATCTCTGAGCTCTTAGAAACAAAGCTGAATCCAGACCAGCTGCCTCATCTGAATTCAGCCTGTGAAAACCATAAACCACTCTGACCCCTTACTGCTGAAGGAAGGCATGCTCCCTGCTGGCTTTCGTCCACGAGAAACACATCTCTTTCTCACACTGGACATATTTTAAAGGCTAGAAAGGCAGGATTTGAAATCTAAGAGCCAAGATTTTTTTCTCTTCTGTCACTCTTTGGTGATGTGAAGTTACCATTTCCATTCTATAAAATGCAAAATTACAAAAGGTTTTTGAATTGTTTATCATTTGAAAGGAATGTTGAAGGTTATTTAAATATTAAGGCTTAATGAACAGTGGTTTGAAATCTTTACGAAATACTATTTAAACAAAATATCCTTGCTCATGGTAGCTTAATCAAACAGCAGATATTTGTCAAATGTAAGGCTTGTTATAGGCAGGCAGGAATATCTTCTATTAGGAAGCTCTATCTTCTATAACTGTAGCTCCAGGGGAAAAAAACTGCATGTCTCAGTAATCAGAACTTCCAAGAAGAGTTAAATTTTAATTTAATTGTGAAAACCACTATTTTATGTGTATACTCTATTGTGAAATGTAAGTGGGTTCTATTTGGCTGTAAAAAAAAAAGCCACACAACTAGTTCTTATCAAGATAAAATATAAAAATCTAGGTTTGTGCTAAGTAGCCATAACTGCACCCCTCTTCTCACCTGAACCCTGAATCCCACACTCTTAACATTTTAGTCACTTCCTTCTGTTGTTAATAGGAATGCTGCTTGGATAATCTGTGCATTCTGGATTATCCAAAAAAGTGAATAAGGATGTAGGCTGAGTTTAGGTTTATTTCTTTAGCCATATTTGATGATAGAGTTGAATGATAAGCTGAAACTCTATCAACTGTGTAAAACTGTGTGTGTGTAAGAATGAACTATTCTTTTTTGGGAGTGGAACAAGGAATGGGTGTATCAGAGCTAGTTTCTCGCCACAGAATTTGGATATTATAGCCATTGAGTAACTATGTCTAGTATATGGAATAAAGAAACTCAACCAAAGAAAAGAGAAATAGAAAGAACACGTGTACCTCAAAGAACAATGGTAAGTTAAGTAGATCACGGTGTATTCCACTGAATTTGAACTTCCCCTAGTTCTCCTTAACTCATAGAAGATTCTTACATTTTATATGTTGTAACAAAAAATAAATATAAGAAATTGCATCAAATAATAAAGTTTAAGAAACGAAAGATAAGTCCTGAGAAGAGATGCCATAGGTTGTAGTGGAAAGTGTTTTCTCTAAACCATCATGGTAACTTTGTCTGTTTAAAGAGCAGGACCAAAGATAAGCCTCATACAGGACATTTCAGAGATCATCACTGTGATAAAAAAAAATGTGTGTTGTTTTAAAATTGTTTTTACTTTTTAGTTCCAGGGTACATGTGCAGGTTGTGCAGATTCGTTACATAGGTAAACGTGTGCCATGGTGGTTTGCTGTAATGATCAAACCAAAACCTAGGTATTAACCCCAACATGTATTAGATATTTTTCCTAATGCTCTCCCTCCCCTCAGCTACTACCTCGACAGACCCCAGTGTGTATCGTTCCCCTTTCTGTGTCCGTGTTTTCACATTGCTCAGCTCCCACTTATAGGTGAGAACATACAGTGTTTGGTTTTCTGTTTCTGTGCTAGTTTGCTGAGGATAATAGCTTCCAACTCCATTCATGTTCCTGCAAAGGACATTATCTTATTCTTCTTTATGGCTGCATAGTATTTCATGGTATGTATATACCACATTTTCTTTAATTGCCACAATGTCTCCCACAATGGTTGAACTAATATATATATTCCCACTAACAGTGTAAAAGTATTCTTAGTTCTCTGCAAGCTCATCAACATCTGTTGTTTCTTGACTTTTTAATAATTGCTATTCTGACTGACACGAGATAATATCTCACTCTGGTTTTGATTTAAATTCCTCTAATGATCAGTGATGTTGAGCTTTTTTTCATGTTTGTTGGCTGCATGGGTGTCTTGTTTTGAGAAGTGTTTGTTCATGTCTTTTGCCAACTTTTTAATGGGGTTAGTTTGTTTTCTTCTTGTAAATTTGTTTAAGTTCCTTGTGTATTCTCAGTATTAGACCTTTGTCAGACCTTTGCAATAGATTGCAAAAATTTTCCCTCATGCTATAGGTTGTCTGTTAATCCTGATGATACTTTATTTTGCTGTGCAGAAGCTCTTTAACCAGATCCCATTTGTCAAGTTTTGTTTTTGTTGCAATTGCTATTGGTGATTTTGTCATGAAATCATTGCCTTTGCCTATGTCCTGAATGGTATTACCTAGATTTTCTTCTAGGGTTTTAACAGATTTGGGTTTTACATTTAAGTCTTTAATCCATCTTGAGTTTATTTTTGTTTAAGGTGTAAGAAAGGGGTCCAGTTTCAATATTCTTTATATGTCTAGCCAGTTCTCCCAGCACCATTTATTAAATGGTTTGTTAAAGATAGATGATTGTAGATGTGCAGTATTCTGAGTTCTTTATTCTGTTCCATTGTTCTATGTGTCTGTTTTTATACCAGTACAAGCTGTTTTGGTTACTGTAGCTTTGTAGTATATTTTGAAACCATATAGCATAATACCTACAGCTTTATTTTATTTTATTTTATTTTTTGCTTAGCATCATCTTAGCTATAGGAGCTCTTTTTTGGTTGCATATAAATTTTGAAATAATTTTTTCTAATTCTTTGAAGAATGTCAATGGTAGCTTAATAGGAATCACCCTGAATCTAAAAATTACTTTGGGCAGTATGGGTATTTTCAATATATTGATTTTTCCTACTCATGAGCTTAAATGTTTTTCCATTTGTTTGTGTCCTCTCTGATTTCCTTGAGCAGTGATTTATAGTTCTTCTTGAAGAGTTCCTTCACTTCCCTTGTTAGCTGTCTTCCTAGGTATTTGACTCTCTTTGTAGCAATTGTAAATAAGAGTTTGTTCATGATTTGGCTCTCTGCTTGTCTGCTCTTGGTGTATAGGAATGCTTCTGATTTTTGCACATTGATTTTTGTATCCTGAGACTTTGCTGCAATTGCTTATGAGCTTAAGAAGCTTTTGGGCTAAGACAGTATTTCTTGAACAAGTGGCATAATCAGATACTTTCACGTTTATAACATTTAAGTTAAACGTTTAAAATAAGAGGAATTTGTTTTGTTAAATTAGGTTTAAAAATATAAAATAAAGTTAGCAAGAAGCATGCATTCCTGTTTTGTTAAACTAGGAATTTGTTTTGTTAACTAGGTTTAAAAAATATAAAATAGCCAGGCGCGGTGGCTCACGCCTGTAATCCCAGCACTTTGGGAGACCGAAGAGGGTGGATCACGAGGTCAAGAGATCGAGACCATCCTGGTCAACATGGTGAAACCCCGTCTCTACTAAAAATACAAAAAATCAGCTGGGCATGGTGGCACGTGCCTGTAATCCCAGCTACTCAGGAGGCTGAGGCAGGAGAATTGCCTGAACCCAGGAGGCGGAGGCTGCGGTGAGCCGAGATCGCGCCATTGCACTCCAGCCCTGGGTAAAAAGAGCGAACCTCCGTCTCAAAAAAAAAAAAAAAAAAAAAATATATATATATATATATATATATATATATATATATATAAAATAAAGTTTGCGAGAAGTAAGCATTCTTGCCTTGAAAGAATGTTATTTAATCTTTAATGACTTAGAAGGGATATTTTGTAATCTTCTCTTTCTAACTTCCATTGCATTTTCTTTTGATTTTAGTGTACGCGTAATGATTCCTCACAGCAGTAGTCATCGGTTTTCATATATCATCATTACCATCATCATCAACATCATCATAAACATTTATTTTGCATCCAGTCTGTTCCTGAAAACACACAGGGAACTTGAGAAGGGAATTCAGGCCAAGAGGAAGAGTTATCCTCACAAATAAACTTCACTGGAGACATTGCTTAGAAACTTATTTGCTGATGAAAAGAAAAGAACTCATTTAATTTTAAGTAACATATGATGAAATAGTCAAGGATTTGATCTTCTAGGGAGTAACAAAACTGAAAATTAATTTTAACAAATGGTGCCAGACTTTTTTAAAGTATGCTCCAATTTTACCAACAAAAATGCAACCGTAGCAGCTTTTGAGATCATTAGAGCATCTACATTTATGTCTTTTGAGTGGTTAAGAATTGTATGTCAAGGTCAATTCTCTTTCTACTTACCTTCAAGCAAATTTTTAAAATCCTTCTGTGTCATTAAGATTGTGATATTTTTGATACAAAATTTTCCTTAAAACCATCTGTTCTTTATTTACAAGAGTGTTAAATGCATCAGAACTAGAATTTGGCTGGATATTTACATAATTGTTTTCATAGTTTACATTTATAAACAAAAGCTAAAATATACCAACAGAATGTTCTCAAATGACTTTAAATATTTGGCGTCATATTACATAAAGAAATATATCAAATAAACACAAAGGAAAGTCTTAAATAACTAGACAATTTTATTTTCCAAGTAAGAAATGTAGATGACTGCCTCAAGGTCATGATATACCATTTTAAGTGGTAATTTCTAATGACTCCACTTTTGGCACATGCCAAGTGTTGTAATAAGTGATGTCAGCCTTTAAGTAGCACACTTTTCTCCATAAATGGGAGCTGCGTATTATAAAGGGCATTAGGGTTGATGTTCAAAGTCCAAGTTTTATGACCTTGTTCTGCCTTTGTAATATGAGACCAGCAACTTGAGCTTATGCCATCTTGACTTCACTGCCTGATAGACTAAAATATATTTGCCTCCTGAGAGCATATACAGCTATATTATAACATATTAATAATAATGTAATAATATCTAATGTAATATAATGTAATATACATATATTTGGATAATTAATGAATATTTTAAAAAGTTTTAATTAATTGATATGTTTCTATAGCAATAAAAATATTTTGTATTTTTCTACTGATTATTGACCAATGTCATACATTTTATTTGGCATTAATTTAAATAAAATGTATTCTTTCTTAACAGTTTTTAACTTCTTTTTAAATTTCTCCAAATCATTTTTAAATTTTCTTTGTAAACTTTTATTTAAACTTTACTGCTCTCCATTTTTTCCAACAGGATTTTTCTAATCCTGCCTGCTCTCATAAATATGATTTATGTCTCCTTCATTTTCTGAACTTTTTGGAGTATGCTATATATCCATTGCTCATTTTGAGCACCTTCTGACATATATAAAATCCTTTTTTTTTTAAAATACTTAAAGCTATAGAAAGTTGTAGAATTGGGAAGAAATCATGAGTACAAAAGAGTGGCAGTATGCTTTGGCAATAATTTATATATCATGATATATCAACATAGTCTTCTTGTTAAACTAGCTGTACTGTTACATTTAACTAAAAAACACTTGATTGTCTAATTTCACAGCTAATATGCTAATTCTGTATGGAAACTCAGGAAAATTCATTTTTGTTTTCTTTTACAAACAGAAATACTTTCTCCTTTTATATTTATTTCTGAAGGAAGAATTTGGTTGTTCAATAGATGTCACTATAAGGCTGTTGTACTATCTTTTCATGTTTTTTTATTCCTACTAACATAGCTAAAACATATTTTAATCTCTTTAATGTTAAAAATGCTAAATATATTTTAATGTTCAATTTTAATTAAAGATATAGAATGAAAAAATTACCTTTTAATAAAAAATAATTATTTTAATATAATACACAAATAAGTCACACATTTTCATTGTAGTGTATTTTTAGATAGCATAAAATGTGTATTAAAATACAGTAATTCTCAATTAAAGGATAATACAAACTCAAGTTGATCAATAGAACTTCCCTTTTGGATTCTTTAATCACTACTACCTTAGCTTTCCATAAAGCTCTAATCAACAAGTATCTCTTGTGAGGGCCCAATCTACTTTCGGTAACATGAAACACATGTTCATTTTTAGCAATGTTCCTTGCAACGCTCCTTAGAGTGCTCTCCCAGGCAAATATTCTCAATTTCTGAGTTTTTCTCTTATTATTAACATATTTTTAAAAATTCTCTCTTTCACCTAGTTCCCATAGTATGATTTCAGATTAAAATGGTATATGCTGTTCATTAATAATGATAAAACAGCTGCTGTTAATTGAGTGCTGGCTGCGTGCTTGCCTTTCCTCTGGGTATAGTGTTCAAGTCAGGCGGAAGTGCAGTGGTGCGATCTCGGCTCACTGCAACCTCCGCCTCCTGGTTTTAAGTGATTCTCGTGCCTCAGCCTCCTGAGTAGCTAGGATTACAGGCACGTGCCACCACACCCAGCTAATCTTCATACTTTTAGTAGAGATGGGGTTTCACCACGTTGGTCAGGATGGTCTCGATCTCCTGACCTCATGATCCACTCGCCTCGGCCTCCCAAAGTGCTGGGATTCAAGTATTCTTAACACTACTTTCAATGCTGTATTAATCTGGGGAGGCTAATTGCTGTAATATCTTCATCACACAAAACAATATATATTAAATTTTCAAAGTCACTTGCAACAAGCACAAAGCAGATATTTCTTGTCTGCTGTCTTTTCCGGTAGTTATATCCTAGAATTCAAGAGTCTTTTTATTCTAACACAGCCACTGTAAACACTTGGCCTTCAAAGTCTCCCATAGTAAGGAAGAGGGAGTGGAAGAAAGGAGGGCCAGATATTGAACCACGTTGACCATCTTACTCTCTATGCTCCCTCGCAGTTTCATGTCCAGAAAATAGTGAATGTCTCCAAGTGAGGCAAGAGGGCTGTGAAACAAGGTAAAAATTACATCTTTACTCTTTATGATTTATATGCCTTTAGGTTATAGATAAAAATAGTATAAACAAAATAAATACCATATAAATAAAATAATACTCAGCTTTCCTTCCATAACTGAAGAAATGTCCATTGAGGTATTACAGTTTTGTGCAAAATCAGATATTTTAATTGAAAAATTTTTGAAAGACACTTCTGGAGGCAGAAATCATAGATTTTAATAAACTTTTTCTGTAGTTTATACAATCATTTGTAAAACATTGAGATTTAAATGCTAGCTAAAATGAACAATAGAAAATAATCAGAATTATCAATGTAAAATGTTCTCCCAAATTTAGTCTCACTACATTACTATAAATGGTTCCTAGTTGTTCCTATCTTCTCTAAAACTCATGCTGAATTTACAGTGAAGTAAATTCCCCTGGTGAACGGAATAATAGTTTTTGGTGCGAAATAGAATAATATGGTAGCAATTATGCAGTCTGTTATAATAATTATGCTGATCTTGCTGAATGCACAATTTTGTCAGCAATTACGCCTTCTAATGCAATGCTTTCATAAGTCATTCAGCTTTCTCTTGATCATACAGAGGACAATTTTACTTTGCTTTGACCTATCCTAGAATCTCATACTCCTTTAGCTTTGTATTAGGTTATTAGAATATGTACCAGAATTTAGCTGTAATATTATACTTTATCAAAAAGTGGTTAAATTTCTATATTTGCTAAAATATAACCCAAAATATATAGTGATGCTTTACCCAATTTAAAATAAAATATTAAGTTGATCATGACACTATTTTAAAAATTGTGTAATTTCGAAATTCTAGCGTATGCCACTTCATGGAAATTATTTTTGCTCCAAATATATTTTGAAACATGCAGTCTTATACATGCATTATCTACTTGAAATGAGTTTCACCCCACATATTATTTGTGTGTGTGTGTATAAATAACCAAAGTTAGTTTCCCAGATAATGAAGCAGCGGCATACATAATTGTTTTGTTTTTACCTCCCGTTGTCTAAGTGTCAAAGAAAGGTCAAATAAAGTCAGGGATGGAGTTAGGACATAATACATTCTGTGTATTGTAAGAGAAGTTGGTAAAAAGCTCTTATGTTTTCCCCATAGTTCAGAAACACAAAAAAAATTATAAGCTATTATCTTTCTGACAGTCAGTGAAATGAAGTGTTTTCCTAGCTGTTAGCTGCTTTTAGCTTATGTGTATATTATTATATTGCTGATGTTGAAGAGAAGACATTTCCTTTATCCACTCTTAACTTGGATACTCCCCCCATAAAGGCATGCAAACATTTTACAAGATTATTTCAGGAGGCAAAAGACAAGTGAAAGAAAAAATAAATGGGCATGCATGAGAATTTCACCCTTGTGGGAGATGCCTCTGTCCCAGTCCTGACAATGGGGTAGTGGTCACAGGCTTAACTGAGGTCTTCTTGCTTTGCAACTGTTAACACAGTGCTAACTTGTGCTTTAACTTCAAAATAAACAGATCTTCCCTCTGAACATGAGAAATAGATATTTCTTCTTCTGGAGGAGAGTAGCCAGAGTGCAGAAAATAAGCTCTTTCTACCTCATTCACAAAACTTGAGTGTAAGGGATAGTTTGGGAGCATCTCTCTTCATAGTATTTATACAGATACAGACTTGCATAGATATATAGATACATATCTGATGGTGAAAGGAATTGTTTAAAAATTGATGCACATCTTTATACATTTTCAGATTCACTTACCACATAATGTAAAAATAGGCAACATAATTATGCCTACTTTACTGATAAGAAAACTAAATATCAGATACCTAAGATTATAGAATTTATAAGTGGGAACGGTTGGATTTGGACTCATGTAGACGACTTCTGATATACACACTGCGTTATACACTGATCTAGCCTATGACCCTATGATACACGCTGATTATATCCTATGATCTTTATAAACACTGTATCATACTTTCTGACTGTTTCGTTGATGCCACTTTCTAAATCCTGAGCCGATTTGGAATCCCTGGGGAGGGCCCACATGTACTTAGAAGAAATGTTATGTTTCTGGAGTCATGCCTATTAGTGATTGCAGTCACTCATGGAAGTTCAATGGTAGTGCTTGATAGTGGCGCTGATTCTTACATCTTTTTCTCTAAAACAAAACATCCAAGGAAAGCTTTTAAAAGTTATAGCATTCCAGTCACTTCTGAAATTACCAGTGGCTATGCAGCCATAAAATACCACAATATTATGACAGTGTTGCCTGCAGAAATTTTCAAAATTTTCTTTTTTTTTTGAGACAGGGTCTTGCTCTGTCACAGACTGGAGTGCAGAATACAGTGGTGTGATCATGGCTCACTGCAACCTCTACCTTTCTTGAAGTGATCCTCCCGTCTCAGCCTTCCAAGTAGCTGGAGCCATAGGCATGCACTGGGCTCATGTTTGTATTTTTTGTAGAGTCAGAGTTTCACCACATTGCCCAGGCTTCAGGTTCTTGAAGTTAATAAAAACATTTGAATTTTTATATCTAAATCACTTTTATATTTGAAATGACCACATCCAAAATTTGGGTTTTAATTTTTTAAAAATAAGTGTAATAAATTCAACTGGTGTATTAAATATATTCCTGTATGTTTATTTATTAAATTAAATAAATACATATTTTCAGCAATTTTACTAGTATTTTAGACACCAAGAGACAATATGCATCATAATCAGCCATTGTTTTCCAAGGTGTATTTTCCTTCGTTTTACTTTGTATATTCTTATGCTTCCTGTTGTGTTTCCATAAAGCAGAACTTTGTATGATGTGCATTCTCCAACAGAAATTAATGTATAGCCAGGCACAGTGGCTCACGCCTGTAATCCCAGCACTTTGGGAGGCCAAGGCGGGTGGATCATGAGGTCAAGAAACCAAGACCAGCCTGGCCAACACGGTGAAACACCGTCTCTACTAAAAATACAAAAATGAGCTGGACGTGGTGACACGCTCCTGTAGTCTCAGCTACTTGGTAGGCTGAAGCAGAAGAATCACTTGAACCCAGGAGTTGGAGGTTGCAGTGAGCTAAGATCACACCACTGCATTCCAGCCTGACAACAGAGCAAGACTCCATCTCAAAAACAAACAAACAAAACGAAATTAATGTATGATAATTAGTTGTAGGCCTCATCTGCTTGTTTATAGTTCTCAGGTTCTTGGCAGAAGACAGAGACTTGGGAAATGACACTTGTGGTCATCACATGTCCATAATATTTTAAGTACAAAGGTGTTCATCCACTTTGAACCACAGGGCAGAAAACACAAAGAGGAAGTTTATATAGCATTTTCTAGCTTCTTGTTCTCAAGGAGTATGGGTTTATATACCACGTATTCATTTTCTTGTCCAGATAAATTGTAGCACCAGGAAATTTTTTGTGTCAGTAGTGTTAAAAACACATAGGGTCAAGTTATTTGATTTTGGTGTATATCTCTGGAAGTGCATTCCGGCCACCACAAATGTCAGACGTATAGAGTCATTAGCGAAAGCTTTCCAAGGAGGATGCCAGCACGAGACGAACAGAGGCTGTTTAGCAAGCTGAATGTGTTGTCTCCAGGTGTGTCCAGATTAACTAAAGCCTCATAAAGAGTACATCCTCTTTTATTTCTATTTTCATAGTATTCAGAGTTACTGAAGTAACATCCTGGCTGCATTATAAAATCATTGCAAAAGATATTTTATATACAACATTAGAACTTATGTAATGGGTATCCTGTTGCAAGAAGTCTATAAGTTTAGTCAACAATGGCTATTTAACTTCTTTTTAAAATTTGTGTAGTTTTGACAAATATATAGAAAGAAAAATTATATGTTTTGAGTGGTAGAGTTGCTCAAGGACTTTAGAGCAGAAAGAATGAAGTTTTATTCATTAGGTGAATCTCGATTGAGTACTGTAAAATCAGAATAATGACACCTAACGCAGTGGCTTCTTAAAGTGATGTTAACTTCAGTTTTGCACAAGAATTGCATGGAATATTTGTTGAAATGCAGATAATTAGGCTCTGGGTCAGTCTTATTGAATCTAATAATCTGTTGGTGAAGATTTTGAAACCTAGTTTTAAAGAACATGTACTATATAATTCTTATTAACATTAAACTTTAAGAAACCGGTTTGTCTGTTAGATAATAGGGTTGCTAAATATTTCATAAGACACTGGAAAAATGTCATATATCCAAATACATTATATTTCTATTACTTATATGTACAATTTTATTATAGTTTATATCTATACCTGTATATAGCTTTTATCCATCATCATAATATATATTAGAATTAATTGTCATATAATTAATTATTAGATATACATATACCAATCACAGAAATAATTATGTTAATTATAAAGTTAATTCAAGTTAATGTTAAATTATAATTTCACAGACAATTATTTCAAGATTTGAATCATTTGAAAAATTAGTACATATTTCAGAGATTAATTTCATTCTTATGAAATAGTATGTTTTAATTTGGAGAAATGGATAGGAAGACGTGAGCATTATACTTTGCATGTTAAGCCTAAAATATTTCCATACAATTCTCATAAAATTTAATTACAGTTGCCTCATTCTTTTCTATGGAAAATTTATTTGCTATTCATCACACTGCTTGAGTGTCTATCACTGAAGTTTTAGTAGTGTTGACACCTCATAGTGAATTAGTATACATTGTGTATAGAGACTGTGATAAAGAATATTAAATTTCCTCTCTTTATTAAAATTTTTAAATGATATTTTTTTGTCAGAGAGAGAGGCTCACGATGTGGCCCAGGCTGGAGTAGAGCAGTGGGATGACAACTCACTACGGTCTCGAATTCCTGGGCTCAAGCAGTCCTTCAACCTCAGCCTCCTGAATAGCTGGGACTACAGTCATGTACCGCCACCACGCCTGCCCAATGTTTTTATTTATGAGACAGGGTCTTGCTATATTGCCCAGCCTCGTCTAGCTTCTTCATAGAATTTTTGGATTTACAGTGCCCATGTTTAACTGGGAAAGTATCTCTTCACTTTCAAATGCAGTCTTTCTATGTAGACTCTTTGAAATTGCCAGATGGATGAGATATTCATCGCAGCTGGTAAGGTCTTGTACTAAAGCGATGCTTATGAACCTCAAAGATAGAGTGTCCACTGATTTCAAATTGGGTCTATGTGCCTGCTGGCAGGACACAACATAGAAAATGCTTTCAGATTTGAAAAGGGTCACACTGGAAAGATTATGGTTGACTCTGGCATCAGGAGAAAATGCTTTGAAGCTTTTCTAAAGCTGAATGTGTTAAGCATTTATGGGCATATTGTTTTTATAGACTGGGATTCTTATCTGTGGTGCATTTAAATAGGAATGTGTATGCTTATCTGCAGAGTTCCTCTGAAAAAAGTTAAAAGTTAGCAGCCTGTGGCTCAAAGAGCTGACACAGAAAGACAAGGAGACAGGGTGTGTAAGAAATTATGTTGCCGTGTTCAGTTCAACAAGAAAAACACATTTTGACTTCTTTCTGTACTAGCATAATTATTTTCTAACTATTTTTCTCTGACACAGCCATTTATCTACCTGAGCACCAGGTTGCTCAAATAATTGTAATTCATAATATGGCCCTAGGGTCTTTGACTATTTTAATTGACTACCCTAGAAATTATATGTACATCAAAGGGTAACCTTACAGGGATAATAATGCATCATAACATAGAGACTGCATTTTAAAAGGTTGGCTTTTTCCCCTTCAGTGCTTTCTCATTTTGACATCTGAAATTGCTTTTCTCAAATCTGTCTACAAGTTTAGATACAACATAGTTAAGCGAGTTTCTTAGCGTTTGAAGGGATGATGAAGTTTGGCTTGCCGTGAGTTGTAACTTTAGAGAAGAAAAAGAAAACCAAGAGTTCCACATTCCAGAGTTTTGCTTGAGAAATTTTTAATGATGTTTAATCTCAAAAGGTCCCATTTAAATGGAAATAGAGTAAAACAGATTTTCCCTTTGCTTTTATTCTGTGAACATATGAAATCATAAAGAAAATTGGGAGTTTGGAGAGTTACAGGAATAGTGCTTCACACAGCTTTCTTTAGCTTCGAATATATTTTTCCAGGAAACTCACTTGGCACAGCTGAATAATCACATTACTCCTACTTTGCATGACCTTTCTGTGGAGTAAAGTGTGCTGCTCTTCTAAAAATGCACATTCCCTAACAATAGTTAATTCCGAAATTAATTTTGTTCTCTGAATGAATGGCTAAGAGACTCACCAGATTTCACAATCTTAACCTGTCAACGACAGTGTTCATAAAATTATTGAAAGAAATCCAGGTGTCTGAACTGAGTTCAAGAAATACAAAAGGATGATATGATTGCATGCTACTCTTTTCCTTCGCAATATCCTTACACAAGAAGACAGGTACAGACGTTTGAACTCTAAAGAAGTTGCTCTTTTATTTGCATTTAATAGAACTTATTCTTCCTTGAAAGTAGTACTTGAATTTCACCAGATAGTCTTAACATTATCATAATATTGATTTCAATAACAAATATGTTTCTTAAAATATTCACATACATTTAAGATTATAGCTATTTATGTGTTCTATATAAATATTTATTAATTTTGATGCAGACAGAATTTTTTGAAGAACTAAAACTTAAGATCTATGTAACAGTTCTCGCTCCCCAAATACACGTACCCATTCCTTTGAATTCATTAAACTTGGTATCCTTCATTATGCAAATTTTCCTACAAGCAGAATCAAAACTTGAGATAAACCCCGGCAAAAAAGACATAATTTTATAGCCTGGATAGATCCATTATTGTTGAATACAAATTTTGATCTTTAAAATTTAACCTACTATAGTTATGATTTCATAAAATTCTACTTTTCTCTAGTCCATGGTTACTCATTTTATTTGTATGTTTTCTTATTAATAGTTAGATTAGAAGTTTAAAATTAGAATATCAATACCAGAAGCAAATATCTATATTTTGCATTTTGGTTCTCATTGAGGGTGAAGAACGAGGTTTGTTTTTTATTCTACCCCCACCCCAGCTGCCCTGGCATCTTGTTATATAAACACTTGCAATAATCTATATGGAAACAATATTATGAGTTTTTAAAAATATATATATAACTTCATTTCTAAGTCACTGATTCTTCACTTCAAAGCATCAGCTTGAGGTTTATCAAAGGAGGATGGCCTTTGAATTGTCTTTGAAGCCACTGGAGTTGAGTATGCACTATTACAATGCTTCATCAGTATCAACGCTAAAGCTTGAAAGATGAGAAGTTAGAATGTAAAATACTTAATAGCTTGAAATGAAACTATTAATTCATAGTTTTAACTACTAACTGTGGGTAACAAAGAATCCATAATCTGTCCTGCTCCTTCATCTGAATCCTGGGCTTATCCAAATGTCTATGATGTAGTAGATTTTCAGTCAAATGTTATTTGAATGAATGTTGCATTAGACAGACCAGGTGTTTGTTAACAAGCCATCGCCACCTGAGACTTTATAATTTTGATTCTTATAAAATTGAAGGGGTACAAGTGTAGTTGTGTTACATGGATATAATGTGTCATGGTTAAGTCTAGGCCTTTGGTGAAACCATCACCTGAAAAATGAGTCTTGTATTCATTATGTAAATCTCATCTCTCACTCCCCTCCCACACTCCTCCCCTTCTCAGTCTCCAGTGTCTATCATTCAACACTTTATGTCCAGTCACGTGAGATTTTAATTGGTACACTACTGCCATGACATCCAGAATCGGTCCAATTTGCTGCTAAACATGATGACAACATTCTCAATTTGATAGTGGGCAATGTCACTGGTATCATTTTATACCAAATATTCGTAACAGCTATTTTTCACTGTTTTTAATTAGGGCACAGTTTTTTAAAAAAGCACAAACAAAACATAAACTAATTTTAGAATACTGACTTCTCTGAATTTTATTATACCACAGAGAAATTAATCAGAAATCATTTTCAATAGATAGAATGTTACACATTTATTAACTTTCATAATATTTTAATAATAAGTGTTTAACTTCAACCTCTTTTAAGGGATAATATGCATATGTAAATGTGTGCTTTTTAACCTCCTGCACTATCCCAAAAATTGGGAGATCTCAACTTGTAACTCTTTCCCACTACATTTTTATTGAGCTAAGAGTAATACCAGTAAATTTAACCATGTTGTATCTCAGACTATGAATGTGAATATCCCTAAATTTATTGAGTTTTTATTGTTTTATTCACCTGTGTTTTGTAATTTTCTGCATAGAGGGCATGCTCATATTTTGTTAGACTTATATATAAGTATTCTTTTTGGTGCCATTACAAATGATATTTTTATTGTTTTCAAATTCCTATCGTTTATTGCTGGTATGTAGGAAAACAACAAACCGTTTAATGTTGGTTTTGTAAAGTAAACTCACATTTTAATTCTAGGGTTATTTTTGAAAAAATAAATAACGATGTTGTCTGTGAAAAAACACAAGCTTATTTCTTTCCTTTTCAACTTCATGCTTTGTATTTATTCTCCTTGCCTTATTTTACTTATCAGGACTTTCAGTGTGTTGTTGAATGGAAGTCGGGGAAGGGGAAATCCTTGTCTTGTTTTTTTATCCTGGGGTAAAGCATGTAGTCTCTTACCATTCAATATGTAACCTGTAGGTTTTCCATATGCATCCTTTCCTTGGTGAAAGAAATTACCTTGTATTCTTGCGTATTCCTAGAATAAACTTCATTTCTTCCTGATGTATTATTTTCTTTTTTATACTGCTAGATGTAATCTGCTAAGATTTTGTTAAGGAGTTGAATCTAGGTTCATAAAAGACAGTTGTCTATAGATTTCTTGTATGTTTGACAGGTTTTAATATAAGGGTAACACTGGCCTCATAGAATGAATTAGACACCGTTCTCTCCATTTCCATTTTCCAGCAGACATTACATAGAATTGGTATGATTTATTTCCTAAGGATTGGTAGAATTCACCAGTGAAACTTAGCACTGGCATTTTAACTTTTTGGAAAATTTTTAACAACTAATGTAACTTTAAAAATTAGTTGCGTGGCTATTCAAGATTATCTATTTCTCCTTGTATAAATTTTGGTCTTTTATATCTTTCAAAAATTTGCCTATTTTGCCTAAATTATCAAATTTATGAGGAAAAAGTTGTTCAAAGTATTCCCTTATTAGCCTTTTAATGTCCACAGGTGAGTAGTCATGACCCCAGTTCAAGTTCTGCTATTGGTAATTTGTTTTCTCTGCTCCTTGATTATTTTGTCTAGAGGCTTATTAATTCTGTCAATAGTTTCAAGGAAATCGATTTTGGTTTTGTTATTTCTATTGTTCTATGTTTTAAATTTTATTAATTTCAGCTCTCATTTACAGCATTTTCTCTCTTGTACTTGCTTTGAATTTAAATTAATTTTTTAAAGTTTTTTGTTACTGATTTTTTAAATTACTGATTTTAGATTTCTCGTTTTCTAATACATAGATTAAATGTTTACCTTTGGCTCTAATTTGCATTTGCATCCCTTAATTTTGATAAATTATAGTCTCATTTGTGCTTAGTTCAAAATAGTTTAAATTACTTTTGAGACTTTATTGACCCACATATTGTTTAGAAGTATGATATTTAATCTCCAAATATTTTGGGATTTTCCAATTATGTTATTAATTTATATACTTATTTCATTGAATAGAGTATTTAATTGTTGTTTGAGAACATACTTTGCATAATTTCTATAGAGGAAGTTATATTTTGTGGTCCAGAATGTGCTCTATCTTGGCAATTGGTTCATGAGAGCTTGAGAAAAATGTGAATTATGCTGTTGAGGGAATATTCTAAAATGTCAATTAGATCAAGTTGATTATGTTGCTGTTCAAGTTAGCTATTCCCATACTAATTTTTCTGCAGGCATTTTTTTATCAATTACTGAACAAGAGGTGTTAAAGTCTCCAGCTATGATAGTAGATTTATGTATTAATCTTTGAAGTTCCACCTGTTTTTGCCTCAAGTATTTTGATGCTCTGTAGTTAGGTACATGCACATTAAGAATTGTTATTTTTTTTAGAGAACTGACCTTTTGTCATTATGTGATGCCCCTCTTTATCCCTGATAATTTTGCTTGTTCTGAAGATTGATATATCTGAATTAATTTAGCTAATCTAACTTTCTTTTTATTGGTGTTAGCATGGTATGTTTTTCCCCATTCGTTCATTTTTACTCTACCTGAGTTTGTATTTTAAGTTGGTATCTTACAGACAAATTATATATGAGCTTGTTTTTTGATCCACTTTGAGTGTTTCTCTCTTTTAGTATATTTACACCACTCATAGTAAAGAGAATATCAACATAGTGGGAATAATATCATTCATATCTGTAACTGATAAATATTTGTTATGTTTTTTATTTCTTTCCTTCCTTCATCTTCTGCCTTTTTTGATCTTAAAGGAATATTTTACATAATTTTATTTTGCTCCTGTTTATTATAAAGTAATATTATTATTATGACTTACTTAATATGACGTTTATTTTCTAAATATTTCTAGTGATTAATTTAGGGTTTATAATAATAATATAAGTATACCTTCAAATAATACTTCATCTATTAACATGTACAACAGGTACATATAACAAAGTATTTTCAATTCCCCCCCAGTCCCTTGTGACATTGCTGTCACCCATTTTACTTTTGCATATTCTGTACCATGCACTGTATTTTTAGAATGGCTTTTCATTGACATTTATCTTTAGATAAATTAAAAATAAGAAAAAAATAAAACATTTTGTTTTACTTTCATTTACTCTTTTCTGGCATTCTTTTTTGAAGTAAATTTAAGTTTCTGACCAATATTTATCTTCTTCTGTCTGAACTTGTTCTTTTTAAATTTCTTTAGGGCAGTTCTGCTTACAGTGGGGTCCCTCTGTTTTTGTAATTATGTTCCTTATTTTCTTTTTAGTTAAGACAGGGAGGCTGGAATGGGGCTGGAGTGGGGCTGGTGGGCCAGAGCTCCTGTGCACCAGCTAAAATGAGATTTTCTTAATGGCTTCTGATGATTACTTTCCTGAGATTAAACAAGTCTTCTTTCTTTTTCTTCAGAAGAATGAAAGATCAGGGTGAATGTCACAGTAACTAAACTCTCTGTCTCCCTACCAGAGTCCTAGAGGTTATGGTTGAGCTTCACAATGAGACCTGGTAGAGTGGCTGGGGTAAACGCCTGTGAAGGTGTCTGGGAGGTGGGGGCTATGACTGTGGCCCCAGGAGGTTCCCATTCTCATGTTAGCTGACACTTGGCCTCTAGTAATTCATGAAAATTTCTACCTTAATGGTTTTATTGGTTTATGGGATCCTCTAGCTTCTGCTCTAGGTAAATTAATCTGAGGTCCTGTGTCTACCTAGAGTAGTTGAAGTTGGGGATGCTTTTTCAGGCACCCATGGTGAACTGCAGTTTGGGCCTTTGAGGTATTGGGGCAAGAATTCTAATCTCATATGCTGATGATTATTCTACCTTAATGGTTTTATTGGTTTACAGGATCCTCTAGCTTCTGCTATAGGTAAGTTAATCTGAGGCCCTGTGTCTACCTAGAGTAGTTGAAATTGGGGATGCTGTTTGGAGCCTTTTTCAGGCACCCGTGGTGAACTGCAGTTTGGGCCTTTGAGATACTAGGGCAAGAATTCTAATCTCATCTGCTGATAATTTTTCTGCTTTTGAGAAATAGTGCTTGGCCTGCTATACACACGTAATAGAAACCAAGTGCTTCAATCATGGGCCACCAAGTTACTGTGGGACCTGAACCACCCATCATGAACTGGGCATCCTCTGACCCAGCAAGTCATATAGTTGGGCACACACAGTAATACTTCATCTTCAAAGGAATGAGCCTAAATAGACTCAAAAGGCACAGGTCAGCCACATGTAGAAGTGGCCCGCTTGCCCACAGTCCTCACTTCTGCTGCACAGCCTGCTCTCTCCTAGCCTGCACCGGTGGCCTCATGGGGAGCTCTGTGTGATCAATTGACATAGAAAAAGAAGACTTGGGTCTGGTTTGCAGATGGTTCTGCATGATATGTGGGCATCACTCTGAAAGTGAACAGATGCAATCCCTTCTCTGGGACACCCCTGAAGGACAGTGGTGAAGGGTCATCTTCCCAGAGGTCAGAACTTCAGGCAGTGCACCTGGTTATGCCCTTTGCCTTGAAGGTAAAATGTTTAGGTATGAAATTATATTCCAATTTATGGGTATTAGCCAATGATTTCACTGGATGATCAGGAACTTGGGAGGAATATGATTGAAAACTATATTAAAAAGTTGATGATTTAATAATTTCATAGATAGAATGATCTGTTCTATGGGTATCAGTCACACTCTTTCCCCAGCCACCCCTGTCATAACCCAATGGGTTCATGAACAAAGTAGCCATGGTCACAGGGATGGAGGTTAGGAATGGGCTCACAAATGTGGAATACCACTCACCAAAAATGACCAGGCTATGGCCACTGCTGAGTGCTTAATCTGCCAGCAGTGGAAACCAACCCTGAGCCTCCAGGATGATACCATTCTGTGGGATAATCAACCAGCTACCTGGCGTCAGGTCAATTAGACTGGGCTGCTTTCATCATGGAAGTGATAGCATTCTGGCAACTACTTTGAATACTGATTTGTCTCGATACGTGCAATAGTTCTTCCAATAAATACCATTTATTTACCTACAAGATGCCTTATCCACTATCATGGTATTCTCCACAGAGCTGCTTTTCATCAGGAAACTCACTGAATAACAAAATGCAGCAATAGGCCTATTCTCATGGAATTCACTAGTCTAACATATTCCCCACCACCCCAAAGCAGCTGGCTTGACTAAGCAATCTTACCAGGCCAGCTAGATGACAATCTATTGTAGGGCTAGTGAGATTCTTCTAGATAGTGTATGCTCTGAATCAGTGTCCTGTATAGCTGCTGCTTCTCCAATAGAATTCATGGGTCCAGGAATCAAGGTGTGGAAATGGGAGTGATGTTACTACTATCTCAAGTGACCCACTATCAGAACTTCTGCTTCCTCCTCCCATGATGTTAGGTTCTGCTGGCCCAAAGGTTTTAGTTCCAAAGGGAGGAATGTTTCCACCAAAAGACACAACAGTGATTCCACTGAATGGCAAGTTAAGACTGCCACCCTGTCAACTTCAGAAGTGATTTATGGTTTTGGTTGGAGTGATTGATCTTGAGCATCAAAAGAAAATTGGACTATTACTCACAACGGAGGGAAAAAATAAACACGTCTGGAGTACAGATTTCTTGAGGAGCCTTAGTATTACCATGCCCTGTGATTAAGGTCCATGGGAAATTGCAACCACCCAATCAAGGCCAAACTACTAACAGTCCACACATTTCAGGAATAAAGATTAGGGTTGCCCCACATGGTGAAGAAACCATGACCTGCTGAGGTGCTTGGTGAAGTCAAAATAAATACAGAATGGGTAGTAAAGTAAGGTAGTTATAAATACCAGTTATCTCAGAAGTGAGTACTGTAATTGCATGAGCATTTCCTCCATATATTAAGCAAATATTTTTGTTTTCTTTTCATTCCTTTATGGTGCAACATAAAATGTATTAACTTTATCTATTTATTACTTTTTACGTGAGCATCAAAAAATCATTTTCTTTTTTTACATCAACAAAAAAATTATATGTATTTACTGTGTACAGCATGATATTTTGAAGATATATACATTGTGAATTTACTAAATCTGGCTAATTACCTCACATAGTCATCATTTTTGTTTTGTAAGGAATACTTTACAAAATGCTGTCTTAGCACTTTTCAATAATATAATATATTATTAACTATAGTCCCTATGTTGGTAAAATTGATCTCTTGAACTTACTCTTCCTAACTGAAATTTTTTATCTTTTGGTCAATATTTTCCCAACCACCTGGCTCCCAACTACCCCAGCCCCTGGCAACCAACATGCTATTCTCTGCCTCTATGAGATCAACATTTTTTAGAGTCCATATCTAAAAACGGGGTGAGAACATGCAGTATTTGTTTTTTTGTGCCTGGTTTATTTCAATTAACACAATATCCTCCAAATTCATCCGTGTTGTCACAAGTGACAGGACTTTATTTTTTGTTTTGTTTTGTTTTGATACAGGGTCTCACTCTGTCACCCAAGCTGAGTGCAGTGGCGCAATCACAGCTGATTGCAGCCTTGACCTCCTGGACTGAAGCGATGCTTCCACCTGAGCCTTTTGAGTGGTGTGGACCACAGGCACATGCCACCATGCCTGGCTAATTTTTAATTTCTTTTGTGAAGAAGAGGTCTCATTATATTGCTTAGGCTGGTCTCAAACTCCTGAACACAAGTAATCCACTTTCCTCAACCTCCCAAAGTGCTGGGATTACAGGCATGAGCCACCACACCTGGCTAATTTAAATACTTTTTTATAGCTTTTTAATAGCTGAATAGTAGCCCATTGTGTGTGTGTGCATGTGTGTGTGTGTGTGTGCGTGCGTATGTGTGGTGTGTGTCAGATTAAGCATTATTATGATTACAATGTAATATTTATGATTACAACATAGTATTTAACTTACAGGACATTAGAAGATTAAACAATGGTCACGGACTTTCTCTTCTAAGAAAGAGATTGGTGTGTTTTAGGGTATATGCAGGATGGTCATATTATGCTAGATGGAATCATGACCCTGATATTGTCTTTGTTTGAAAATTAAACATGGTTACAGAGATGCATATGGGTGCTAAATTGACAAGAGGTGGACTTGTGATCATCAGTTTTACGTGTCAATTTGATACCTGGTAAAACATTCAAGACTTATTTGTGAAAGTGTTTCTGTGAGAGATTAACATTTGAATTGGTGAAGTAAGTAAACCACATTGCTCCCTACAATGCTAGTGGGTATTATCTAGCCTGTTCAGGCTCAGAATAAATTATATGCCAGCTTTCCTGATTCTCCAGTTTTCAGAAAGAATGTATCGACTTGTCAGCTTGCATAATCTTGTAAGCCAATTCCCATAGTAAATGTCCTCTTATATATGCATCTATATGTTGTTGATTTTGTCTTTTTGGAGAAAACTGATTAATGCAATCTATAATCTCTATCAGTAGATGCTCCCCTAGACTAGCTTCCTTGTGTATTTTGCCCTTATCACCTGTTTTGATTTGTGTGTGTGTGTGTTTTCCTTCACATTTGGAAGAAAAGTAGAACAGCATTAGTTCTGTCAGCTAACACAAAGGAGTGCCATGTCCTTCCCATTTACTGAAACCAAAACTTTAAGGGACTGAAAAGTCATGCGGAATAATGAGAAAAAAATGCAGGCCCTAGCTTAAGTTCTTTAGGATATTATCCTCATAGACCCTGTCACATGGGGTTTATGGGAGTATTAAATAATGGAAAGATATATTAAATACCTAGAAAACGGTAAGTGCCAATCAGGGTGATCAGTTGTCCCAGTTTGCTTGTGGCTTTCCCAGTTTTAACTGTAGGAGTCCAATGTCTAGGAAACCCCTCAATCATGAGCAAAACGAGGCAGCTGGTCACCCTAATGACGGATAATGTGTAACGTGCCAATACACATTAGCTATTTTAAGTATCATCTAAAATTCAGAACTGTGACTAAAACTTTTGTGGCCTATGGCAATTACCATGAAGGTAGCTTTAATCATATTTTAAAAGCTCATTTATTGGTACACACAAGGATATCCTTAACAATACAAGCCTTATCCCACCTTTCTGTTTTGTTTTTTATTATTATTATTCTTGAATTGGAAGCAGGGCTTTTAAAATTCCAGGTTTCAAATTGTGAACATTTTGAATGTTGACGACCCAAGGCAATCACTACCTTTTGAGGTTTCTCTCAGCCATAATCATCAGCCCATTGAGAAAATCCTGTGAATACAGCTTTCTGCCACACTGAATATATTTCTCCTTCGCAGAAAGACTCTGAGGAAATATAAAACATATCGTGCCAGTGCATTGTGAAACCCCTTATCCAGGGAGAAATTAATTTGTGCAAAAAGTTTTATATATTTACAATACTGAATGCAGTAAAAAGTCACTCCCCTCCGAGAAAATAAATCATACTCTTTTTCCTAAAATTCGAATACTTGAAATGGTTTTATTTTACATAAAAATTTATTTTATAATGACTCTTAGGGATTTTTTTTTTCACTTCGTAGATTTATGCTTTTGGCAAACTCTCTGCTGTACTTCTCTCCCACCAATTTTCTCTGGTTTCTCAGCAGCATTTACAACCATGGTTCCTTTTAAAATTTCACAGTAATTCTGAAGTGTTTGAGCTATCCTGATGCGCTATTTTTTATTGTTGTTTTAAGCTGTAACATAATCTTTCTTTCTCAGTGGGGAGGAGGGAAAGTGACGTTTCATATGGTTCACAAAATATGTTTTCGGGATGGGATTTTCACTTCTCTCTGTAATAGCAGAAAGCATCCCGCAGAAGGTGGTCCAAGAGCAAACAACCAAAGTGACACAGACTTACCTCCCTATGCCCTATTTTGCCAACTGTATAGATTACTATATTAGGGTTCTCCAGAGAAAAAGAACAAATGGAATAGATATAGACGTGGATACAGACATAGACATAGGTAATATAGTGAAACATTTACTATGAGGGATTAGCTCATGCTATTATGGCAGCTGTGAATTCCCACAATCTGCTCTCTGCAAGCTGGAAGTTCAAGAAAACCATTGGTGTTGGTTGCAATCCAAATATGAGGGTCTGAGGACCCGAAGAGCCAGTTGTGAAACTACCAGTTCGTGACTGAATGTCTGCGAACCAGGAGCTCTAATGTCTGAGGGCAGGAGAAGATGGATATCCCAGCTCAAGAAGAGAGAGAGAATTCACCCATCCTCCACCTTTTTGTTCTATTCAGGCCGTCGAAGGATTGGATAATTCCAGCCCACATTAAGGAGGACTTTGTGTCTTACTAAGTTCACTAATTCCAGTGCTAAGCCTTACATATACACCTGGAGATAATGTTTTTTCAACTATCACGACATTCTTCAGTCCAATCATGTTGGCACATAAAATTAACCATCTTATAGATAAACTAGGTTTTTCACAGATAGGGTTCCCTGAGAAGTGGAGTTGGAGATACATGTCAAGTGCAGAGCTTTGTCTAAGATTGAATACCCATGGGCTGCGATATAGTGACAACAAAACCCCAGCTGGCCTTACAGGCAATGCGAACCTGAGATGGCCTTCGATAATGGCCTGTGATGAAACTAGAGGTCTAGAAACTTGTTAACAAAGAAATTAAACTAGTACTTGCATTGCGATCAAGACACATAGCATATGACTGGTTAGTTGCTGGACACAGGCTGACAAAGGGATAGGTACAAGTAGGATAATACACTAGGCACAGTGGCTCTCGCTGGTCATCTGAGCTCTTTGGGAGGCCAAGGCGGGTGGATGATCTGAGGTCAGGAGTTCCAGACCAGCCTGGCCAACACAGTGAAACTCCATCTCTACTAAAAATACAAAAATTAGCTGGGATTGGTTACGGCAACTATAATCCAAGCTATTTGGGAGGCTGAGGTAGGAGAATCGCTTGAATCGGGGAGACAGAGATTGCAGTAGGCAAGATCAGACCATTGTACTTCAGCCTGGGCGACAAGAGTTAAACTCTCTCTCAAAAATTAAAAAAAAAAAGAAAATAAATAAAAGAGGGATACTGAGAGCAGTCTGATGGCAGCAGTCCCAGCAGCCATCTGACTGGACCTCATTCTGCAAGGTTATCTGGGCAGCACATAATATTTCCATTCCCTGTTTGAAGAGGACCGAGCCTTGTTTCAGAGATCAATTTCTCTTAGAACCAACAAAATGTCAGAATATTGGTAAAGTAGTCCCATTGCTTAGGAAGTTTCTTGATTTTTAAAATATGTCAGTGAATGATGAATCCATAAATGATTTGGTTTCACATTTACATCTCTGAAATTCTGACTTATATACAAAAATCATGTCATGACATGTTCTCAAGCCAGAAATTCCATTAAAACATGAATAAAATGGGCATAGGCTGAGCACTGCTGTGGCATCACATTCCCAGATCCTTGTGATTCAATGTTGCTTTCACGATCGAAAGTTTTCAAATTCCAGACATCTTCAAAGGCACCATCGCAACTCTGGCTTCAGGCAGCCTCTCTCCTCTCAGTCGCATGGTCCTCCACATCCAACAGCATTCTCCCAATTCTGTCACCAAATCCCAAGCTTTCAGAGCATTGTCTCTGTTGATGCTGTGCAATGTCTTTGAGAGTAGTTTCTAATCAAGACCAAAATAGTGAAAACATGTATAATGGATTTTGGACACATGCAATAATCAGGCTAGTTTCATGAAAACAAAGGTTACCAAAAGCAAGTAAAATATACAGTATTGCTAAGGACTGTGGCAAATGAATCCCCCATAACCTGCTTTACTATATATTAACTTTTTTTTTTTTTTTTTTGAGACAGAGTCTTGTTCTATTGCCAGGTGCCAGGCTGGAATGCAATGGCACAATCTTGGCTCACTGCAACCTCCGCCTCCTGGGTTCAAGCAATTCTCTTGCCTCAGCCTCCCGAGTAGCTGGGACTACAGGTGCACACCACCACGCCCAGCTAACTTTTGTATCTTTTAGTACAGATGGGGTTTCACTATGTTGGCCAGGATGATCTCGATCTTTTGACCTCGTGGTCCGCCCACCTTGGCCTCCCAAAGTGCTGGGATTATAGGCGTGAGCCACCGCACCCAGCCTATATTCACTATTTTGAAACATTCTTTCTTGTTAGTTTTTTACCAAAAGTTTTGTAAGTAACCAGGAATGACATGTAAAATGAAACAATATCCTTATATTATGACAAAAATTCAATACTTTATAAGATAGAATGATGGAGATGTTTGCATGCAATCAAGTACTGTCAGTTATACATATTTTATAATAATTTCTGTGTTGAGTTCTATGAACTGTTCTGTATTTTTATGACAGTCTCTAAATGAAGGTATAGATGGACATTTTTTTGTTCTTTTGGCATGGGACTATTGATCTGTTTCACCTTATCAATGTCAAAGTAATACTAATATTATGTATTTTTAACTTTAATTTCTCATTTTTTCTCAAGTTCTATTTTATATTTTATTATTTTTTTTCCTCAAATTCTATTCTACTTCCTAAACCACCACCTATGAGCTTTCTTTCTCTCATATTTATATTCTCTGGAAATGTAGCTCCCATTTATGTTTTTCCTTTGAGTAGTCAACATTTACTAAGTGGTAAAATGTGGCTAAAAGCTACTCACTTGTTAATTCAAACTGCCACTTTGAATTTTTCCACCTGTCTGGTGTACTTGTTTCAAACAAATTTGCAAGCATGGATTTACAAACCCTTAGTGAAACTCTTTAATTGCCACATGGATTTACAAACCCTTAGTGAAACTCTTTAATTGCCACAGAAATCTTAGTATAAAACTGGTCGACACAATTGTAGACAAGCTTTGAAAAAAAAATAGTTATCAGAGGCTTTTAGACAGAAATCTAAATTTACTTATTTCCTAATTCCCATGACAAAATTTTCCAGCAATCAGGCAAGGTTTATTTTTAACCTTTTTCTTGATGCAAACATCCTACTTATTTGCATAAATTGTACTTTATAAATGTATTTGTACATAAAATTATTTTATAATACTGTTCTTTCATTCAACTTTAAATCGGTCTTTTTTGATTTTGAAAGCTATGTTTTTTGATAAACTTCATTCCTGATAAATAGGGGTAAATAGAAGTAAGCACCTATAAAATTTTCCTCATGCTACATGAAATAAGTGCTAGTTGGACACATGGTATGAGTTATAAATATTATAATGAGTACTATATACAGTGTATTATGTATATTAATATGTAAATATATGCAATATACTAAGTTCATTTCACTTCATTAGAGTGATAGTAAAAGTTGTTAGGTATTTTTATGTTTTATTTCATACTGTTATAACAGTGTTTTGTTTTGTTTTAGGATGGACAGAATAGGGAGCTATCATTAGTAATATTGTATTATCTCCTGAAAATTTGCCAAAGGTAGATTTTAAGTTCCCTTTCCAACCATCCCCCACCCCCTAACACACACACACACACACACACACACACACACACACACAAAGGGAAACTATAGAAGGTGATGAATATTTTAATTTGTTTGACTGTAGTAATCATTTCACTATATCAAAAATCATGTTGTATACCTTTAATTTATATAATAAAATACATTGAAATATATATATATAGTGTTTAAAATTCTAATCCTCTATCACTTTAATGAACTGATATACTATATTTTTATTCAGTTTACCAAATATCTACTTACCAAAAAATTCAAGGTTTATATTGCTAAGCTGGGATATATTTTAAAATATGCTATTCACTGAAAAATCTTAAATATAAATTTTACTTTTGGCGTAAGCTGTATTTTTTTAAGATCACAAGTCATTTTCACATATATTGTTTCACTTACTCTTGGTTTTCCTTAATTGATTTTTTTGCATTGTTTTCCTACAGAATTCAATAAAAACTTTCTTTATGTTCATGTTTTATTGAACAGAAACAATTATATTCTATTACTATATAAATTGACCTTGAAAAATGTATTTCCTCAAATCAATGATCTCACATTTTGCTGGTTTTATATATTCCTTATTATAATAGTAATTATTAAAACCAAATTAATGGAGACAAATTTTTCTCTGACCATTAAAAACTAACATTTAGTGGCTATTTGCATTTTCAAATTTTTTGTTTTCTTGACTACCCATCATTCTAAGAATGAATGTTTTATCAGAATAAAAAATTAGCACTTGTCTACAGTTTTTCCCTGACAAAACTCTTTTCCTAATTGACTGGTTAGTTACTGTTTCAAAAAATTTATATAGTTTTCTGTTTTTATCTTTTATTATTTAAAGGAAAAATATAAATGTAGTGACTACTGAAAGTGGATGGGATTGTAAACGGGAGAGGGAAGCTGCCACTCCTTGTGTTAGGGGACTTAATCTTTTGTAACTGCCTTGTGCAGAACAGATGATAGCATTAGTATATTAATTATATTAGAAACATTTTTCCAGCAGAATTAAGGTTATTTAGCCAGGGTCCTTCTTTCCCTCCCTAAAGGTCTTTTAGAGGGAATGTATTTTTATACAAACCACACATAAATTAATATCATGAGGCTTTGTAATTATAAGCACCATTATTTCTAGAGTGACTTGCAGGGCATTGAAGTTCTAATAATTATGACTCCCAACGCTATAATAACATGTTATAAGTGTTTTAGAGATAGGTAATCTGAGACAAAACAGTTTTTATTTTGCCAGAATTTTATAGCTGGTAGATACATTAAATGATCTAGCTGTAAAGATAGAATAATCCTAGTTCATGAAAAGAAATCGGTATATTGTATACTTGGAACTAATGTAAAATCATATTAATTACAGGAAAAATATATGAGAGAGTTGTGAATGTCTCTATCTCCCTAAAAGGATTCTCTTTAAGTATATCTGTGTCAGAGGCGTTTCATGGGTAACCACCTTCTGATTTCTCTTTCTGTACTTGCAGATGACTTGAGACACCTCATTACCAACTTGATTTTACATCCTCCAGAAATAATGGGCTTTATTGCCAAGATGCCTAATGATATTTTCTTTCTTTCTTTCTTTTTTTTTTTCAGTCCAGTTGTTCTATAAGAATACATCTAAGTTTTCATTGTTATGGGATGATTTTCCTAAATATTTATTATTTCTTTTAAATATTTAGATTTCAATAGAGTTTTAGTTGGAGAAAGTTGATCTTAATTACAGGTTTCAGCCTTTGTTCTTTTCCTCTGCTTCTGTTTTCTTCCGATTTCAGCTTTTGTCTACAAGTCATCCCACCAAGATTCCATTCTGCATGAAACCTTCTCCTTTTGTTAGGAATTTCTGGGTTCTCTGCATTTCAGGCTGATCTGTGGTTTCACAGACCTCTGTTTTATCCCATAGAATTGCTCATATTACACTGGGTAGTTGCTGAGAGTGGCCTGCCTTCCTTGGTCTTAAGGTTTATGGGAATACTTGCTACTTTTTTTCTTTCGCAAGTTTCTAAAAAACTATTTTAGTTATTACTTTTCTCACTTTTATGTGTTTTTTCCTCAGTTTAATGGAAACCATCTGAAAGCAGTAGAAAAACTACAGGTAGAAAGTCTCACCCTAAACCTGACCTTTACCCTAAGTCACATTATTATTTACTAAGCCTTTGTTGTCAACATCTTTTTGAATCCAATCCTTCACTGTTTGGGTTCTAAAAGCATTTTCTTTTTCCTACTCTTAAAATCATCACATTTCTGCATACTTAATTTTCTTTCACCTACATGGGCTAATCGGGCAATTATTTCTTGGAATCTTCTGCTCTTGTAAATTTTTCTAGGCTACTGCAGGTAAAAGCTTTACTAAATATTTACTTCTGCATAAAATAATCACCTTAAGTCTTAATCCTCTGAAATCAGTTTCCTTGTTGGTCCTCACATTTCGAGGTTTTGTTTTCATTTCTTTGCATTTGGCAACATCTTTTTTCAAGATACATAATTTTGTTGGACCAAGGAAAGTAGGTTCTATAGACATAACAAGTCACACCTGGAATATTGGTGGCCTAAGAAAGAAAAAAAAAAAAAAAGGTCTGTGTCTCACTCACCTCTCTGTGTAATGTGGGACAGCCAGATCTTCCTCACCACTCTTGTCCAGGCAGCTGCTCCAAGATCCCAGTTTCTTTTTTTTGTGTATAACTATTCGTGAAAGCTACAAGAAATAACTTCCTTGGTTTCATGACAGGGAAAGAGAAGATTGCATTTTTTTAAGGACCAGGTTTGCAAGTGTCATGTGACATATGACTACGTCTCCTTGACAAAGCTCAGTCACAGACTCCAACTAAGCTATAAAGGAGACTTGGAAATGTACTTTCTTTTATGGTCAGGAAAATACTGGAATATAGTGAACGTATAACATTGGTATACACATAAGTACTTTTTGCCATGATGTAGGTCATTCAAAACAAATGAAATATTCTCTCTTACTCATCCTTTGTAATTATAATAGTAAAATTTTCCCTCAATAAATTCAAATAATTTTTATTTTATTTATTTATTTATTTTATTTTGAGACGGAGTCTCGCTCTGTTGCCAGGCTGGAGTGCAGTGGCGTGATCTCGGCTCATTACAACCTCCGCCTCCCGGGTTCAAGCAATTCTCCTGCCTCAGCCTTCTGAATAGCTGGGATTACAGGCATGCACCACTATGCCCACAGCTAATTTTTGTATTTTTTAGCAGAGATGGGGATTCACCATGTTGGCCAGGATGATCTCAATCTCTTGACCTCGTAATCCACCTGCCTCGGCCTCCCAAAGTGCTGGGATTCAAATATTTTTAATAAAATATTTTTCAAAGGGTTGGATGCTATCATGGGCTCCAGGACACACAGAAATTCTTAACTTGAGGCCACGAAAAGTAAATGAGGAAGGAAAATTAAGTGTTTTAATGGTGTTTCCAGATAACTTGAATGAGAGGGCAATAACTAGGGCTCAGAATGAGATCTGAAATTCTGAGTTTGGTGAGAAGCATAAGTCAACTAAAACGCTTAGCATCAAACCCACAATGAAATTTAAATTTTAATGAATATTTGACTAAAAAAAAGAATTTTGAAAAAGCAACACTCAAAGCACAGAAAGAAAATGACATATAAGAGGAGGCAAGAAATATATTCCAATAATTGAAGTTTATCTTAGAATTTTTCAGCTTATAAGACATATTTACAATGAAACATATTTTAATGAATAAAATATAATATAGTTTCATTGTTAGAATTGTATATCTGGGAGTACAGATGTAGAATTTGTAACGAATTAACTTAAAAAATAAAATGAGGAGGAATGTCACCGCTAACATTTTGAGATCAGAAAATTTAGTCAAAGACAGATGTTTTATAATAGCACATGCATATGCAGGTGAAACATTATCATATTTTATGAAGGTTTTCATTTTATAAAAGTTCATTTTGTAAAATATGTCATAGTTAGAGAAGAATGTATAAAAATGTTTTTACCTTTTTAAGAATAGCTGTAAAAACAGTTTTGCAATTTATGTTGATGTTAAACAACAGAACATTTTTAGTACCTTTAAAAAATAGGCTTGGACGGGTGTGGTGGCTTACGCCTGCAATCCCAACATTTTGGAGGCAGAGGCAGGTGGATCACATGAGGTTAGGAGTTCTAGACCAGCTTGGCCAACATGGTGAAAAACCCCCGATCTACTAAAAATGTAAAAATTAGCTGGGCATGGTGGCATGTGCCTGTAATCCCAGCCACTCAGGAGGCTGAGTCAGGAGAATCGCTTGAACGTAGGAGGTTGATGTTGCAGTTAGCCAGAATCATGCCATTGCACTCCGGCATGAGCAACAAGAGCAAAACTCAGTCTCAAAAAAAAAAA
>NW_022436951.1:23612422-23788416 GCF_009761245.1 Sapajus apella | reverse complement strand
AAAAGATTAGTCATATGTTTCCAATCTTATCATCTTTTTCGCTCTTCCCTATTTCAAAAAATGTTCTGACTCTTCCAGTATAATCACCCTTGCTAATCTTTTAATGAAAGCAATATAAGTACTGGATATATGTGCAGGGTAAGTATCTCCTAACCCTATCATCAGACTCCCATCCATTGCCCTAAAGATAATCACTGTTTGTACTTTCTTGTAAGCTGTCATTGTACTTCCTGTTTGCACATTCACTAAAAAGCATATGGATGTATTTTTATTTATACAAAAATGATCATATTAAAATTAAGAACTCTGTATTGTTCCGATTAATATATCTTATAATGCTCTCTAGGTCAGCAAATAGTAACATTTCATTTCTCCAAATATAGAGTGTTTTTCAAATAGACCCAAAATAATATACTTGAATCCTGGTTTTGATAATATGGTTGTTGTCAGGTTTTGTTTTAAATCGTTAAGAATTGTTAACAGTTCATCCTACAGTGAATATACTAATGCTTACATTTCTGTTTTTATTTTTGAGTGTGCCTTTCAAATTATATCTAGCAGTAAAATTTAATAAGAAGAATTTTTTAAAAGTCACTGAGTTAGAATCTCTGGGGACTTATGACGCATATTTTTAAGCAAATACTATCCTCATGAGCATTCTCATTTTTAGTAATTGAGGAATTTACTAATGGGATTTGCTAGGTACATGCCTAGCTGGAGATGGAGCATAGCATAAAGCCTAAATAGAATTATAGTTGTTTAAGTTGACATGTACATTAGAATGAATGATGTCTTGGAGAAATAATTTGAAAAATAAATAATTCCTCATTTCAATGTAATTTAAAATGAGGCATAATTGGAAATAAAATAATGAAATTCCCTTAGGTTCTTAAAAATATATGTTTTTCTGAAACTTGGTGGTTTATTTACATATTACCCATTCAATAACAAAGCATCAATTAATATATAATGAAATAAGGTCAGTTTACACAAAAGTTTTGATTTCAATGAATCTTATTTATATTTTATTCTATAAATAAATCTTATTTATAGAAGTTTAGACAATTTACTTTCATGTGCACCTGCAGGGAGACCAGGATTTACATGAGACTTCTTTAAAAAAAAAATAGGTATTGAAAAAATAAAACTGTCTCTGCTGATTTGTTTCTTAAATAATATAATTTATTTGCAGATATTGCTATCATCAAAAGGAAGAGTGAAAAAGTGATTAATCATGGACAATTATAATTTTCATTTCGCTGCTAAGTTAAACAGCTTAACGTGAAAAAAAAGTCCTTTATAAGTTCTGATAATACAGTTAAAATCTGCAAGTGGTTCTAAATAAATTTCCCTCTTGTTGCTATTAATCATACTCTGATTCACAGAGTGTCTCTTCTGGCTACAGGCCCCATGCAAGTCCCAAATCCAGTGATGCAGTAAAATCTTAAATCTCTGAAATGATCACCTTTGACTTCATGTCTCACATCCAGGTCATGATGATGCAAGCGGGTTGAGGGGGGCGGGGTGGATTCATGGTCCTGGGCAGCTCTGCGCCTGTGACTTTGCAGGGCGCATCCCCACTCCTGGTTGCTTTTATAGGCTGGCATTAAAACTTCATCAACTGTCAGTTAAAGAGGTTGCATTCACCTATTCTCTACTAAATGCTTGGCGCAATTTAGCAATGACCTCAGAGTGTCCGCATTTATAATTTGTACGGGTCTGTTGATAAATACTTCTCTGTGTGCTGAAGATGGGTATATGGCTACCTATCTCTTCATTGTAAAATTTAATACTGCATAAAAACAAAACAAAAGAAATAACAACACTGTTTACAAAAGCAATTTATACCACTTTCTGTATAAAATGAAAAACATAAACCCATTTCTTGAGCTGCAGCAATAAACTTAATTTTTAAGACTGTAGATTTGCTTCTTAATTGCTTAATATTTTAAGTTATAAAAGCTTTAAAAGCCGATGAACATAAAGCAGGGAACAATAAACCTCGAGGAAAATAATTAGCAGTAATCTTAATTTCAGTGAAATTAACATTTTAGTTACCTGCACTACATAAATTAAGGAGTTTCAAATTCTGATATCAACACAATGGCCTCCATAACTACCCCCATATACATATAGTTAAGAATCCGGTGTTCTCTGTAAGAAAATGCTAATCTAAACTGGTGCCCATTTAACAGAAGAGGGGAGACCTATAGATGTCCACTGACTTGTCATAGCAAGAGGAACAAAGAAAACCAAGGCTAAGAAGCTCATATGAGTCCAAAACCTCTTTGGTGTACTGATTTTATTTCATTTGGGTATATACCCAGTAGTGGGATTGCTGGATCATAGGGTAATTCTACAACAACATTATCAAGATTTGCTGTATTTAAAGTCATAATTTATTAGGACTCTTTACCCACTAGGTAAAGAAATATCTTTGTGATTTAAGGAAAAATATAAGATTTGTTTTTTAAAAAATATTGGGGCCATAATTGTCATCCTATGCTAAATAATGGGGAGCATTTTTAGTGATTGTCTATGCATTTCACATTTTAGTCTCTGGTAATATAGTTTATCCCGTTGAATGAGCAATGATTATTTAAATTTCCCAAAATATCAAAACATATATTTTCTTGGAACCAGGGTAAAAACCAAAAACGCTTATGTAGATTCTCTTTGTTCATTTATGTCTTTTAGTCCTGCACATTCCCATTAATACTTTACTGATTTGTTGGAGAGAGCAGACAGTTGTCCTAAGCGTGTCTCAGTCTCACCTTTTTAATCTAGTTTCTCCCTTATGCTGTTATTGAACATTTTAATCCTAGCTTCTGAATATTCTTTAAACAGGATACTTTTAAAGCTCATATAGATTCAAGCTAAGTGTGTTTGACTAGAATACATTGCATAATGTATCACAAATTGCATCACTTTGGGTGTAGGTCTTCCAGATAAAATCCAAGATTTTCTCATATTATATAGAACATAAGTATACCAAACCTTTAACTTACTGAGCAAATGGTTTTTCATATCTTGTCCAGTCAATATACCATTAGACTTCACAAAATATTTCTTTTCTAGCTCTACCATTGGTTTTATGCTAACGTTCTTCTGAAAAGGAGAACTTTCCTTTGTTAATTGGGGCTACTAAGTAAAGCTCATGCTGAAGTTCCTAATAGAAAGGCAGGATAAATATCTCAGCAGCAATAACAACTATTTATTGAGTGCCTACAAAGCACTGAGTAAATCAAAGATCATTGCCCATGTGAATTTTACATTGTAATGGACACAACTAATAAGAATTAGCAGAATAAACAAATTATGTTATAAGGCCATGGATGCTATGGAATAAAAAAGCAATGATGGGATAATGGGAGTCAGGAATATAGGAATATAAGAAGAGAGAGGTTGCAGTAAATAGGTTGGTCAATATCGGTCTCATGACAAAGATGAGATTAGAGCAAAGATTTTAAGGAAGTGACGAGATCAGTAAAGTCAATTTCTGGGGAGGAGCAAGTAGAGGAAATAACCAGAGCCAATGCTACTGGCGGGGTGAACCCACGTGCTTTGTGAACAGCAAAGGGCCCAGTGTGGTCGGAGCAGGTGAACAAGGGAGTGAGATGAGGTCTGAGATAGCGATTGAAGGGAGTTACAGTACAAATGAGATACAGATAGAGGGAGAGAGAGAGAGAGAGAGAGAGAGAGAGAGAGAGAGAGAGAGAGAGATGATATAGATAGAAGCTGGATTAAATTCTGCATACACCTAGACCTGTGAAAGCAAAATAAATCTTGGGTCCCCCAAATCACTAAACTAAAGGGAAAAGTCAAGCTGGGAACTGCTTAGAGAAAGCTGCCTCCCTTTCTATTCAAAGTCACCCCTCTGCTCACTGAGATAAATGCATATCTGATTGCCTCCTTTGGGAAGCCTAATTAGAAACCTAAAAGAATGCAACCATTTGTCTCTGATCTACCTATGACCTGGAAGCCCCCTCCCCACTTCAAGTTGTCCTGCCTTTTCCTAAGGAACCAATGTTCATCTTGCACATGTTGATTGATGTCTCATGTCTCCCTAAAATGTGTGAAACCAAACTGTGCTCTGACCACCTTGGGCACATGTCGTCACAGTCCTTGGGCTGTGTGTCACAGGCATCCATCCTCAACCTTGGCAAAATAAACTGAGACCTGTCTCAGATTTTCAGGGTTCACAGACCATTGTAAGGAATTGAGACTTTATTTTGAGTTAAATGGGGAGTCATCAAATGCTTGGTAACACTAGAGTTTATTTTTGCTGTGTTGCAAATAGCCTTTCAATAGACCAGGGGTGGGAGTCCATGGAGAGCAGTTTGACAGCTACAGAGGAATTGTAGACATGAATGTGGCTGTACATGGAGGTGATGATTTGTGGCCGGATTTGGATTTAGATGTAGTTTGAAGATAGACTCCACAGGAATTCCAGAAAATTGGAGGTGTGGTGAATAGAAAGAAATAACCCAAGGATTTACTGAAGATTTTGTCCTCAGTTAAAATATTTAAATTAGAGACTTGGTTTACAGATGCCTTACATAATTCTAATTTTGTTCTACTCCTTTAGTTTCTTTCTTTCTTTTTTGAGTATCATTACAGATTAAAGGATTTTCTTTGATTCAATTTGTTTCTACGTAGAAATCATTATTTTTAAAAACATCAAATTTTTACAACTGTAGGCAGAAGGGAATCTACTCAAACTAGCTCATTTCTGTGCCCTGTTGACCAGCCCACAACTTTTTAAAAATAGACTGGTCACCTTTTGAATAAACAAAATGCATGCTCACTTCTTCACTATTTCTTGGATGATTTCACAAATTCCATTGTTAGCGTTTAAAGTTTCAAAATTTTAGTTTGATTAATACCAAGCAGCAAATTTCCCTGGAAAGTAAGGGAGTATCTTTAGACACTAATGTGAATAAAGCAATGAAAGACATTTATCCCAGTATTGAAGAAGAGAGAAGAACCAAAAGAAAGGGACCCTAGTGGGTGAGAGTGGGCATATGAGTGAGGATTAAAAGAGAAAGTTTTTTTTAAAAAACTTGAATGGGTAGCAAGGATGAAGAACCAGCATTTCGGTCAAAGCACAGATGTCTACATTGTAACGTGGCCTAAAGGCCGTCTCGCAGACACAACAGGCTGTGATCTCTGTTTCTTTAAATTTCTCCTCGGGCTGTAGAGTGTTTTCCTCTGTATTTTTTTTTTCATATGTTCTTGCGGTGTTCTTGCTGGAAAGCACCATTGCCCATACAACACAAATTTTCTGATTGCAACTGGAATGGCACACTGTTGATTGAATGGAGTCAGAAAATGGGACCTGGGAGGAATCCTGAGTGACTCTAAAGTCACTTTAATAACCTGCTAACATTTCCAGCTGTCTTGCCGGCCACTGCAGGGGAGGGCATTTAGAGAAGCTGAACATTTTATCTGGTTCTTGCAATGAAGGATTTTACTGAAAAGCATATGATCATTAGAAGTTTAGACTAGAAGTGCCCCAAGTATAAATATTATAACTTCAAAAGCCTGCCTCTTCATGTGAATTAAATCTATGACTGTTTTTGATTTGTTTTTGTTTTATGCACCTCTAGAGATTACAGGAATAAAATTCCTAAAACAAAAGTAATACCCCAACCACACGGGTTTTCACGTTCCCCGAAACTGATTGTATATATTTACCAATGTGGCTTGAAAATGTCCTGGGCATTTTAAAAGAATGTCCTTAGCCATGCACAAGAATCAGTTTAGATTATTTAGAGGTTGTCTTTCTTAGGTAACAACTACTCAGTGTCAGGGCGCTGTGGATGACATGGCAGCCCCCGTGACCCTCACGCACACCTCGGGAGGGCCTTCTGGAATTAGAAAACCTGAAGTAGCTGGAAAGTCATGAAAAATGGAAGGACGATCAACCCCCACATCCAACTAACTAACTTAACTAATGCTGAACTAGCCTGAGACATTCTTCTATTGTTTCTTATTCTGGCCTCAATTGCAAGGCCGCTGGAGTCTGTAACCGACCTTGGCCAACCTCGTGTCTTCATACTCTATAGCCCTCTCCTAACTTGCAAACCTGCGACCCACTCCTAGCTTGCAAAAATCCACCCTAAACTGTAACCTTCCACTGTTCACCCCAAACCTATAAAACCAACTCTTATTCCTCTGCCCTCCACTGACTCCCTTTTTGGACTCAGCCCACCCGCACCTGGTGAATAAACAGCCATGTTGCTCACACAAAGCCTGTTTAAGGGACCTCTTCTTTCAGCACGCACATTTTAACACCCAGAACAATCACTGCCTTTAGAATAACTTCTAGTATCTCTGGACTTCAGGTTTCTATTCAGTTATTGATTTGGTAATTCCAAGGAGGTGAGACATCAGGGTACTAAGAAGGCATAAGTTCAGATGAAAAGGGAAACAATTATTGATGAGCCAAAGAAAGAAATAGGTAAATTCTGGATACAATGATAACAGCTGTCACTCAACTCATTCATTCATTCATTTGTTCATTAATTTATTCATTGTTCCAGCAATAATGTCTCTGTTTCTGCCTTGTACCTGCCACGTTCCAGGAGCAGAGAGGGAGCAGTGACTCAAACAGGAAGGCGAGACACAGGTGACTCAAAGCCAATGTGCCCTTTCATAGAGCACAAAAAAAATACTAATCTTCTCAACCCACATATATGAAAATTTGAGTTCAAGGGATTTTATCATATTATTCTCTAGTCCAAACCTTTTTAATGTATAAACCAACAACAGTCTTCAACCTAAGTTAAAATTTTAGCCTAACTGGGCATCAATTGATTTATACAAACTCATGTTCCTTTACTTATGTCCAGCCTTGCTTATCAATCTGATATACACAGAAAGGAGTTCGTTATAGAACATTCATTGTACAGAAATATACAGAATCAATAGATGATTTAATTATGAATTCAACAGATTTTATTGATTATTCACTATGCAATAGGCTAGAGATACAGAGCTTAAAACGACAACACTACTTTAGGAGGCCGAGACAGGTGCATCACCTGAGATCAGGAGCTGGGACCAGCTTGGCCAACATGGTGAAACGCCATTTCTACTAAAAATACAAAAATTAGCCAGGTGCGGTGGAATGTGTCTATAGTCCCAGCTACTTGAGAGGCTGTGGCAGGAGAATTGCTTGAACCCAGGAGGTGGAGGTTGCAGTGAGCTGAGATCATGCCACTTCACTCCAGCCTGGGTGACGAGAGCAAAACTCCATCTCAAAAACAACAATAATAACACCGTCCTTGCTCTTAGGTTGCTTATAGACAGCATGCTAATGAGTAAGTGTTTTTCTAATGAAAAGTGTTATGAAGGGAAAGAATGGAGGGCATGGCGTGTTAGAATTGCTTGAGGTAAGGAAACTGTTAATTTATATAGCGTGATCAGTCTCTAGGTGCTCTCTGCTGGCTGACATTAGAGCAGAAATTTTAATACAATAGGAGTATGAGCTTGATTAAATCTAAGCATAGAATATTTCAGACTCAAGAAAAAAGTAGGTATATGGGCCTTGAGGTAGAAGCTGACTGGCAAATTTGATAAGCAGCAAAAAAAAAAAAATAGAATGAGCCCGAAAATGTAATGTGTAGTCTATAATTTTACATATAACTATGGTATGAAGCAGAAGGCAGAATTTTCACAAAGATTTGAAGTAAAAGTGAGCATGTAAAATATTGGCCACTTTTGGAGGTCCACAGCTTATCATAGCCCAAGACTGTTCAGGGGGTAACTACCCAGTGAGTAACTCTGAGTGCTATCAGCAGTGCATATGTGTGTCTGCATGCATAAAGACGTGAACCTGATTTTATGACATTTCTGTGAAAAAGAAGCACAAATAACAGGTCAATGTTTTGCCTTTCAAATCATAATTAGAAACTTCGCTTACAGTTTTCACTGCAAGCTTCTGCGTTTGATGAGTTTTAAGCCAGCTTGTTGTTTGGGAATAAAATAACTCTGTACATTTATCACTACAAATCAAACTTCCTTGCACTTTAGATTCTGCATGTGTGATATGTATAAATGTCTGGGCATGGTGGCTTATACCTATAATCCCATAACTTTGGGAGGCCAAGGTGGCAAGATTGTTTGAAGCTAGGAGTTAGAGAGCAGCCTGGGCAATATAGCAAGACACCATCCCTACAAATAAAAAAAAAAATAAAGTAAAAAAATTGGCCATGCATAGTGGCACATGCCTGAAGTCCTAGCTAGTTGGGCGAAAGAATCAGGAGGGTCACTTGAGCCCAGAAGTTCAAGGCTACAGTGACCTATGATTTTGCTACTATTCTCCAGCCTGGGTGACAGAGTAGGACTTCATCTCTTAAAAAAAAAAAATATATATATATATATATATATACACACCTACACACACACACACACACACACACACACACACACAATATGTTTTGTTTTACATCTCATAACAATTTATTTTCTTACTTACTGTTTTTTGTTTGGATCATGTCTTCAACCTGCCTTCAACTTTGGCCTGTATCAAATGCTCGAGAACAAGGTAATGTATTTTACTGTGTCAGAAAAATATATTTAATATGGATTTAATATAATTTTACAATTTCAATTTTGTGCTTTGTCAACACAGTGAAACTTGTGGTAGATTGTACAAATTGTGTAATAGTGTAAGTAATGAGTAGTTTCTTTCCTGGGGACCTCGTCGAAAGAGCAAATATATATCCTCTAACGGCTCCCAGGTGTATGAAGGGTCGTCTCATGGAACTTCAGGCTGTGGAGTGGAGGGCCTATGATTTTCTTCAAGGGTGTCCAAGGCTTCAGCTGAGTGTGATGAATTCACGAGTCAGTTCCCACCACTTTAACTGACATTAGGGTAGACAGAATAACCTAAAATGGTCCTTCCCAAGATGGACCTAGAGAGGGAGAGTCTGAGGGGAGAGACTTAACAAGCACCAAGTCTCCAAGCAGAACAACTATTTCCCTTTTTCCCCAGGTGTCCTTCAGTTAAGGGCCTAAGAGCCTGTTGGTACTTAGCCAAGGAGGTTATATCTTTCATTAGACCTGCTGCTTCCTTGTCTAACACAAGATCATTAGTAAGAAAGGATCATCCATAAAGCATCTCACAGGGGCTGAGTCCTATTTTCTGAGGAGAGTTTTCAGCCCTCAAGAATGCTATTGTTAATAGAGAAAACCACGGGAGGTGGGTTTCCTGTGCCAATTTCTTTAGGTGTCTCTTAGGAATTTCGTTCATCTTTTCCACTTTCCCTGAGGACTGAGGTCTCCAAGCACAGTGGAGATGATACCGTATTCCTAAGGCCCTGGAAATCTACTGGGTCACTGTAGCTTTGAAGGCAGGGCTGTTATCGCTTTGAAGACAGTGGAGTCCAAATCTAGGGATTATTTCACTAATCAGGACCTTTATTACCTCTTGAGCTTCTTCCGTTCTACAGGGGAAAGCCTCAACCCGGTTTGTGTAGACATCTACACACACCAGCAGACATTGATGTCCCCGAGACTTAGGCCTATGGGTAAAGTCCATTTGCCAGTCCTCACCTGGGTAATGACTGGTTCGCTGTCCCCAGGAAGAGCTTTGTGATGTGCCAAAGGATTACTTTTCTGGCATATTTCTCATCCTTTGACTATTTGTTGGACAACCTTGAAGAGATCTTTTTCTGTAAATATAGATTTAGCCATCCAATATGTATTCTCAATACTCATATGGAACGTTTGGTGTAGGGTTTTCAGTACTTTCCATCAGGTGGCAGCAGGTAGGAATGCTTTTCCCTCTTCAGCATCTAGCAATCCTGAAGGAAGAAAATTATGTCCTTGGGAGATTGCCCACTTTACCTCTTCTGATGAGTACTAAGGTCTAGTTCCCTGAAGAGGGTTTTCCCATATTAAAGGTCTTTCTATAAATTCTTGTCTAGCTGCCCTTTATGCCTCTAGGTCAGCTTGGCAATTGCCCTCTGCTTCCTTCTCATCTCCTTTCTGGTGACCTTGGCAGCATAAGACTGCTACCTCCGGGTTCTTGGACAGCTTGTAACAAGTCTAAAATTTCCTTATGATATTTAATGGGAGTTCCTGCCAAGGTTGGGAATTCTCTTTCCTTCCATATGGCAGCATGGGCATGCAGAACCAGGTTAGCATATTTGGAATCTGTGTAAATGTTTATTTTCTCCTTTTCCTAATTTTATAGCTGGAGTGAGGGCTACTAGCTCTGCCAGCTGGGCACTAGTTCCAGGGGGAAGGGAATTACTTTCCAGCACTGTTTTATCTTTGACTACTGCATATCCTGCCTTTCAAACTCCACTCTCTATAAATGAACTTCCATCAGTGTATAGGTTAAGGTCAGGATTGGCTAGAGTTTCTAAGAGATCTTCTCGAGACTCATAGTTCTGGGCCATAACCTACTGACAGTTATGCCCTCTGTCTGCCCCTTTCTCAGGAAGAAAAGTAGCTGGACTGAGGGCTGCACATGCGCGCAGCTGAAGTGCAGGCCCTTCGAGCATTAAGGCCCGATATTTGAGTAAGTGGTTCTCGAACGGGTATAAGCCTCCTTTAGAGGCCAGAATTCCAGCTACATCAGGTGAAGTCCATACAGTTAGATCTTTTCCTTGCACTATTTTAACAGCTTCTGAGATCAGCATAGCAACTGTGGCTATGACCCACAGCAGTGTGGTGTGGCCAGCTTTTTGCTACTGCATCAATTTCCTTACGTAGGTATGCCACCGGTTGTGGCGTGGTCTCCTGAGTCTGGGCGAGAACCCCCAGTGCCACTCTTGACTTTTCCGTTCCATATAGGGAGAAGTCATTCCCTGTAGGAAGACTTAGAGCTGGAGCCTGCAGTAGTGACAGCTGTAGGGTCTGAAAGGCTGCCTCAGCTATAGGGTCGCATTGTATTACATGAGTGTTAGCCTTTTGGGTTTACTTAATCAAAGTGTATAGGGATTTGGCTATTTCACCATATCTGGGAATCCACAATTCCTAGGAATCCCTGCAACTGTTTTAAGGTCTTTTGATGGGGTAAGGCCAATATGGGTTGGAGACATTCTCCATAAAAGGCCCACGTGCCCTTAGACAAGACAAGCCCTGGGTATTTTACCTCTTGCCTACAAAGTTGGGGTTTTGATTTGGAAACCTTATATCCACAGGTGGCAAGAAATTTAAGAGGCCCTATGTGGCCCGCTGACACTGGGTTTCTGAGTTCACAGTTAAAAGTAAATCATCCATATATTGAGGAACCAGGGAACCTGGATGTAAAAAATGACTAAGGTCCTGAGCTAGAGCCTGGCTAAACAGGTAGGGGCTATCTCAAAAGCCCTGGGGTAACACTCACTGTCCAGGTGAGCTGAGAATTCTAGTCTAAAGGGTCTTCAAAGGTAAAGAGGAACTGGGAGTCAGGATGTAATGGAACACAGAAAAAGGCATCCATAAGATCCAGGACTGTAAACCATTGTGCCTCTCCTGGTATTTGAGAGACCAAGGTGTACAGCTTGGGTAGAGATGGGTATAAAGGAATCACAGCTTCATTGATAAGCCTGAGATCTTGCACCAGCCTCCATTGTCTATTAGGTTTTTGTACTCCTAAAATTGGAGTACAAGGGCTGTTATAGGACTTCACTAGACCCTGAGCTTTTAGGGTTCTTTATAATATCCTGTAGCCCTTTTTGGCTTCCGGTCTTAGGGAGTACTGTCTTTAGTAAGAAAAAGAGGTGGGATCCTTTAGCCTTATTCAAATTCGGCATGCATTCTTTGCCCATCCAAATTGTCTGTTTATTGCCCAAACTTTGGGATTAATTCCCTCTTTAAATAATGGGCAGCATAGAGGGATTTCCTCCCTGATTATATTCATATAGACAATGGCTCCTGCTCTGGCTAACAGGTCCCGCCCTAGTAAGGGAGTGGGACTTTCTGGCATGATGAGAAAGGCATGGGAGAAGAGTATATCTCCCCAGTTACAGCATAGGGGCTGGGAGAAATATCAGGAGCCTGCCTGTCCTAGGACTCCTTGGACAGTTACAGACTAGGTGGACAACTGTCCAGGGCAGGAAAGTATAACGGAGAAGGCTGGACCAGTGTCCAGGAGGAGATAGACCTCTTGGCCCTCTATGGCTAGCTTTACCCAGGGCTCAGTGAGGGTAATGATTTGTGGGGCGCCTGCTCCAGGCACCCTCAGTCCTGCTGTTGGGTCATCTGCTTAGCCACCTCAGGCCCTGGGAACCTTCATCCTCTGGGACAGTGTGCCTTCCAGTGATCTCCTTGACACAGTGGGCAAGGATGAGGAGGTGGTCCATTCCTCTGGGGACAATCTCTATTAAAGTGTCCCATTAGGCCGCAGTGGTCACAAGCTCTGCCAGGCTGGTGGCTAACCCAAGCCTTTCTTTCCTCCAAGCCCCTTGAGTCTGATTGCCTGAAGGCCATGACTAGGGCTGCGGCTTTTCTCTGGTCTGTCCTGTTCCTTTCAGCCTGTTCCTCCTGGTCTCTATCATAGAACACAAAGGTTACTAATAATTCTAAGTTCTGTTCTGGCCCCAGGACCAGCTTCTGGAGCTTCCTCCTAATGTCAGCTGCTGATTGCATAATAAATTTGTCTTTTGGTATTAACTGAGCCTTGATGGCATCTGATGACAGGGGAGTATACTTTCTTAAGGCCTCCCCTAACCACTCAAAGAAGGCTGTTGGGTTTTCCTCCTTTTCCTCAGTTATGGTGGATAACACTACATAGTTCATGGGCTTTTTCCTAGTTTGCCTTAATCCCTCAAGTACGCAGGTCAATAGGTGCCTACAACTCCAGTCCCCCTGTTCTGAGTCAGGATCTCAGTGAGGGTCCATGCTAGGGACTGCTGGTCTACCTGTAGGAAATCTTTTCTTCTGGTATCATTTGGTTATGTACTTGACTAAGGTACCAGGGGTCCCCAGACTCTTGAGCCACTGCTAGGGCAGCCTCTCTTTCATTGCTGATTAGGGTCTAAGTGATAATATGATATCTTTCCAATCTAATTCAAAGGACTGACCCAGGCCCTGCAAAACATCTATGTACTTCTGGATCACCTGAAAATTTTCCTAAGACCTCCTTTATTTGCTTTAAGTCAGAAAATGAAAAGGGAGTGTGTGCCTTGATTGGGCCAAATCCTCCTCCAACTACCGCTAGGGGACAGAGTTGGGGCACCCTAGTAGCCTGAGGTGATTTGGCTGCTTTGACCCTCCCTGATTCCTCTTGGGTTACAGGAGCTGAGGAGACCTGGTCAGCATCAGTGGAGGGAGGGATTACAGGGAGTCCTAAATGTGGGGGTAGTCCTGAGGAGGGGCCAGTAGGGTATAGGGTACAAGCTTTACATAGCTGAGGATTATTCCTTAGAGAAAAGAAAACTTGCACATAGGGGTCCTCAATCCATTTACCTTCACTCTTACAAAACAGGTCAAATTGTAAAATGGTGTTGTAATTTATACTTCCCCTAGGAGGCCAGGTTTCCCCACTCCACAGAGGATATCACAGTCATGCTGTTTTGCAGAAAAAAATGAGCCACTTCTTCTTCAAAGATCACATGTCAAATTGGTCCCAGTTATCCAGGATACACTTTGAGGGTGATCTTGCCTTTGGAAGAGTAGCACCCACCTGAAAACAAACACAGGAAATCCCACATCACTGGTTATTCCTTGCAAGTGCTAGCCCTGGGCATCCCCCAGTTATAGCACCTTGTAATTTTCTGGTGCCCTAGATGTATGATCATCTTCTGGGGCCCCCATGTGCTGGGTTTATTCACACTTACCTGCGTTACGGGTATATGCTCACTGTCTAAAAGTCCTTACCAGCAACCAAAAGCACATGGGGACTGCCGGGATCAGTGTCCCTACACCGGAGTGTCCCTGAAAACCTGGGCCAGTGAGGCTTCAGTGATGGGTGCCAATATTGCCTAGCAAGAGTTCACTTAAAACTGCCATAAGGGCCGGGCACAGTGGCTCACTCCTGTAATCCCAGCACTTTGGGAGGCTGAGGTGGGTGGATCACGAGGTCAAGAGATCAAGACCATCCTGGTCAACATGGTGAAACCTGTCTTTACTAAAAATACAAAAAATTAGCTGGGCATGGTGACACGTGCCTGTAATCCCAGCCACTCAGGAGGCTGAGACAGGAGGTTGCAGTGAGCCAAGATCGCGCCATTGCACTCCAGCTTGGGTAACAAGAGTGAAACACCATCTCAAAAAAAAAAAAAAAAAAAAAAAAACTGCCATAAAACTGCCCTAGGAGGATAAGCTCCTTGGGAGGGACCTCTAAGCACAACAGTCTTAAAGAAGCCTGGATGGCCACATGGCTGAGGCTGGAACAATGCCCTCAGGACCTGGGCCTTCTGCCCCATCCCACCTTCCATTATAGGAATATGCCCTAGGGTTGTGAGGCCTGTAATTAACTACTTGAGCCCTGGACCAGGTTCAACTATGGTATTCTAGATGGAGAAGTTCTGCCTTATGGAGAGCCGATCCTAGGTAAGACAGATTGTACATCATTAGATTCTGGCACTATGTAGTGGGATTGGGAAATTTGTGAGTGACAAAGAAAACACAATGTTCTATAGCCCCCAATACCCACCGATAAAACTCTAACTCCTTTAGGACTTAACCTAGCACTTCGGAAGAAGGGAACTGGCCCTGTGCCTTGTTATTGCAGGAGGTCCTATAGATGCAAGCCTGAGGGCACTGCAGTCATGTGTCCCTGGGCTGCCAGTACCAGGCCGGGGACCGGGCACCAACACCATGCCTTCCCCCACCCCCTCCAGGCAGTGTCGCTGTCCACCACGGCCACATGCATGCACTGGGCCCCTCCTGCGGCTCCCTCCCTCTGGTAAGAAGACCTCGCGTTTCTTCTTACCAGATTTAAGAGAAGCAAATAGGACAGATTTCAGCAAGCCACAGGGGGTCCAATACACTCACTGCTCTGAAGTCTTCTCCTGGCTGGCTCACCAAAGATGTAACTGGGTGTCCCAGGTTCTTGGGGTCACTTGCCCCAGGAATGGGAATAAAACCCTGGTGGCACAGTGGGCTTACTACTCAAGTAAATATTGGACCAAAAGAGTTTAGCAGAAAGCAATTTATTAGGCAGAGTGAGAGAAGAGAGTGAGCTCCCACACTGCTGTGGGAGGGGAATCTGAAGGGGATATCTGCACAGGTAGAGAGGGTAAGTTCAGTGGAGTTTTAATTTTGAATCCCACCCCATTCATGTTCTTGTCCAATGAGAGCAGTTCTTTCAAACTTCCTCTGGAGTGATTGATCTTGGACTCTGATGCTGGATTGGCTATCCGGCCCAGAACAGAGGCCCTTCCTCCCAGAGCTTTTTGCAGGCTTTTTAAACAAAGGAGCACACCTGAAATTTTACTTAGGCTGTATATGGGAAAGTTAGACAAAGAAATGTAGGTTCCCAGATGGGAAGGTGGATGGAGGCATGGTGCCGGGAAGTTCTTGTCTTGGAAACCATGCCCCTTGTGGACCCAGGAAGACAGATTTTTTCCTTAACACAGTCCCTCACTAGTTTACAAAATTTTGAAGGCAAGTTATTCAACAAACATTTGAGCTCCTTAAACCATTAAATTTTTGTAGTCCTTCAAGACTTAGCTTACTAGGTGCCAATTTTAAAGAAAAATTCTAAAATTATTATTCCACCATGACTCCCCTTGTGTGCCAGTCTTTCCTTTTCTTTTTTTTTTTTTTTTTTTTTTGACCCCAAGTCTTGCTCTGTCGCCCAGGCAGGAGTGCAGTAGCGTGATTTTGGCTCACTGTAACCTCGGCTTCTCTGGTTCAAGCAATTCTTCTGCCCCAGTCTCCCAAGTAGCTAGGACTACAGTTGTGCACCACCACGCCTGGCTAATTTTTATAGTTTTAGTAGAGATGGGGTTTTACCATATTGGCCAGGCTGGCTTTAAACTCCTGATCTCATGATCCACCCTCCTCAGCCTCCCAAAGTGCTGGGATTGCAGGCGTGAGTTGTGGCACCTGGCTCAGTCTTTCTTTTTGAAGTTAATTGAACATAGGCGTTTATAACTGAAATCTGGGAATATTTATGTGTTTCCTCACTTCATATAGCTTATGAAGTGCCAAGTTCTTACATTCACTAAGTACATTCTTCTTAAAAAATACTCTCAGAAACATTCATTTTTGTTAGCATCAATAAAATATCATCTGTTCCCTAAGCCATTGCAGTAAGCCACCAGTACCATCTAAATAACTGGCATATAACTTCTTCACAGGATTCCTGAAATATGCTGCGTTCTCCGCTCATGTTTACTCATTAATTCATTCTGCCCGAAAGTTGTTCTTAAAAATACAAATTTTTGACTGGGTGCAGTGGCTCATGCCTGTAATCCCAGCACTTTGGGAGACCAAAGCGTGTGGATCACCTGAGGTCAGGAGTTCTAGACCAGCATGGCCAACATGGTGAAATCCCATCTCTACTAAAAATACAAAAATTACCTGGTCATGGTAGTGTGCATCTGTAGTCACAGCTACTCTAGAGGCTGAGGCAGGAGAATCACTTGAACCCGGGAGGTGGAGCTTGCAGTGAGCCAAGATCATGCCACTGCACTCCAGCCTGGCGACAGAGTGAGCCTTCATCTCAAAAAAGAAAAATTGGTAAGTTACTTCCCTGCTTGAAATATTTTATAAAATTCTTTAACATTTAGAAAAAAGTTCAGAAAACTTATCGTATCCTAAAAGCCCCTGCCTGTGCTAATTTCTCCTAGTCTTCCGTTGGCCTCTTAATCCTCTCCTACCTTGTTTTCTCCTCTGCAGCCATCCTTCTTCTGGCCTTTTAGGAGGACAGCTCAAAGGGGAGTCTTTTTTCTCTGCCTAACTACATCCCAATCTCTTCATCTCAAGTTTTAACTTGAATTCCTCTTCTTCAGGGAAATTCTTCCTTACTCCTTTTCCTTCTCTTCACAGACCAGATGAATATTCTCTTCCAAGGCATTGTGTGGTTTCCTGCAGCACTCACCTTCTTTTCAGTGACTTGCCCACTCTGTCTTCCTTGACTATTGTTGAAGAAAAAGTGAGTCATGACACTTGTTAAAGAACAATAAGGCAGACTTTATTCAGGACCATCACGATAGACGTTAAGACCACTGCAATGGGGATCGAAAATTACTAAAAGGAAACATCAGCGCTTTGGAGAGATTCTGGCTAATCTAACAACAGGATCTTTTCTGGAGGGAGGTCAGGGCAGGCAGACATCACCTAGGGGATGGTGGAAGATGAGAACCCGATCAAATGTTGAGGATGATTAGATATTGAGGGCAGGGGATTCTAGCAACATTGACCTGGCAGGATCCTTGCTAAAATTGGACAATGAAGAGACAAACACAGGAGTCCAAACATCAGCATGTACTTGAGAAAAGTTCAAAAGAGTCTTATTGGAATTTGGCAAAGAAGGGAATCTTCCTAAGGTTTTTGGGAATAGAATAAATTGTTACATTGGGTTATGTTGCATCACAATGACATGCTAATTGCCAAGCACACAGTAGTCTTTCAATGAAGTTTTGTCAATGAATGAGAAAATTATTGATTAGTTAATAATTCAGACTGTGGAGGATGACAATGCAAAGCACACATATTCAAATATATGTAAATATTTTAATAATGTTGTTATTCATTGGTTAAATTCATACAAATATATTAAATGCCCAGTATATGCTAGCGGCAATATAGATAAAAGCGTGAGATCAGTATGAGACTGGGTCTGGCTTCTTGGGTCTGTCGTCCACACAGAAGCATTAGGGCTGACTATTTCCACTCCTTCCATCTGCTCTTCGCTGTGTTGGCTTCCTTCCCAGGCAGCCCTTCTGTTCCCACTGACCCTCTGGCTGCTCAAGTGTGACTGTCATCATTCTGACTCCTAGGCACTTTCCTATCATTTCTGGAAATCATTCTAATTGAACCAAATTGGGTCATGTTCCCACCCCTGCAACCATCTTTGTAGAGACTGCAGGTATGCAAGTATGCTGACTGCTTAGTTCAGGGACACATGCTCTTCCCTGGAGTCAGTGCAACTCCACTTAAACCACATCGAATGAAGATAAGTAGAAAAGAGATTTCGGGCAGAATTCTGGGACAGTGTTGTCCAAAGAAGTGGGAATGAATAAATGCAAAAAGCAGCAAATTGTCTGCTAAAATTCAACCAAGCAAAGAGTGGCAAGGGAAGTTTCGTGCAGAGAAGACAACACATGCCAATGCTATTGTAACCTGAGCAAACATACAAAGTACAAAAGAATGAATGAAGGCATGAAGGCTGGTAAAAATGAGAAATTGATTCAGACACACAGCACATTACAGATACAAGGTAACATGGGTAGTTAAGTAGGGGTCAGTTTGTGGGAAGATTTGTTGTTCATGTGAAGATGTTTGAGGAGGTAATTGTATTTTCAGGAGTTTGTGTGACATGTTTATCAAATGTTAGTAGTTTTTAAAATTAGTATATTTCATAAATCAGATTATGCGATTATGTTTTTAAAATGTGTTAACTTTTAGAAATAAGTTTTATCTTTAGAAAACAACAGACTAAAAAGTATTATTTCTATTAATAGTAGCTTGAAATTATCATGCAATCAATTTTAAATATAGTTATCAATGCAATGTCCTTGCTATATAATTGAGGATAATGGAATGTAATTACATGTTTACAATGTTGAAACGACTCATTTTCTTTCAGATTTCTAAGAAAAGTAAATTATAAATGTATCCTTAGATTAAGACAAATAATATGTGTTTTACCAGATTATTGATTTTATAGAAAAAAATGATACTGTTACATCATGCCATTTCTAGAAACTGGTTTTGATACAGATGGACCATATTAAGCATAAGCCATTCAGAAGGAAGTGAGCAATAACTTACATAAGTTGAGCTGAAAAATGCTGAGAATTAAAGGAAAAAATTCATAATATAATGAAGATGCTTGATTTGTTTTCATGAGGAAATTCGAAATGTAGGAATAATAAATGCTTCAATTGATTTATTTAATACATTGCAGGTGGAAGCTTGCAACTTTTTATTTAATCATTTAAATGAAGATCGTATGTAGTAGCTGCAATGTTTGCTTTAATGCAAGGTCTTTTTAGGGTAATTATTTGAGTCTTAATGTAGATAATAAATAATATAATTTTCTTATTAAAATAATATTGACTTATTCTTTAAAGTTGTTTATCCTCTTAAATAATATCCTTTAATAATACAGTTTATAATCTGTGTGAAAATTTGCAAGTGACCCAATAGGTAGTTGGAACTTGTAAACAACAGATGCTTCACAGCGTTCCTCAACATCATTAGCAGAAATTACATGAATTAAAAGAAAAATTCCACCTTGTTGCTTACATTTTGTTGCAAATAAGGACTTTTATATAATAATTCAAAATGAGGATAGAGATTTATCATATTAACTGTATAATCATACTTCACATAAATTATGTAATAAATATCTGTAACAGTATGAATTCCTATGGTATACCAGTAATCATACTGACTGTATATGTTTTCAGATTCACAGATGCTTATAAAAGGTACATATCTAAAAGTCTTCCCTCATCAATTCTGTGATGTGTATAATTGTAGAATTTATTTGGCTGACACCCTGAGGTATTCATTCATGCTTTTCATCTAATATTTCTGGTTGCCTCTTTTCTGGGCAAAAGTTGCATTCCTCTTTTCTGTTGGGCTTTGGTGGGGCTATAAAACTAATTCTGGCCAATCTGTTGTAAGCTGACCAGAGTGTTTGTTTAATCACCCAGTGGTGAGATCCCCTGCAGAGTCCCCTTATTTCCCTGGCAAGTGGTAGTGTTAAGATTGTCGCTGCTCTTTTAACAAGAAACAAATTCCCGTTCACACCCTGTTAACCTATGACGAAGACATTGTGTGAAACTAGAACTGGAAGAAGAGCGCAGCCATGAATACAAACCTCAGATGTGCCATTGGCTTAGGGGCCAAATGGCATGTGGTGTGGGAAAGTTCTCAGAGGCTGGAGAGAAAGCAATTCACACTAGTTTGTAAGTAGAATAAAACATATAAGGAAGTCCATGTAATTGAGGGATTTTAAGGACTTGAAAAGGAAACAGTTTCTCATCTCTAACTAGCAAACAGAAGATTTAAAATAGCAAAACAGAAGATTTAAACTAGCAAACTGAAGATTTAAAATGAATGTAGTGGGTAACAAAGGCCAGTGAAAGCTTCGTCTTGTTGCAAGGAGGGCATCTACTCTCCAATCAAGTGTGGCTGAGGACGGTGATGATAAAGGAGAGGACATAACACAAAAGGAATGACAGAATTTGGAAGGATTCAATTAGAGAGGCATTGCACCAGATGGGGTCAGGTGTGTTTTTAAGAATCTGAATTTTTTATGTGCTAGAAAAGCAACACAATGCATATAATTTACATTGCGTAAAACCATAGTGAGGAAAATTGGAACATACCCTGCCATCAAACACATTCACGATTCTTCACTGAAACCCATGCCTATTCTCACTAGATCAGGCTTTGCTGCTAAAGAAATTTAGTTTTCAAACTTCTGAGGATTTCAGGAGTATGGATAAGAGATTATGTAGTATTTTCCCAAGCAAAGGAGTGGCTGAGACACGGAAGCAGAAAGAGCTTGTGGTAAAATTACAAAGCCCTGTTTCAGGAATCACAGGCAGATCCAAGAACAAACCAAAGACTCCCATTATTTCTAACACTACATGTGTGAGCCCAGGACCTGCAAGAGGGTGGCCTGAGGTGAAGGTCATAATTCCATGGTTCTCTGAGAAGGCTGGACTCCCATGTGAGAAAAAAGTACAGCACTTTTCCGTGACCTAAATTATCCTCTTAAGAAGTCCCATTGTGTCTTTTCAGGTCTGGAAATACTCTGGGCTGAATTGTTCACAGTATTTGAGGGCAGGAATGAGATAATGAAGAATGAGGAAAGTTGAGAGTGGAGAAGATTTCCTCTGTAGCCCTAAGTGAGATGAGTAGCAACAATGGCAAGATTGGAAGCTGAGCTTCCAACACACAAAGAAATGCTCCCTCTCAATGGACTATCAAGACTTTAAACTGAACCCCCAGGGTGCATTGAGCCAGCAGTAGATAAAGTACCAATTTATCTGAGAAAAATCCATTAATGGAGAAAAGGAAAACCAAGCACAATACAGAAATAGGAAGATCAAGTTCAGTAGAAATTCATGGGCAGATAGATGACAGAGCAGACTAATGACAACTTAAAACAATCAACCAACAAGCCCACTAAATCAAAAGCAAAATGAAGGAAATTTATTTAGAACAGAGTGTACACTCTGCAACTACAATAAGTTTCTCATTTTAAAATAATTTCAGTATTTATTTTAAATATTTATTTAAAATACATTTTCAAAAAAAATTTATTTTTAAATAAGTTTCAAAATTAAATTTAATTTACTGAATTTTAATTTAAAAATTATTTAACATAAGTGTTTAAAATAAAATATGCTGAAAATATGATCACTGAATAATAAATATTGAAATGTCATACAGTTAATGATAAATATGTCAATTCACCAAAAATAAGAGAAACAGAAAATGGAATTAACGAAGGATAAATTGAATTTAGTGAAATAAAAAGGGAACAGACAATATAGTGGTGTGACAGAATTTTGGGAAGGCAGGGAGGCTCAGTTACCCGGAGAGGATGTTCTTCCAGGGCCCCACTCACCCAAGAATGGGAGGGAAGTCTCTGCTGGGCACAGTGTGCTGGCAAGTAAATATCGGACCCTAAAGAGTTTTGCAGAACGTGATTTATTTAGGTAGAGTAAGAGAAAAAGGAGAAAGAGAAAGAGCTTCCACGAGCTCATGGAAGGGGAACCAGATGTGAAGTCCACCCAAATGTGGGGGACAGGGACTTTTAACCTGGAAGGAATTCCCAGCTCATCCAAGCCCCCTGACCTGTGAAAGGATTTCCTTTAAATTTCTGCTGGAGTAATTGATCTTTCATTTTTCCCATGCTCATGAAAGTTTAAACAAAGACCTTTAAGACCCCAGATGGAGCTGCGGAGGTCGGGCATGTTGCTGGGAAGTTCCTTGTCTTTGAAACTACATCCGCTTGTGGACCTGGGAAGAGAATACATTCCCTCAGTGGCAATAATCATATAGCCCACGAAATTCTCAAACTGGTAAACAAAAGTGAAACACACCTAGACATATCTTGAAAATGTCTTAGTATTATTTTTGGTGAAGATGAGCCCAGTAGTTATCAAACATTTTGGTTTTGGTAAACTGGTGGTTTGGGTTTCAAGAACTCTTTATACTGTATCCAAAAGAGCTTTTATTTGTGTGCTTTATATCTGTATTTAGTGTATTGGAAATTAAAATGGAGAATTTAAAACATAAATTTAATTATTAAAATAATATATTTAGTACACATTGATGTAAATATTATATTTTAACAACAAAAAAATCTATATTTGCCCTAGCAAGTTAGTGAGAAAAGTGATATTATTTCATAATTTTACAAAACTCATTAACGCCTGGCTTATCAGAAGATGATGCTGGGTTTTATGCTTCTGCATTTAATCTGTTATGATCCATTGTTTTGGGTGAAGTATTTAAAATAATCTGACTTTGTATATATATGTTTTTTTAAAGGAGGGTGTTTTAAATTTTATTCAAATAACTGTTGATTTTCTTTTTTTTTTTTTTTTTTTTTGCCACTGTTTCAAAATTAGGTGAGTGATGGTTTCTTATAGGTTAGTTGCTATGTAGAGTCTAAACTTTATCAGTAACTTTTTGTACATTTACATTTAAATCCATTGATCTCTCTTACATTTTGAATAGATCATTTATCCATGCATGGATATGTAATACCATTAGTTGATCATTTGGCAAATATTGCCTAACTGTGGATCTTCCAAATAATTACACATTTCACTATACAATATCAAAATAGAGATACACACATGCATGTGTGCACACAGACACACACACAAACTTTCATTCACTTCTGAAAAATCTTTGGGTATTGGGATACTGTCAGCCTTCATTGAGGACATAAGTTTTCCACAATTTTACTTTTCCTGGAAGTTCAGATTTTATCATCCTCAACAAGTAATGTTAGTTGTTTCCTTTTAGCCAAATATTCAAGTTTGAATAAGCACCATTTGTCATTCAGTCATTCTTTTAAGTAAAATCATGCCTCATGAAAAAAGCAGCTAGTTCAGCTTACAGCTGAATTGTACAAATGGATTTCCTGGAGACAACAATTACATCATGGATGTACAAAGTAGATAAGCCTTATCCAGATTCGCAGTGTCTCCATACTGAATATAAAGACAGACATATACAGAAGGGTCAAAGGTTTATCACATTCATAATTATTACTGTTTCCTCAAGGACATTCTTAAATGAAACTGGCCCTTTTGCAGGTGTGAAATGTAAAGGACAGTGAATGATAATTACTATACAGTTTGGTGCCAGCACTGAAACTGTGGTAACAGACTGAAAGTGTCTTCAGGACCCTTAGGGCTCCACAAATCACACTTTGAGAACCACTGGGAACAATCTGTACTACACCTCCCCTAACCCACAGCAAAGCAAAGAAGGAAAATAACACATTTATTCCTCCCTCACATATCAGTATGACTGGTGTAATTTGTCACAGGAATTCTGCTTCATGTGATGAATCAGGAAGCAGGTTTTGTTATATTGTGGTTAATATCATCCTCAATGATGCTGTCCCCATCACGTGGCTGCCACTCTATGCTCTGGCTTGTGGTGAAAGGAAAGAAAAAAATCACAGTTGGCCAGTTTTTTGAAAGCACGTATAATAGAGATTATTCATCCCAACTTTTCGTTCACATTCCATTGGCAGAGACTTGGTACAGCCTCATTACTAGAAGAGCTAGGAAATTAGGCTTAGCACGCATAGATCCAGGAAAAAAGAAAAGATGAATTTTGAGTGTATTTGTGTCTTGGCAGAGAGGGAAAATAGACAGGTACTCTCCAATCACTGTTGAATTGTAAGCATTTTTAAAACTAGAAGCTTCCAAGTTTTCTTCTATTTCAAAGAAATATCTTGAAATTGGTAGTTTAAAAAGAACTATAGAATCTTATGGGCAGATAAACTATCACTTACCTGTTAGGTTGAAAGTAAAACTGGGAATACCCAGTTTTAATTTCGTCATCTAAGGAAAATCTTCAGAAAATGCTCTAACCAACAATAAATGACTCAAAATAGGCACTTAAAGGGGAGATAAAATGAAAGAAGGAAAAACGAAGTGACAAATGAAACGTTATGTAGACTTAATGTAATGATAGTGTGCTTGAAATTTTATACTATCAGGCTTAGCAAAATTTGTTGACGGGGTATTCACATAGTGAGGAAAACAAACTATTATAAATAGTACATAATCAATTTAGAAACAAGATGTGATAGGTCAACAAGAGCAAAGAGAAATAAAAATGCTCTTTTAAGGTTAAAAGCTCTCAAGTTGGGTAAAATATTATTTTATGTAATGATATAAGACAGTTTGCTTGAAAGACATGTTCCTCATAAAACTGTAAGCACCAAACCACTTAGCATTCTCAACGTAAAACCTAATCTATTAGAAATGCAGGGGATCTTAATAAAATAGAGTTATATTCAGGGAATGTAATATATCTTTTTCAAAATTAGAAAGGCCTACTAGAAATAAATAAATGAGAACATATAGGAGCTGAATACTGTAATAAACTATAGTCAGACATAAATATCTGATTTTGCATTCTATGAATATTGAATACATAAAATTTACTGGTATCTAAGGAATATTTACAAAATCGATCATGTACGTGGCTATAAGTAAAGCCTTAAAGTTTATTAAAGTACATATTTCAAAGGCTATAACCATTGCCATAAATTCAATAAACTTAGAAATAAATTATAAAAATTGGAACTGCTTCAAAATAAGAAACACTTTCATAATAATGTTTACCTTCTGAATCAAAAAGGAAATCTTTCTGAAATTACCATCTTTAGGAAAGTCAATGAAAAGGAGTATACCTTAATAAAGAACTAATGAACCACTTCCTTGGAAATGTTTTGAATACCTTTATTTTCAAAATTGGCCAGGCGCAGTGGCTCATGCCTGTAAACCCAACACTTTGGGAGGTTGAGGTGGGCAGATAACCTGAGGTCAGGAGTTTGAGATCAGCTTGACCAACATGGTGAAACCCCCTCTCTACTAAAAATACAAAAATTAGTCTGGTATGGTGGCAGGCACCTGTAATCCCAGCTAGTTGGGAGGCTGAGGCAGGAGAACCGCTTGAACCTGGGAGGCGGTGTTTTTGGTGAACCAAGATCACACCACTGCACTCCAGCCTGGTTGACAGAGTGAGACTCTGTCTCAAATAAATAAATAAATAAATAAATAAATAAATAAATAAATAAAATACCTTTATATTTACTGACTGCAAATAATTGGGAAAAATCTTAATTTTCTTGTTTCAACCAGCTTTACTGCCCTAAGGAATAAGCCTAACATGATTGAGCCTTATGATAGCCAAAATTTCTTCCTTGCTTGTATTATTTGAGGGCTGCATTGGCCGTGGCTCTTCTGCAGGCCAAGGGGGCTGAGGTCTAAGACTCAGATTGAGGCTCAGTCACTATAGGAGAAGCTAAGCAGAAGCAATAACCACGCAACTTCGTTAACAGCATTTTATTACACATTTCTACTCAGATGTCATTGACCAGCCAAATCACATAGCCAGGTCTGCCAAATCACATAGCCAGGTCTGCCAAATCACATAGCCAGGTCTGCCTGGGCAGCGGTCACAGGACTTATCAAGAGGCACTGACAATCACAGGACAAGGGCAGGGATCCATAATCTTATTACCCATATAACAATAGAAAAGGGAAAATAATCCCATAAAATAAAATAATGTGCCATTATATTAAGTTTCCACTCTTATATTAAAATGCTCAATGTAAACCAAAATTAACTGATCATAAAAATAAAACCTAAAATTCGTATAAAATATATTGCATTAGGAGTAAGAAATAATACATAACCACAGGTACAGAAATGACTGATGAAATTATATGATTATAATTTGCCATATGTGAAATTCTGGAAACAAAGTTAAGACCTAGTAAAACCTTATACTTACCCAGCAAAAAATTAACAAGTTGTTAAGGAAAAAGTATAATGTATTAATACACTAATTCTTAGGTGAGTTAATGTTAACTTAAAAATAATGATGTCACAGCTGTATTTTATCTATTGGAAAAATAAATGTTATGTAACTATCCAGAAGTACATTCATTTTATCTGGATTGAAAAACTTATACTAAATGTAACTCATATCCCTAAAAATGGGAAATCATAAATAATTTTACTTATATATATCAAAATTTGAAATAAATTGTTACCAAATGAAGTCAGTAGATCTCAGAATAATTGCAATCTGAGTTTTTAATGAAAAGTTTGAGTTAAATAGATAGAGGTAACATATCACGTATTATATTTCTAAACATTTAAATTAGGTTATTAATGTAACAATAATGCTTCATTAAAACTTGTTCCAAATTTGTCTATTATTGGTGTACAGGAATGCTTGTGATTTTTGCACATTGTATCAGTGGCTTTCAACAACCATATTTATTTTTCTGTTATGATGGTTAATTTTATGTGTTAACGTGCTAGACCATGGTTAATTTGGTCAACATGAGTTTAGGTTTCATGTGAAATTATTTGTTGATGTGATTAACATTTATAATCATCAGTTGATTTTAACTAAAGCAGATTGCCCTCCATAATGTAGGTGGGCCTTATCCAATTATTGGAAGACTTCTTAAGAGCAAAGACTGAAGTTTCCCAAAGAAGGAATACACCTTACAGCTATCAGTTTCCAGCCTGTTGGCCTGCACTACACATTTTGGACTTGCCAGCTCTCACAATCTCATATGCCAATTCATAAGTCAATTCCTTACAATAAATCTATCTTTATGTCTATACCTCTGTCTGTCTCCCTGATATCTATGACTCTACCTATGTATCTAGTTGTAATATCTATTATATCTATCTATAATGCTGTATAATAAACTATGATGAAAATATGAGAAAATATATAAAGATAGATGTAGATGAATACATAAATAGTTAAGTAGATACGTAGGCAGATAGACAGACAGATATCCCATTGGTTCTGTTTCTCTTAAGAATCCTGACTTGGATGCCCACTTATAGATCTGAGGCCTAATTTCAGTTTAGTGCATCTTGACTGGTGTCAGCCTGGAGGCTCTGCTTTTAGACTATGGATTGGATTCAGATTTACAATACATGCATTCAGCCCAGTTAAAGGGGCAGTGCATTCTTGCCCACGCATGCAAGAGGACAAGGCAGATTGCCATGCAATCCAATTCAAAGACTCTGATTGAATCGTATCTAGTCACATCTCATTGTCAAGACATAGTCAGGGGAACAAGAAGGTACATGAAAAAGAGAAAAAGAGAGAAAATATTTGTTGAGAAAAAGCCTATATATTATAATACTAAAATTCAAATATTACTTTTTGTGTAAATCGGGGAAAACTCATAATGTTTCATGATTTCTTTAAAATTTTTTTTGCTGAAATAAGATGGTAAAATAAAATACGTGGTTTTTCACATTGCATGGCATATCAAAACATCTCATGTGCTCCACAAATATGTACACCTACTATGTACCCACAAAAATTGAAAATAAAAGAAATTAAAATAAGTGGTTTAAAAAACTTCCAAGTATAAAATTATTCATTGCTGCTGCTAAGTTAATTTGTTTTTTGGAAAATCCATTTTCTGGTAAACTACACTAAAATACCATAATTATTATTTGTATTTTGGAGGAGGACTGACAAATACAGTTAAATATACATACATTACTATTTTTTGTATTGAAAATCACCAGCTCATATAAAATGGAAAAAGAATTACATTCCAAAATTACAAATAATTTCTAAAATATTTAGAGTTAAATTTAATAATAAAGGTACTGGACTTGATTTTATTTTTATTTTAATTCTTAATTTGTATGGGCTTACAAAATCGGTATATATATTTATGGAGTACATGAGATATTTTGATATGGTCATACAGTGAGTAATTATCACATCAGCATAAATGGTATATTCATCACCTCAAACATTTATCATTTCTTTCTGTTACAAACATTCCAATTATACTTTTTTTAATTATTTTAAAATGTACAGTAAGTTATTGATGACTGTAATTACCCTGTTGTGCCATCAAATACTAGAGCTTATTCATTTTTACTGTATTTATGTACCCATTGACCATCCCCACTCCCCATTCCCACTGCTTTCCCCAGTTTCTGGTAACCATCATTCTATTCTCTATCTCCATGAGTTAAGTTTTTTTTTTTTTGGCTTCCACAAATGAGTAAGAACATGCAAAGTTTGTCTTTCTGTGCTGAAAGTACTGAGTCTGATGGAAAGCCTTTACTGAAGCCCTGAGCAAGTGAAAATCTATACCATATTTTTTGAAGCAAATGTTTAAAGTATATAAAATATCAAATCATTGGTGTGTTAGGTCATTCTTGCATTGCTATAAATAAATATCTGAGATTGGGTAATTTATAAGAAAAGAGGTTTAACTGTCTCATGGTTCTGCAGGTTATACAGGAAGCAGGGTGGCAGCATCTGCTCCACTTCCCAGGAGGCCCCAGGGAGCTTACAATCATGGTAGAAGGCAATGCAAAAGCAGGAGCTTTACATGGTGAAAACAGGAGCAAGAGAAAGAGAGAGAGAGAGAGAGTAGGGAAGAGGTGCCACATACTTTTAATGACCAGATATTGCAAGAACCCATTCACTATTCCAAAGACAGCAGCAAATCATAAGAAATCTGCCCTCATGATCCAATCACATCCCACCAGGACCCACCTCTAACACTGAAAGTCACAATTCAAAATGAGACTAGGGCAGGGCCAAAAATCTAAACTATATCAATTGGTAAGCAGATTAACATTAGTGAATTGTATTGCTCCTATTCTACTTAGCATGTCATATTTCAAATTAATTAATAATTTAACATTTCATATGGATGACATATATTGAAAGATTCTCAAAATACTATAGAACAAAATATGATGAAAATATTTGCCTTACCAAATAACAAATATAGAAGATCATCAGAACAGAATAGACAGTAGATTAATGTGAACTATTTCTGGTGGTGTAAATCACATTATATTAACTTTTTATTGCCCCTCTCTATTGCTTTGCAGAAAGAATTGGCCAGTTTGGAAGCATGAAGAATAGCAGAATTTACAAATACAATGTATTTTTAAATGATAAATACAATATAGGGATATGTACATACAATATAATGATTATTGTAATTTTTTATAAATCAGAAAATGTCAAAGTCCATATAGTCATAAAATCAATTGTATGTGATATGTGTTAATAATGAGAAAAGATGTCTGATATGGAAGGAATTGGGTTGTTGCATTGGTTACTTTGATAGAGGAAGATAGGGAAGTGTTAAGTAACACCAAAAACAACCACCTCCATGTAGTTCTAAGTAAAAGAGATCCTGGCATCACCTCCCTAACCCATTATTTCCAGGAGTGAAGGCTGGCTAAAGATGAGGACCATCTAAAAGGCAGAGAGGAGCCTACACTCTGGAGTGTGGAGTGTATTCCAGTCTTCCTGTGTGGAGGTCAGGTCAAACAAAACTTCCAAGGGAAATCTGGTCTCACTTCTACACCCTTACCAAAAACGGGATGACAATGAAATAAAATTTCTCTGCTCAGATTCCCCTTATCTAAGACTTTCTCCTCAGCCCTCGCAGCTGCTGCAGCAAACAAATGTCATTCCATTCAAATAAGTTCCATTCATTTTGACCATGTACACTGAGGGCTCACAAAACCCCAGTCGATGTGCTGGGCACAGGGATAGAATGTTGCACAAAACATAGTTCTTGTCCTCACAGCATAATTCCTAGTATAGAATGTGAGCAATCAAACAATTCCAGCAGATCATCAGGAAGCTTCCAGGGGTGCAAGCACAGTGTTACAAAAGCATTTATTAGGGGCAAACATCTCATTTGAGTGGATAAGTTAGGTTTTTCTGGAAAGATTCGGTTCAATCTAAAATCTAAATGATAAATAGATGTACTCTGTGGTTACTGCACTTGACTCCACAAATATGGTTCATACACAAATATCGCAGTTGATGTGTTTTTCTTTCATTCTGAAAGTAGAAATGTATTGATTTCAGATCATGAAACATAATACAGATAACAAAGTAGATTAAAGTGAAGTCAGGATGTTTACTGCAGAGAAAGATCATTTAAAGGGTGACAAATAAAACTTTTAAAGCCTTTACTTCTTTTCTTACTATCAAAATCAAGTAAATATGTACTGAAAAAACAAAATAAAATGGAAGTATGAATTCATTTACTGAGATGAAAGATATACACATGTGAAGAATGTCTAATATAAAATAGAAACTTAAAAGTATGATTATGATGAAAATTATAATAGCTAACATTAATTAGATCTATTCATTATTTAACCCTCCCACAAACCTGTGATAGTAATAATAAATATAACATATATTATATAGTTTAGTAAAAACTAAATGCAATAATAGATTTAAATCTGACTTAAGAGCAGTAAGAACTCGAGTTAATATTGAAGAAATGTAAGTTAATGGCATTGAGTTCAAACTCTGAGCTTTTCTACTCTATGTAGAACTATAGAAAAAAGAAAAATAATAAAATAAGTCAGTCATCTGTCCCTTAATGACAGGGAGACAGTTTGAGAAATGTGTTCTTAGGCAATTGCGTTGTTTTACAAACATCAGAGTGTTCTTACACAAACCTAGATGGTCTAACCAATTACACATGTAGGTTATGTGGTAGAATCTATTGCTCCTGGGCTACAAATCTGGACAACATGTTTCTGTATTGAACACTGCAGGCAATTGTAACACAATGGTTAGTATTTGTTTATCTAAACATAGAAAAGGTACAATAATAAGTTATAAATAAGATATAAAAGAGGTTTTTTTTTTTTTTTTTTTTTTTAAATGGTGCACCTGAACAGGGCATTAGCTACAAATGGAGCTTGCAAGACTGGAAGTTGTCTGGGTGAGTCAGAAACTGAATGGTGAGTGAATGTGAAAGTCTAGGGGATTACTCTACTCTACTGTAAACTTTATGAACGCTGCATTTGGGCTATACTAAATTTTCTTAAAAATATTTTTTCCTCCCCAATATATTAACCTTAGCTGAATATAACTTTTAAAATTTGTAAGCTTTTATTTTTAAAACCTTTTTGACTCTTTCTGTAGTGATGCAGCTCAAAACACCAACACATTGTATAGATGCACAATATTTTTATGCTCTTATTCTGTAAGCTTCTTTCTGTTTGATTTCTTTTTACTTATTAAGCTTTTCTGTTAAAAACTAAGACACGAACATGCACATTAGCCTTGGCCAGGATTATCAATGTCACCATCTTTCACCACCACATCTTGTCCCACTAGAGGTCTTCAAGGGCAATAACATGGATGGAGCTGTCATCTATTATGATAACAGTGTCTTCTCCAGATACCTCCTGAAGGACATGCTTCGATTGTTCTAAAGTTAGTATTTTTATGTAAGGAGAAGGAGTACTCTCTAAAATATCAATTAAAAAGTATAGCATAGTAAATGCACAGACAAGTACCATAGTCTTTTACCATTATGCTAGAGTATCACATACTTTACATAACTGAATGTGCTATGCTTTCACAGAATTGGCAGTGCAGTAGGTTTGTGATATGGTTTGGCTGTGTCCCCCCTCAAATCTCCTCTTGAATTGTTCCCATAATCTCCATGTGACTTGGGAGGGACCCTATGGGAGGTAATTGAATCATAGGGGCAGGTTTTCTCCTGCTGTCATTGTGATAGTAAGTCTCATGAGATCTGCTGGTTTTATTAGTGGCAGTTTCCCTGTACATGCTGTCTGGCTTGCTGCCATGTAGTTGTGCCTTTGCTCCTCCTTCACCTTCCGACATGATTGTGAGGACTCCCAAGCCATGTGAAACTGTGAGTCCATTAAACCTCTTTTCGTTTATAAGTTACCCAGTCTCAGGCATCTCTTCTAAGCAGTATGAAAATGGACTCATGCAGTTTGTTCACACCAGCATCACCACAGACATGTGAAGAATACATTGCACTGCTGCTGCATTATATCACTAAGACAAAGGGATTTTCAGCTCCACTATAATCTTATGGGACCATGGTTGTCATTATGTGGTGCCTGATGGTAACTGTGAGTGTACAAAGTGGACCAAGAGATTGAGCAAGAAAGAGCCAGACAAATGAGACTGGAACAAAACACAAATTTTATAACAGGAAACTTAAGACACCTGCATTTGGAGAGGAAAATATTTGTTAATGTAGGAGAAAATATCCTAAAGTGATATAATAAATATTGTGAATTTTGGAGATTCAAGGATAAAAAGAGAATCCTACAAGCATGTAAGTATCAAAAACAACAACAACACAATATACACACAAGTATACTTACATATTAGCAACATGGGAATAGGAATGAGAATGCCTCAGCCTCTCAGGCCTGGCCAGCACACAAAGCCTGGGACCAATTTGTCTCACACTGAATGTAATTAAATCTACTATCAACAGGACTACAAGCAGCAGCACTGGCCTCAGGTATTCACACCTCTTCTCCTGCTCAGCAGTCCCACTCGACTACTGTTAAGTCCCAGCGGTAACAATAGGTCCTACTTCAGATAATCAAGATATAGATTGAGACCACTCCATTCATTATGACCCAAGGGAAGAAGTTTAGAGTAATCTGCTGATCTTGGTAAATTTGCCAACAATATCAATAATTACAGGGGACAAAAGATGAGCCAACAAGTTCCCATCCCCAGTGAACACATCCCATGGCCCCCTCACTCTATATGCAAATGTATAACCCCCAAAGGCATGGGTCACTCCAGTTTGAGATTTGCTGTTAAGCTTCATTTGAGTCCTTGTTCTAGTGGTTTGGTTGAGTCACCTGGGTAATGTCACCAATTAGTTGCAGCCTTGAATGCCATACATGGTACAACCCAAGGCCAGGTAAGCCTTAGGAGAAGCAGATGCTTTTGCAACAGTGAGATGTATGCAAATGAAGTTAGGTCAATCCATGTGCTTGTAAACATATGAAGGAGTCCACACGCAGGAGCTGCCTCTGAGAAGGCATCAGGCACAGCGGGGTACTGATGGCCTGTCCAAAAGCACTTCTGCGTTTTTCTAGCACGTGGATGGCTATGACAAGTCTGATAGGAGGTAAGGTTGCCAGCTGAAGCTGCTGCCTAGCTAAGACGGACCACAGGATTGTTTTGTCACGGTATGGTGCTGATACAGTGCTGCATCTAGCTGGCAAGGAGAAACACACATTGCATCCTGTTTTTTGCATATTTTGGGGATTAACATGTTTCTTCTCCTGACACCAGGGTTTTGGCTCTCCCTCCATAGTTCCAAACATGGTGTGTTCCATCCCAGCTGCTATAATTAACAGTCATCCCTATTTACACTGAGATCGTAAGCATCAGATATAATGTGATTTTAAAAAAAAAAAAATCTGTAGACACCTATATAACCCCCTGCCTTGACTTACAAGGGACATTATAGGGGGTTGCAGAGATTAGTGAGTCACTCAGGTGGTCATCGTTTATTTGAACTAGGTCAAGTCATCCTGAGATTCCAGAATTTCCTTTCAATCCTCCAAGACCCTTGTTACCTGAGCTGTCACCTGGAGGGTGCACCTACCAAGTTTGCTTGAGGTTGCGGTTAGGGGAAAGCAAAAAATATCATGCCTAGGAATGGTGGGACAAAATACTGAATCTTCAAAATGTTCTAGGTAATCCTTTACTGGAATTATTATCCAGAAAGCAACGAAGAAAAGATAGCCTCTTTGTAAGGATAGTCACATTCAGTAACCAACTGCTTTATTATAAATTGTGTGGCCCAGGAGAGTATGAGAGAGGGAAAACAGAAATATTTTCAGTCAATTTGTGAGGTATTTATTTCATTGCTCAGCAAGATCAAATGCCCATGGAAAGCAAGGCATATATATGACATGTCTGCCAAATACCTTGATTATTGCTCCATTGTTGAGTAGACTTTTTGACAAATTGTGCACCATTTTCAGATGGTTTATGATCTGGAAAGCAGAAAACATGAAAGAGTTTACTTAAGGGCTACAGTACTGCGGCAAGAGTTGAATGATAGGCATAGAATAGCAAAACCGCTAGCTGGAAAATATGGACAATGATAAGACCCAAAAGGGTGTGAAAGATCTGATGTGGTCACCAGATCTGATGTCCTCAGCAGCTATGGGTGAAAACAACACCCATGCAATGTGGCCTCTCTACTGTAAGACAAACAGGCTAACTTATGGCAGGAGCCATAGGTCGGCCACACAGTGATGGCTTTTGCATCAGAAACATACAAGACCTTTCCTTTGTGCCCAGTCTGTGAGGGGGAGGTGCCATTGCATCCAGCTTGGTGATCGATGTGGGAAGCAATTGTAGCAAAATGGACAGCATAAGTTGATCAGCATGTTGGCTCCAGTCGGTGGCATTAGAGAAGGGTTTCGTCTTCCCTCACTATAAATACCTGTGTGAGAGACCCAGGCTGCTCAGTCCTCACCATGGTTCATGAACTCAAAGAGGGGAACTAAACTGATCGTCTGTGGGTTTCCAAGTGGTAGATCGGATGGTTGTGCAGTTGAATCCAGCCCGTTTTAGTAATCTAACCTTCCAGGTCCTCAGGAGCCTTGCCTAAGGAAACGACAATGACTTCTAACTCATCCGACTGTGCCCACTGGCTCTCAGAACAGGCAGTCTTCCAGAGTTACTGTTGGGGCTGGATTACTGCCACCAACCATATGACACCAGCAGCTCTTGGCTTAACAAGAGCTGGTCTTGTTAGTGAAGAGGGAGGCATATTGAAAGTACTTTTGTGTGTGTCATTGCTGGGGGTGTCACTGTTATATTGTTTACATTGTTGCATTCACCATCCATTATGTGTAAGGGACAATAAATTTTCACCATTCAGGGAATGCCACAATCTCTGTTTCCTCCAGGCTGATTGAGCATAAACAGTTCCCAGGCCCAGGCATTTAAAAGAAACTGTACGGCCGGGCGCAGTGGCTCACGCCTGTAATCCCAGCACTTTGGGAGGCCGAGGTGGGTGGATCACGAGGTCAAGAGATGGAGGCCATCCTGGCCAACATGGCGAAACCCCATCTCTACTAAAAATACAAAAAAATTTGCCAGGCGTGGCGGCATGTGCCTGTGGTCGCAGCTACTCGGGAGGCTGAGGCAGAAGAATCACTTGAACCCAGGAGGCGGAGGTTGCAATGAGCCGAGATTGTGCCACTGCACTCCAGCCTGGTGACAGAGCAAGACTCTGTCTCAAAAAAATAAAATAAAAAAATAAAAGAAACTGTAGATGGAGGCCCCCAGGGAACTAAAGGCTTTGTTTCAGAAAGTGGAGTGAGGGGTCAAGTTTCCCCAAAGACATAACTGCCACTTTTTAAATGTAAAACTGAAATGATGCTAGCTAGGGGCCAGGTCAACTGTACTCTTGAACACAGCATTTCCATTTTCCAGCGAGGACCACAGGGCCCTTTCTTTGTTAGCTATTGAACAGGAATTGACTGGTGCTTAAATGGGCTCTGTGAGTTGAGTTCAGTGTTGGATAACCCGTTACCAGTGGCCTTTTGGTTTGTTTTTAGTGTTGTGTACTTAGGGGCTGAGACTGGCAGGTGGCGCTATTCTGCTGGGAAATGGTTTTTCCGAGTTTGGGCAGCAGTTAATTTTTTAAATTAGAGCGGATGTTACTTTTTGGATTCTATGGACCAGTCTGGAGGGGACAGAGATGGCTTCTCTACATGCCTAGATGTGGCATTCCTTGAACTGGGAGAATTTATTGTCTCTTACACATAATGGATGGGAAGGACCAAAACATAAAAATGTAACAACAATGTAAAAATGTAACAATGACACCCTCAGGAATGACATACACTAAAGTACTGATGTTCCCCAATCCCCAGTAAGGAGATCATTTGACTTCTCTTCATTACTAAAATTTCTATTAATTGAATAATCAACTTTGGGAACTTTTGCCCCCAAAAGTTGAACACTGACTAAACTGTTTAACACATGCATGAGTTGGAACCACAGCAACATTATCCCCTGGCTGGGATATTGAGCAGTGCAGGGAGAAGAATGTCAAAGGCCTGGGGGAAATCATGGGAAAGAAACTGACTTTTTTTTTTTTTTAATCCTTTGGCCTTTTACCTTCACCTTCACCCAGACTAATGCAGCCTTGTCCCGTAGTCCTCAATGCTTTTGCTAGTTCTGTTCCTAACATTCTTTTCTCTTGAGACTTGGTAGGAAGATGAATACATAGCCTGAATCCAGGAGACACATAGAAGTTGGAATCCCTGCCTTTTCAAAGTTCCCATACACACAGCCAGAGGGTGCATATGGTTCTCAGTGTTCTTTAGGGACAGGGAGATCTTGGCTACTGATTGTTGAAAGGAAAACTTAAGACAAATTAAATTTAATGAAGTTTAATTGAGCAAAGTGCAATTTATAAATCCAGTAGCCAGAATAGGTTCACCAGACTGAGCTGACAGGTGGTCAGATAATATTTATGGACAGAGAAAGAAAAGTGACATACAGAAAATGGAAGAGAGGTTTAGGAAACAGCTGGATTGGTTACAGCCCTGCATTTGCCTTATTTGAACACAGTTTAGACAATTAGCCAACAGTGATTGGCTGAAACTGATTGGTACAAGAGTAGATTACAGTCTGTTTACACATACCATTAAGTTACAGTTTTCTATGTAGGAAGAAACCTTTAGTCTGAACTTATGTAAGGAGGCAACTTAGGCTAACCTTAACACGCCTAATCACTTTTCTTTGTAAAGCAGCTGAGATCCAAGCAGAGGAGAGGGAGGGATGAGAGGGTACCAAGCCAGAGAGTGACTTCATGCTGCAGCAAGCTGGCTTTACCTTTATGCTCTTTATGGATGACTGCCCACTTAATCTCCACCAGAGGAGCTTCTAATATTGTTTGCTCAACCAGAGGTCTATGTCGAATAGCAAATAGCATGTTTCTCATTTTTGATACCGTTTATGCACTTGTGGGGACTTCTTGGCTCCTAAGCTGCATGTGTGTTGCTTTTTGGCTGGGGCTGCTGGGCTTCCTGCTTTTGTTATGACATCCCTTTCTTGCTCTCCCCACAAGGAGAATGAGTCACAAGGTGGGCTTGTTGAAATTCTACCTCTATTCACATTCATTAACAGAAAAGTGTATGGGAGTGCACTGAAGTGTTATGAAATGCTACGAATCAAAACGGGGCCAGGCGCCATGGTTCATGCCTTTAATTCCAGCACTTTGGGAGGACGAGGCAGACGGATCATGAGGTCAAAAGATGGAGACCATCCTGGCCAACATGATGAAACCCCATTTCTACTAAAAACACAAAAAATTAGCTGGGCGTGACCTGTAATTCCAACTACTTGGGAGGCTGAGGTGGAAGAATCGCTTGAACCTGGGAGGCGGAGGCTGCAGTGAGCCGAGATCACCTAATTGCACTCCAGCCTGCTGACAGAGCAAGACTCCATCTCAAAAAAATCAAAAAAATAAAATAAATAAATAAAACAGAAATTCCTAGGTGTCGGTGGGTGGAATTGCGTTTTGAAAAGGTGGTTAAATGAACGTTGTGAAAAAGGTGATATTTAAATCTGAAACGTGTTAGAGAACAAACCATGTAAATATTTTGGGAAAGACCATTTTAGGAAGAGGGAACAGCAAGTGTGAGGACCGCGAATTATTATTGTGGATTAAATTAGCCAAAGCGTAGGATCTGAGATTGGAGAAGTAGTGGTGGTCCAGATTCGGGAGGATCCTGTGGCCCACTCTAAGCGCTTTGCTTCAGTCTAAGTGAAATGGGGAGACAATGGATGTTTCTGAATGATGCAATTTGACTTGTGTTTTAAACAAACAAATTGGGCAACTGCGTTGACAGTAGTATGTGAGCAAGTAAGGGAAGGAATAGAGGGCTCATCTGAAGAGCACTGCGGCCATTCCGGTTAGAAAGAATGATGGCTTACAGTAAAGTAGTCATAAGAGAAGACAAGAGAAATCACTGGATTCCATATCTGTTTTGAAAATGAAGGTGTCGGACAGGCAGGGTGGCTCACACCTATAATCCCAGCACTTTGGGAGGCTGAGGTGGGTGGATCACTTGAGGTCAACAGTTCGAGACCAGCCTGGCCAACATAGTGAAACTCTATCTTTACTAACATTTTAAGAATTAGCCAGGAATGGTGGTGGGTGCCTGTAGTCCCAGCTACTCGGGTGCTGAGGCAGGAGAATGGCTTGAACCGAGGAGGTGGAGATTGCAGTGAGCCGAGATCAGGCCACTGCACTCCAACCTGGGTGACAGAGCGAGACTGCATTTCAAAAAAAAAAAAAAAAAAAAGGAAAAAAAGAAAAAGAAGAGAAAAAAAGGAATGAAGGTGACAATATTTGTTTCTCCCTTAGATAGGTAAAAATGAATATATTTTGCAACAATCTTTAAGAATGATAGGATCTAGTAGCATCATAATATCTATCTGAATGTCCTTTTTATTCTTTATTCTGATAGCCTTTTTGTTTTTCCTTTTAATCCAAACAGTTACATGCAAGTGTTTCCTAATTTATACACTTTTATTGCTCTATCAAAATCAGGCCTGAGCAAGTTATCTCACCAAACACATTTTCAATATTTGACAAATGAGCCAGCCATTATTAATGTACTGTGAATTTCTCAAATAATAACCTGCTTCAGCATTTAGTTAATTTTTGTTTGTTTACATAGTCATTTCCAAGCATTAATTTCTTACTTATTTGCTGAATCATAACAAATAAGATCAATTGTATAATTTAACACTCTATTTTCTTTACCTTTAATTAAAAAAATATATATATATATATTCATTTGTGGTTTTATAAATACTGAAAACACATAGAGAAATAGGCAATTTTTCTTTTAGTTAATTCCAACCTTTATATAGGTAGAGAGCAGAGATTCCCACTAAAATTTCTAAGATAGTAATTTTTTGAAGGTGGTGTAAATTTATTGTCAGCTATTTTTAGTGATACATTTTCATTTTCTTCTGTTTTAAATTATGTTTTAACTTTTATTACGTTTAGTAAATGAGGTTTCACTTTCAAAGTCAATAACCTAAAAAAGGCAAATTGTGTGTGTGTGTGTGTGTGTGTGTGTGTGTGTGTGTGTGTGCCTGTGAACATGTAACAGGTTTTATTGTGAAAGGAAAATATAAATAATGATTTCCTCTTTGTTATGAAACTGCAGACTGGATTGTATTTTGTATAATATGGAATACTTCATTAAGCCATACCCTTGGTGAAATTTACACCTGATGTGGCTGCTCTATTTTGAAAGGAAACAGCTGTTTTCCTAATGTTCCTGTGGTTTTATGAACACAATGTTTCCTTTACGAGACAAAGTGGATTCAAACTAGCTCTCAACTCCCTCCAGGAACAAGTTTCTCAAATGTTTTGTAACTTACTGTTACTTGATAAATGTTAGATTGCAGATTATCCTAGGTGCAGTGCCTAGGGCTCCTTAAGTGCTGTCATTTACTTGTTTATTTTCTTCTCAGGCTAGGGAATTGCTTTATGAACTTGGAGGCATAAAAGAGAGCAACCAAGTGGGAAGAAAGACATTTGGTATAATACTTCATTGACTGAAAAGGAAATTGAATTTTACCTACTGCAAAGGAGGTCACAAATTTTATTGTTAAATGGGCTAAAGTGTACTTGTTTAATAAGATATGGGCCTAAAATGAAGAGTTCTTTCATCTCAGGCCTCCAGCAAATGCACAATAATTAATATTTTTTCACAGAATTTTCACATTTGGTAAGCTTAAACTTTTATTATAACTTTGATTGATTGTTTTCCATATTTGTTTTTGACCTTGCTATAATGGATAAAGCATACTTGTTTCAACACAGAAAGTCTTACGTGGGAAGTAGAGTTATTTATATTTGACATACGTTTCTGGAAGTGACTTATAAGGCAACCGAAATGCATTAAGCTAATGTTGAAAGAAGAAAGTAGTTAAATAGATGTGCACAGTGCTTATGCGGGCAAGAATTCCAATCTAGTCTTTGCCTGAATTGCTTTAAGAATCATTGTTTATGTGTTAGGGGAACTACTCTCAACATAGAGAAAATAAAATAAAATAATTGTAGAATTATATAACATACTAGGTTGTAGGCATTCTAAATCCACATCCCCAAAGAAAATGAAATAATGTTATCTGAATATTATACCTGTTGCTTTTAATAGGTATAGATGTCTTATTGCATATGGATTGTCTATATATTATAGTATACACATATCATAATCCTTTTAATAATTTACTGTAAGTTTTCTAAGACTATATTGAAAGATATAGGAGGAAAAAGCATTTACTGGGAAAATGTGAATAATAGAAATTTCAGTCAACTAATGACATGAATGTCTACAAAATAATTGAAAAACATAGTATACTTTGAATGATTAACAATGCCTAGCTCTTGGTAATGTCATAATAAAGCATGATAAATATTAGTTTTCTTCTCTCTTTCAAGAAAATGAGAGGAAGAAGCATGAGTGAGATAATATACAAATGCTTTGAAGTTGTAAACATCCAAAACAAAAGCATGATGAGTGATGCTTTCATAGTGGACCTTACATGCTTAATCATTTAGTGTTATTTGTCCCGTGAGGTCTGTATAATTGAAGCTTGCCTAGATTGCATTTTTCACATTACGTTTTTAACCTGCGAGTTTCAAATCACATGAGTCTTTTTTTTATTTCAATGAACACATTACAGTTTCCAGGACCTCCCAAGTCTGGGAAGTCAAATGAACACATTCCCTCTTCTAGATGTTTATTGCACCCTATTTCAGCTTGTAAATTTTCCAGACAATCTGTAAACTCTTGGAAGACAATTTACCTAACAGCTGCTTCTGTCAAAACCCATCCTGAAGCTTATTTGCCTACTGTCTTGTGGATTCTAATTGTTCTCTGCTGCTACAGCTGCTGTCCCAGTCCCCCCCGGTAAAGCCACTGTCTCTTTACCTCCCATACCTAAAACAGCATATCCATAACACACAGCTGTTGAGCATGGCAGGTTTTAATGAAGATTCGTGATTACACAGAGGTAGTTCTCCAAAGAGTAGTAAAGAACATGACCCAAATTGGCAGTCCTATCTTAGAACCCTATCTGCTTCTCCTTGATACAGGGGTTGTTTCGTGGGGAATATGGTGTTTATTTCCTGCCATAACTTTGCTGGATTCTCTCTCTATTGAAAACTCAGTTCTCTAAATTCCCTCTGGTTCAGTGCCTGGAAACTCTATTCCCACTTTTGGGAAACTCTGATTTCCTATAAATTTATTTGTTTAAAGCTTTCCTGCTTATACAATGCTTGCCTATTTTTATCAAAAAGTGCTTGTATTACTAAGAGTAATGTTGTCTTCCTACTCATATCAAGTGAGTTAATATATTTTTCTGTTCTACATATTTATGGATTCATAGTGTAATATATTTTAAAAAGTCAAATTGCAGAGTTAACAAGCATAAGATTCTTGTATACAAATAAAAAAGACCTATAAAGTGTACAAAAATATCTTCAGGCAAACATTTGTAAAAACATCTATAATAACACCTGTTAGTTGACATTCAGAAATATAGGTAAAATGAAATATTTTGTATATCTACTTAGCTAGTCACACTTTTTGTTTCTATCAGCTATAGTGTTCTTTAGGGTAAACAAAATTGTCAGGTTTATAGTTACAGTGATTTTTTGATGTTATATTTTCCATGACTCTAGATATCAACATCAATTGTTAATTTTTTTAATAAGGCAAGATGTATTTAATTCGCAAAATGACACTAAGAAGTGCTTGACAATCTTTTGGGGGTATGAGCCTTTTAATTCTTCCCCTCTTGCCTCCAGGCTAAATATTCTTGGAAGGCGTACCCTTACCTACAAGTTTATTTAAGTTCTCTCTATATCCTAGATAACAGCCCCTTCAGTATAGGTCAAGTACAGTATGTCTCTGCATGGTATAAGACGTTTATAATGGAAAAAGATCATGATGGCTAAATCCCAACATATATTACATATTTCAGAATAACTTTATTGTCTTTAGCGTACAAACACCACCAATGATATTTTTTAATAGACTGTTTTAGATTTACAGGAAATTGAGAAGACAGTACAGAGATTTCCCACATACATCTTACTCAGCTTACCCTATTATTATCTTTTCCATTAGTATAGTCAATATGTTAAAATAAACACATATTGATATATTCACTTTAACTAAAGTCCATTCTTTATTCAGATTTCTACTTCCCATAGTATTTTTTCTCCCTATGTAAAATACATCTGGTTTTCCAAAAAGTGAAACGGATTTAGATGATAATAATGCCAGTAATTTCTAAATACAAAGTTGCTGATTGCTATTGTTTGAATATTTGTCTCCTGAATCTCAGATTGAAGTGTAATCTCTGATATTGGAGATGGGGCCTGGTGGGAGGTGCTGGGGTCATAAGAGTCGCTTGGCGTTGTCCTTGTGGTAGTAAGTTCTGGTCATTTTAAAATGTGTGGCTCATCCTGCTCCCTCTCTCTCTTCCTCTTCCTCTTGCCTTGTGAGGTTGGGGCTCCCCCTTTACCTTCTGCTTTGATTGTAAGCTTCCTGTGGCCTCACCAGAAGCTGAGCAGATGCTGGTGCCATGTTTCCTGTACAGTCTGTAGTACCATGAGTCAATTAAGCCTCTTTTCTTTGTAAATTACCCAGCTTTGGGTATTTCTTTATAGCAATGCAATAATGGCCTAACACACAAATATCTTGTTTTTTGTTTTTTTTTCCCTTCAGGATTTTTCTCAGAAACGTTGGGCTATTATGAAAACATAATACAAAATCAGTGTTTTCTCTTTAAATGTGATTTTAAAATTGCAGCTGCTCATGCCAGGGATTGGTTCCAGGAATGCCCATGGATACAAAAAACTGCATATACTCGGGTTCCACAGGACTCACTGTGGTACACCCTCCAGACACAAAAAGTCAGTTTATTATATATGTGGGCTTTATATCATACCAATACTGTATTTTCAATTTTCAGTTTGGTTGAAAACAATCTTCCTATATGTGGACTTAAGTATTTCAAATCTGTGTTGTCCAAGGGTCAACTGTACAAAAACAAACAACCAAAACAAACAAAAAACCTGAAAGATAAACATATAAAAAGCTTCAGGAGATCTGCTACTAAAATTATTTTTAATTTTGTCAAAAAGTTATTTTAAATTAATTCTACCCATCCAAAAATGACCACTCAAAAAAAATGTTGCATTGTAGAAGGATGCTCTTTTCTTCCTCTTAAAACTATCTGATGAAATATTTAGTCTAATTTAAGTAAACATACATAATTGTGAAAAGTATCTGTAATAGCTGAATTTTAACGGTATGTTTTAAAGCCCATAAGTTTTCATTTCTTTTCTGAAACCACAACAGAGATTCATATATTGAAGCCTTAATTTCAAATGTGATGGGATTTCAAAATGTGGCCTTCAGTAGGTAATAACTTTCTGAGGGTGGAGCCCTCATGAAGGGGAATAATGGCCTTATAAAAAGAGACAGATGAGAAATAATCTCTTTCTTCACCATGTGAGGATACAAGAAGACATCTGACTGCAAACCAGGACAAGAGCCAGGAAGCAAATCATCTGGCATCTTGATCTTCACATTTTCCAGAACTGTGAAAAATAGTCTTAAGTCATCTAGTCTGTAGTATTTGGTATAGAAGCCATAACTAAGATACTGTACAGTGTGAGACACCGTGTTAAAAAATTGTAAAACACTGTGAAATACAATGTTATTTCTTTATTATTATTATTTTTTAACAGTTTCAACTTTAAGTTCTGGGAGTACAGATCCAGGCTTGTGACATCAGTATATTGTGCGATGCTGAGGTTTGGGGTATAATTGATCTTTCCCCCAGGTACTGAGCATAGTATCCATTAGTTAGTTTTTCTATCTATACAACTCTCCTCTGCCCTCCAATCAAACCCAGTGTCTACTGTTGCCATCTCTATGTCCACGAGTACACAGTGTTTAGCTACCACTTCTAAGTGAGAATAAGCAGCATTTGGTTTTCTGTTCCTGTTTTAATTTGCTTAGACTAATGGCTTCCAGCTGCATCCATGTGTTGCTTCAAAGGGCATGATTTCATTCTTTCTTATGGCTGCGTAGTATTCCATGGTGTGTGTGTGTGTGTGTGTGTGTGTGTGTGTGTGTGTACCACATTTTCTTTATTCAATCCACCACTGAAGGAAACCTAACTTGATTCTATGTCTTTGCTATTGTGAATAGTATTACAATGACGAAATGCATGCATGTGTCTTTTAGTGGAAGGTTTTATATTCCTTTGGGCATATACCAGGTAATAGGATTGCTAGGTTGAATGGTAGTTGTGTTTTAAGTTATTTGAGTAATCTTCAAACTGCTTTCCATAGTGACTGAACTAATTTACATTCCCACTAGCTGTGTCTTCCTTAAGTGTCCCTTTTTCTCTGTAGCTTTGCCAGTATGTGTTGTTTTTTGACCTTTTAATTGTAGCCGTTCTTACTGGTGTGAGATGGTGTCTCATTGTAGTTTTTATTTTCACTTTTCCAATGATTAGGGATGTTGAGCGTTTTTCTTTCTAAGAAAAAAATATTTCTGATCTAGTACTTTTTTTTTCATCCACTAGAAATGTGACAAAATGTGAGACAATTTGTCATCACCAGTTTTTTTTTTTACACTCAATGGAGAAAGGTTGTTGCCTTAAATGAGTATTTTTGAAAGTAAACTTGACACAATGCTGTGAGGTGTTGGACAAGCGGCTTTTCCAATGTAATTAGAATTTGACTTTTTAAACTTGTGGGGAAAGTGAGTGAATGTGACCAAGTTCATATTGTTAAACAGTCACAAGTCTACTGATCAAGGAAGATATATTTCTTATAATTGAATATATTATTTTACAAAGTTAATGGTATGCTTGGACTTACAAATTTCATTCTGCATCTGTAATTTCAGCCTATTAAAATAATAGAAAAGAATAAAAGCACATTTCAGAGGGAATAAAAGAAGACAAGTTTCTGGATTGTTGTCAAGAACAATGCCACGTCCCTCTCTTGTAAGGGAGGTAGTTTTCTCGTTGTTGACAGATACTAGCACCATTTAACATTATGAGCTTGCTTGCTACTATTATCATTTAGGGCATAAAATGACACTTTAAAAACTGGAAATGTACAAGGCATATTTATGCAGTGTTTGTTATTCTTTAAAATAGTTCCCTTAAACAACATATGCTGGGACCTATTGGAGGGTGGAGAGTGAGAGGAGAGAATCAGGAAAAATGACTAATGGATATCAGGTTGATACCTGGATAAGAAACCTGTACATGCACGCCTAACCTTAAAATGAAAGTTTAAAATAAAATAAAATTAAATAGTTCCTTTAAAAGGAGCATGAAGTTGTGAAAGCGTCAAAGTGCTTTGAAGGAAGTGCAACAATCATATTAAGAGTGTTAATTTCCAAGAAATGTTGTTGGCGAAGGAAGTAGGGGACAAACACCCCGGAAGGCTTTTTGCACTTACAATTTTCCTTTTTAAGAAGGAATTTTGCTTACTATGTTTTATTATGAGAACATACTTACAGACAGTGCAAAAACATGTATGCTTGGGATAAAAATGACTTTAAACCACAGTGTGCTAGAGTATCACCCATCAAGAGACAGAGTGCAGCCCGTTCCCAGGAGGCTCTGTGAATTCATCTCCTGTCATTGTCTGCCCTCTCCTTTTCAGAAGTAGCCATGACTCTGGCTTTTGTGATAGTCATTTATTTGTTATTCTGTCTAGTTTTGTTTCCTCCATTCTGGAACCGTCTTACTTCATTGGTTCAAATCTAGAGACTTAGCTATGTGGTTGTGTTCAAAGTTGTTTTTATTTCCAATGGCTAGCTACTTTTATAATGTACTGAAACACATTTCTAATGTATTGAAACACATTTATAATGTATTGAAATGCATTATGTATAGAATTTAACTATATATTCTGCCCTGGATGGATAGATATAAATAAAGAGAGACATATAGACATATCTCTTCAGTTTTAGATGTGCAATTGGTTGGAAGGAAGTTGCTCTGTGATATTTTTCTCACTAAAAAAGAAAGAAAGCAGATGACATAGTCTTATCTTTATGTATGTTAATAATAGAAGTTTTGATACACAAGCTAAGGGCTCAGAGATGAATCATTATATAAGGGATACTGTTGTTCATGTGTCCATTGTTTGGAATTGCATATGGTAAATGAATCTAGTGCCTATAAATTAAGGTTGGTGCAAAAGGAACCACAGATTTTGCCATTGAAAGTAACAGCAGAACCACAATTACTTTTCCACCAACCTAATATAAGGCATGATTCCTGGGAAAATTTTACATGAACTGTGTAAATATATGGGTATAAAATAAACATGTTTCATAACCTAAAGTTCTTTTCATGAGATCTTTGTAATCCTCATTTCGGGGCAAAGAAGTTGATAGACATTTCTCTAAAGAAGACATAGAAATTGCCAGCAGTCATATTAAAAAATGCTCAATATCACCAATCATGAAAGAAAAGAAAATCAAAACAAGGACATATTGCATTTTAGTGAGTATAATAAAAAATAAAACAAAAATAAGTGTTGTCAAGGATGAGATGAAATCTGAGCCATTGTACATTGCTGGTGGAAATTTAAAATGGAACAGCCACTATGGAAAACAAAATTGGGTGAGGACACAGCCAAACCACATCACCCCATCTTTAGCATTTTGTTACAGCAGCAAAAACAGACTAAGACACTCACTAACAATTCCTACTAGACTGAAATGGTTTTGAAATAGCACAAGGAAAAAAGATTTTTATGTATTTTTTTCTCTATCGATATGTTATTATTTTTTCTCAATATTATTTAAAATGTTAAGTGAAAATAGGATACATGTTTAGGGAGATGGGAATGATATTTTTGGGTAATTTACGTATGTGGACTTATTTCCATAAGCAGAGAAGATCAGTGTTATTAATCTTAAATTAGAGACAGAAGAATTCCTGTATTAGTAGGTCTTTGTACTTCACCTGTGTGTTATTGCTGTAAAACCTTTATGAAACTTAATATTGCATTTGTACTCGCTGCTTCAATTGTTCATTATTAGACGACAGTGTTTTACAAATGCTGTAGGTTAATGTGGCAATGTTTCAACTTAAAAACTGTAATTAATGTGACCCTTTGAGTTCTCTGAAGGAAAGAGTAGTCCTGGATACATAAAGGAAATACTGTGACTAGTTTTATAATTGAGACAGGAACTTCACAACAATGAAATGCTCAGCAACTCTGAATATAATAGCAATTACTTTGATACCAAATATGATTTTTAATATAGCCAATGTCTTTGTGTTGCTATAAAGGGATACCTGAGACCAAAAAATTTATTTTAAAAAGATGTTTATTGAACTATGGTTCTGCAGGCTATATGAGAAACATTTTGCCAAGGGCCTCAGGGTGCTTCCACTCATGGCAGAAAGAGATGGGGAGCCAGAGTCGCTGAAATCACATGGAGAGAGGATGCAAGAGAGAGAGGCAGTGAGGTGCCAGGCTCTTTTTAGCAATCAGCACTCTGGGAAATAATTTCAGGAGCTGATAGAACAGAGAACTCATTATGATGATGGCATACAAAACCAGTCATGAAGGATCTACCCCCATGACCCAACTGACTCCCGTTAGGCCCTACCTCCAATACTGGTGATCAAGTTTTAACATGAGGTTTGAAGGTAAAATATTCAAACAATATCAGTAAGAGAGAGGGTGAAAATACTGTTGGAGATACTATTGAATCTCCTATATGACACAGGTTGCATTTGAATTGAATTTAGGTGAATACAGAATATTTTTAAAAAATAAATATTTTTAAAAAATTTACTTCACAGAATATGGAGAAAACAATAAAAGGAATCTCAGTTGAATGATATATGAGGCAAAATATTTTGAAAAATAAAACAGAGGATATTTCATTTCTGCACATCACTTTTTAACTTGAGTGTGAGTAGTTCCTTGTTGCTTCTTCACAGAACAACAGATATATCTTCAAACACCAGATGAAAGTTTAAGCATTTCCATTCATATGCCTCAAAACTTGAGAAAATCATGGGATTTAAAAAAATGTAATTTCCATAAATACAGGAAAGAAAGACATCAAAAATAGACAATGGGCTGGGCACAGTGGCTCACACCTATAATCCCAACACTTTGGAATGCCAAATTAGGCAGATAACTTGAGCCAGGAGTTCGAGACCAGCCTGGCCAACGTGCTGAAACCCCATCTCTGCTAAAAAAATACAAAAAATGCTGGGCATGGTGGCTCACGCCTGTAATCCCAGCACTTTGAGAGGTCGAGGCAGGTGGATCAGGAGGTCAAGAGATCAAGATCATACTGGCCAACATGGTGAAACCCTATCTCTACTAAAATACAAAAATTAGCTGGGCGTGATGGCTCATGCCTGTAGTCCCAGCTACTTGAGAGGCTGAGGCAGGAGAATTGCTTGAACCTGGGAAGCAGAGGTTGCAGTGAGCCGAGATTGTACCACTGCACCCCAGCCTGGTGCCTGGCGACAGAGCAAGATGCTGTCTCAAAAAGAAAAAAAAATAACAACACACACAAAACAAAAAATTAGCCAGGCTTGCTGGTGGGCACCTGTAATCCCAGCTACTTAGGTGGCTGAGACAGGAGAATTGCTTGAATGTGGGAGGTGGAGGCTGCAGTGAGCCAAGATCATGCCATTGCGCTCCAGCGTGGGCAACAAGAGTGAAACTCCATCTCCAAAAAAAAAAAAAAAAAGGCAATGATTATAATGCCTCTACTTAAAATTATTTCTGTCGAAAAGAGCTAAAAATATTTTTGAAGAATTTCTTTGCTTTTCTGTTGTTGGTAGTGATGAGCTAGAGTCACTTTTTTCTCCAAATTTCTTCTTCATCTATGTTTAATTTAGATTTCCACCAAATTTAAAGAAATGGGGATGACAAAACAGAGGCTTAATAACAGTGATAAAATAAGCTACCATTTTGCAGCACTACCTTAGAACTTCACCATTCCAGAATTTTAGTGGTCTGCTACTGAATCTCTATAGACCAAAGATTGTTTATTAGTATCACTTTTTAATTTTCTTTTTTAAGCTGACAGAGATCTGATTGACTCTCTGGAAATAATATTTTTTCTTCCATGGATACCAGTACAGTAGAGCTTCCTTACCCATTGGTTCTATGTCCATGGATTCAACCAACCATGGATCAAATATACTCAGAAAAGTATCCATAAAATTCCAAAAGGCGAAATTTGAATTTGCTGCATGTGGAGTGCTACATTGAATTTACATGAATGACATGACATGTAGGCATTGTATTAAAAATTGTAAGTAATCTACTGATTACTTAAAGTATACAGAAGGGTGTGCTGTGCATGGTGTAGGTAAATACTTTGTCATTTTACATTACAGACTTGAGTATGCATGGATTTTAGTATCTATGGGGAGATGGTTTTGGTACCAAGCCCCCACAGATGCTGAAAGAAGACTACATTTTGAAACTGGTAGGGAAGATATTTCTTTTCTGTAAAATTCTGCTTATTTTATTTTATTATATTTTTTTTGATACAGGATCTCACTCTGTCACCCAGGCTGGAGAGCAGTGATGTGATCACTATTTGCTGCACCCTTGATCTCCCAGGTTGAAGCCTCCTCTCACCTCAGCTTCCCAAGCAGTTGGGACTACAGGCATGTGTCACCACTCCTGGCTAACTTTTTTTTTTAATTTTCTGGGTTTTTTTTTTTTGTTGTTTTTCCTGAGCTGAAGTGACCCTCTCACTTTAGCTTTCCTAAGTGCTTGGATTACAGGTGTCAGTCACAATGCCCGGCCATAATCCTGCTGATAATTAAAGAATTAGGGGTTTCTACACATTAGCTGAGCTCTGCAGAAGTGTGACCTAGCTCTCAACATCCTTCTTCAATTTGGTGCCATGTTTCTGTATTCGGAAGCCACACTTCGTTGAGTGTCGCTTGTATTCTGCAAAGTTCATGGGTTGAAAACTTAATTTCCAATGCAACAGTGGTGAGAGTTCAGAGCTTTTCCTCTTCCTTTTCTTTCTTTTGGGGGTGATGAGATGAGATCTAGCTCTGTCACTCAGCCTGGAGTGCAGTGGCATTATCATAGCTTGCTGAACCCTCACTGGGCTCCAGGTGCTTCAACCTCCTCAGCGGCTGAGATTACAGGTGCGATCTACCATACCACAATTTTACGGCATTTTCAATCAGAGGCAAGTGAAGTTTCCTAATGGGAAATGGAGCTAACAATGTAAGTGAGAGCAATCTTAGGAAAATAACAAAGTTTAATGTACCATTTGCTGTAGTGTATACTCCTAGCTTGTTTCTCAGGGTGTTTATTTTGGGGGGGGAATGGATAAAATTAATAAAAGAAAAACAATCTCTGTACAAACTAAGTAAGAATGAGAATGAAGGAAACATGAGACCTCTACAGAAAAGGCCAACATTTGATAAAATGTATTAAATTGGAATGAAGAAACAAAACCCCAAATGTAGGCTATAATAATACACACTTGGCAAAGTACTTCAGCATTGACTAGAAGGCACAGAGCCAGAGAACAAGTCTTTCCAAAAGTCAAATAATTGGAAGGTACTAAATATCATTCTCTTTAATTTCCCCATCTACTGCTTCCTAAATTATATTTCTCTCTCTCTCTCTCTCTCTCTCTCTCTCTCTCTCTCTCTCTGTGTGTGTGTGTGTGTGTGTGTGTGTGTGTGTGTGTGTGTATCTCCCATGGATGGAGGGGTTGCTTTTACATTTTTTTTTCTCTTTTGACCTATGCTGTGGTTTGAACGTATTCTCCAAAATTCATGTGATGGAAATTTAATTTCCAATGAAATAGTGTTGAGAGTTGAGACCTTTAAGAGGTGACAGATCATGAAGGCTCTGCCCTGAGGAATGAACTAATGTTGTTTTTGCAGAAGTGGGTTTATCATAAAATAAAAGTTTGAATCCCTTCTTCTCACTGTCTCAAGCTGTCTTTTTCTTACATTTTTCACCATGGGATGATGCAACAAGAAGGCCCTTCCCAGATGCCAGCAACTCGATACTGAATTTCCCAGCTTGTAGAACTATGAGAAATAAACATTTTTTTTGTTTGTAAATTACCTAGTCTGTGATATTCTGGTATACCAACACAAAACTGACCATTTCCTGAGTCAATCTGGTCAATTTTGAAAGTATGGATTTGATACATAATACAATTACTAAGTTCTGATTTGAAAATATTAACTATCTCTGCACAGTAAAATATAACTCAATAGGCCACTAATATTCAGTTACTCCGAGTTACAACTGCTAAGGATATTTATGAAAATGTGCAGCAGGTGTCCTTGCAGGGGCCAATTTATCCGAAGGCATCCTGAGAAATCTTAATGATGAAATATTATTGTTTTATACAAATCGAGTTTGCATAGTCTATTAGACATTGCAGAATATTTTATTGCAAGATGAAGTGTGATTATCACTAATGTTATAACTGAGAGTTCTTTGGTTTAAAGTGTCTGATCCCTTTATCCCAGGATTAGGATTTGTTTTGTAATCTTTATGAAAAGCACAGCATCTTCATAAATTTAACTAGATTTTCTTGCAGTTAAGACAATACTTAGAGTACCATTTTTGATCCTTATCACATAAATGTGCAGAAAACACAATTGATAATTCCTCGTTTGATGTGGAGTGTGCTTTTCCTACACAAAACGTGGTGGTCAGACACGCTAAAAGATCCTCTTGAAAAGTAGAAATTAATTTATTAATGCTTTCTTTTTAAAAAGAGCTTCCTCTCTAATAAATAATGTTTCTTTAGAAGATATTAAAAACTTACATTTGACAAAAATATCTGAGCTAAGTTCAAAAGCTATTAGATATTTCTATTAAAATATAACAAAGGAATGTACATATATATGTTAAAATTTTTATATTGTAATGATGATGAAGAGAAAGATTCTAAGACAAAAACACAACTATTATGATTAAAATACACCCGTCAGAAAACTACTCTGGCCTACATGAGGAAATAATGAGTATCATCCGACACACAGAGTCACATAATTTCACTCTTAGCTTATGATATTTAGCCCATTAACAGAGAATACTTGTTAGAATGTATAAGTACTCACAGCGAAACTTACATAGCATACATTTATGCATTGTTGTAATTTATTTTCACTGAAAATTTGCAGCAGCAACACCTTGCCTGATTTAAAGATGAAAATTCTGTTCTCTTATATAAACGATAAATGTTACTTCCGATGCTTTATTATATTTCTGACAAATTTACTGCTTAAGCCAGCAAAGAAGATAGTTTCAATATTTTCAGCCCTATTTGTGTCCATGAACTGACAACCTTTGCCTAGACAGAGGTTTAATGATGTTTGAGAGAGTTGTATCCACAAGATACACACAAAGAACATGCCAAACAAGTTTTGAGTATTTTCATCAGGACAAAGGACAATTTAAATTCTGCAAAGGTAGTAAGTTACATTATAATTAATTTACTACAAGTTATACTTCTCTTTCTCTTCCCTGCTCCCTGTATGTGCTTATGCATGTTTGAGTGCTTTTGCACAACTATTTCAAACAATATGACTGCAAAACCCAGAAAATCAAAGTCTCCTTCTCTAATATCTTAGGCCCACCTTCTCACTGATATTTCAATAAATGAACACTTCTTTTTCTTATAATGGACTTTAAGCAATGTCTCTCTCTCTCTCTTTTTTTTTTTTTTTTTTTTTTTTTTTTTTTTTTTTTTTTTTTTTGAGACAGGGTCTCCCTGTGTCACCGAGACTGGAGTGCAGTGGTGAGATCTTGTCTCACCTGTCTCACTGCAGCCTGGAATCCCTGGGCTCAGTGATTCTCCCACCTCAGCCTCCTGAGTAGCTCGGATTACAGGGGCACCCCACCACAACAGGGCAATTTTTTTTGTATTTTTAGTAGAGATGGGATTCCATTGTGTTGCCCAGGCTGGTCTTGAACTGCTGGACTTAAGCAATCCACCGCCTTGGTCTACCACAGTGCTGGAATTACAGATGAGTGCCACCACACCCTGCCAGCAATGTCTCTTAATGCCCTCTTGGGAAAGACACAAAATTTGCCTCAAAGTACAATTTCTCAGAAACATATACTGCTTCATTGCCAACCACTATAAGTGACATTATTAATTTCAGCTGTTTTATTGTGATCTCAATGACCTTAAATATCACATGTCATGATGTTTCTACTAACTCATTAAATTTAAGTAATATATGGTTTGTTTCCAGACTGAAAAATGAAGAAATTTATCTGTTTATTGTTCTCTTCTACTCTACTTTACAACATTATCTTCCAGTCTCCATATACGTATTTTTTTTATTTTAAATCATTTAAAATTATAGCACTTCCTTTGTCTTCCAAGTTGCTTGGACTAGTGGTTAATGCCATAATTAAAAGGCAATAACCATTATTTGTAATATATTACCTATTTATTGTTCAAGGCACAATAAATGTGAGTAGGTCTGGATGTAAGAAAACGTACTTTGCATCAATAAATCTGTATCACTTGATGGAGAATACCAACCAAAAATAGTGCTGCATAAAGAACAAGGATATGCTGTCATTGAAAGGAAAAAAAGACATACTTCAGTTAATTCAAAATCCATCATTTTGAGGTCCGGCATGGCGGCTCACTCCTGCAATCCCAGCACTTTGGGAAGCCGAGGCAGGCGTATTACTTGAGGTCAGGAGTCGGAAAGGAGCCTGGCCTACATGGTGAAACTCCATCTCTATTAAAAAACAAAACAAAACGAGTATTAGCCAAGTGTGGTGGCAGATGCCTGTAATTGCAGCTACTTGTGAAGTTGAGGCAGGAGATTTGCTTGAACCCGGGAGGCAGAAGTTGTAGTAAGCCAAGCTCCCAGCACTGCATTCTGGCCTGGGTGACAGAGCCAGACTCTGTCTTAAAACAAAAAAACTATCACTTCAACTGCAGATCATTTGTAGATGCTCATTTTCAGGTTAAGGCTCTCCTCTTATATTTTTACTTCATTATTCCTTTTATCACAAATGGATGCTGAATTTTCTCTAACACTTTTTCTGTATTTATTTGGAGGTCCATATGACTTTACATTTTTGGTCTGCTGATATGATGAACTATATTTTTTTGAGTGATAAACCATATTGCATTCCTGGAATTAAACAAACTTATTCATGCTGTATTATCTTTCTATCTAATATATCACTTAATTTTATTTGATAATATTTTGACAAGGATTTTTGTGTCTATATTTCTTGAGGATATTGATGAGTAATTCTCTATATTTGCAATGCTTGTCTTTAGGGAAACACTGACTTCACATGATGAGTAGAGAAGTGTTACTTTAATCACTTTTTGTAAAATTAGTATTATTTCTTCCTTAAACATTTGGTAGAATTCACCAATGAAGCTGTTTAGCCTGGAGTGTTTTATTGTTGTTGAAATTGTATTTAACTTTAACTTGAAATAAGTTTATGTTAATTTAAAAATTACAAAGATAATACATAGATTTTTATATACCTGTGATCCGTTGGCTTATATATAAAGTTAACTTACTACATAAACATGCTGCAATTTTGATAACTAAAAAAATAACTTTGGTGTCTTACTAACTATACTATAAACTGTATTCAAACTCTACCAGGTTTCCCCTAATATCTTTTGTCTTTCCGGAATTCACTCATGGCTGAAGGCAAAAGGGGAGCTGGGACAGCACATGGTAAAAGCAAGAGCAAGAGAAAGGGGTAGGGAGGTGCTGCACACTTTTGAATAACCAGAACTCTCCCACAAAACTCTCTATCATGAAGACAGCACCAAGCCATGAGGGATCCATCCCCATGATCCAAACATTTTCACCAGGCCCCACCTCTGGCACTGGGGATTACAATTCAGCATGAGATTTATTTGGGGACAAATATTCAAACTATATCACTATGTAATTTTTCGCCACTAATTTTGGCATTCTTCAGTGAATGTTGCCTGCAGTAACTATTATTCTGATATTCCAGTGGTCTTTCCACATTCCTTTTCTCTTTCTTTCTTTTTCTTTCTTTTTTCTTTCTTTCTTTCTTTCTTTCTTTCTTTCTTTTTCTTTTTTTCTTTCTTTCTTTCTTTCTTTCTTTCTTTTTTTCTTTCTTTCTTTTTTTCTTTCTTTCTTTCTTTCTTTCTTTCTCTTTTCTTTCTTTCTTTCTTTCTTTCTTTCTTTCTTTTTCTTTCTTTCTTTTTCTTTCTCTTTCTTTCTTTTTTTATTTTAAAAATTATAAAATAAATCATCTAAGTTTTCATATAAAGTATTAAGAGAACGACACATTGGAACTAAAGTAAATGAGTACATTTTAAACAAAAGTAGGAAGTTAACAAAAATAAATTCAGAAACTGATATAACTGAAAAAAATTAAGATATTATTTTTAATACCCATAAAATAGGTAAGCCACCATTCTCAAAATTAAGACCTATAACTTTGGTCTGATGTTTCTTTTTACCATATTTACTTTTATGGTATTATGGACATTCTAACAATTATGCACATTTTCATCACTTATTGACTTCAACAATACAAGTCTTACGTTGCTGAACTGAGTGCTGGCTAAGGCTTCTGATTAGAAGTCTCACTGGGAAAAAAATCAAGGTTATCAACAGAGCTACTTTTCTTCTGGAGCCTCTAGGAAAAGACCTACTCCTTCCCATTTCCAGCGTCTAGGAGCTGTGGATCTCCCTTGGATCAAGACTTTTTTTCATCTTCAAAGCCAGGAATGGCATCACTCTAACTCTAGTTCTGTGATTTAAGTTTCCTCTCTGACCCTTCTGTTTCTGCTTTCCCTTATACCATATGTGATTACAATGGGCCCACCAAATAACTCAGGATAGTCTTTCCATCTCAGTATGTTTACCTTATATCTCTAAAGTGCCTTTTAAAATATAATACATTCATGGATTCCAAGAACTAGGATGAGGACATTTTAGAAAGGCCCATTATTCTGCCTACCATAAATAATAAAGGGATCAATTAATGATGAACATTTTATAATATTAAATCTATATGCAACTACAGATAAAACATAAAGTATTTTAAAATACATAAAGTGAAATTTATATAACTAGAAAGAGTAGAATAATTCAATATACATTTAAATATTTCAAGATTTCCCACTCACTAATTCATAGAAATGAGAAACGTATAAAAGATATAAAAAAAGCTAAAACTATTTATATGAAACATCACACATGAAAATATAGAAAACACATTCCTTTTATGCTCACGAGTCATTTACTAAAACAGACAATATTATGAAGCAGAAATAAAAACCCAATATATTTAAAATAATTAAAATAAAAACAAAACTGAACAAGAACTATCACAAATATAATTGTATTTAATGTCATAGACTCCCTTGGATGGGAGTTTAGCTAAATCTTACAGATTTTGACAAATAGTAATCTTTTTGTCATTTTTATTAAATAATTTTAATGTATCACTAGCTTAATAGTTATTTAGAAATATACATTTTAAATATCAAGTATGAATGTGTATGTGTTTGTATGTATGCCATTTTTTTGTTACAGTTCTGAAAATATTGCATGTGGTCAGTGATTATGACACACAAAAACTTTGTTCCTGGAAGGTGTAGAGTTTTTCTTAAAAGTGTACTCTAAGGCCCACTTGTTAAATCTGTTTTTCAAATCCTCTTTATCTTATTACTTTAAAAAAAATTTGTTATGTCCTCTGATGTATATATGCTAAGTTCATCTGCCATATTATTTTATATTTATTCAAATTTGGTTTTGTATGCCTTGAGCTTGTATTATTAAGTAAATAAAAATTCATAGCTTCTATATCCTATAGATGAACTGTAAATTTTATCTATAAGATATATCACTCTTTTTATATCAGTTGAATTGACATATTTTACTTGACATTCATATCAATACAATGTTTTTTTGTTTTAAACTTTCTAGGCATTAAAAAAATCTCCAAGGAGTTTTGTTTAAACTAGTACTTTATTTTTTGCTAATTACTAATATGCTTTCTTTAGTATATGACATCTGGAACCCAACAAATTGGTAAGCCATCTCCATTTAGTATATACATGTTCCTCAGCAAGACAATGAGCCTTTTTGTATGCTTACATCTCTTCATGTTAATATCACATATTATCCCATAACATGGGAATTGAATAATTTATACTTCTGATTTCTATTTAACTTGAAGTTAGAACTAAATTTATAACATAAAAATTTTAAAGTACTATTGACTTGTGGGTTTTTTTGTATGTGTGTCCACCCCTTTGAAAAGCAAGGCAAGTTATCAACGTATAACCTCTCTCTCTCTCTCTCTCTCTATATATATATATATATATATATATGTCTTATATATATGTCTTATATACAGAAAGAGATATGTCTTTTATATATGTAGAGAGAGTCTTACTCTGTTACCCAGGCTGGAGTGCAGCAGTGCCATCACAGCTCACTGAAGCCTCAAATTTCTAGGTCCAACTGATCCTCCTGCTTTAGCCTCCTTAGTAGCTGAGACTAGACATGCACATCATGATACTTGGCAAATTTTAAAAAAAATTTTGTGGAACCAGGTCTACCTATGTCGCCCAGGCAGGTCTGGGACTCCTGGCCTTAAGCAATCCTCTTGCCTTTTGAAGCTTTATATTTTAAGCATAAATACGCCTTGTGAGAAGTATTCAAATATTTATACAAACTCTAAAGATAGTAGTGTTATAAAGTGTAGAAAAGGAGTTACCATATACATTTTCCTATATTGAGTGTTTCATTTTTTGTCTCCTTGCATTGTTACAGATTCATTCTTTAAGTAAAAGTCTGTCTTTTCTGTAATGCTTCGGGATTTGGACTTAAAGGTAATTTGGAAAGTAGCTTAATTCCCTGATAAGCAGGCATCAAGTCCATACTTTAATTAACAGTTTATGAGTACTTCCTCTGTACTGCCTTATGTGGGATTGAGGGAATGTGTTCTCTTTCCAGGTTCGCAAGGGGGCGTAGTTTTATGGGCAAGAACTTCCCAGCGCCAATTAACGGTCTCTGTTTTAATTTTCATCTGCTGGAAAGGGTCAAAAGTCAATCACTCCAGTGGAAGTTTAAAGGGACTGTTTTCATTGGCTGGGGGCACTTGGAGGAGGGAATTCCTCCCAGGTTAAAAGTCCTTGTCCTCACATCCAGTCGATTTCCCCTCTGGGGGACCCACTTCCACACATTCTCTCTTGCGGAAGCTTTCTCTCTTCATCTCCTTTTTCTCTTTCTCTACCTAAACAAATCATTTTCTGCAAACACTTTTGGGGTCCAGTATTTGTTCTGATGAGTGCATCTGCTGGGGTCCCCTCTCTCATTCTTGAGAGAGCAGGAGACCAAGAACCTTGGAGAAACATCTCAGGGGAGCTGAGGGCTCCCCTGAACCCCGACAGGATGGCACCTGTTAATCTGCCATATCTCTCTCTCTCTCTCTCTCTCCCTTAGCAGGGTTTCACTCTATGACCCAGGCTGGAGTGCAGTGGCATGACCACTGACCTCTGCCTCCTTGCTTCAGGCAGGCCTCCCGCTTCAACCTCCTGACTGGCTGGGCCTACAGGCCTGCACCGCCACTCGCAGCCCATTTTTGTATTTTTTAGTAGAGCTGGGGAATCTCACCAAGTTGCCTAAGCTGGTCTCTTACCCCTGAGCCCAAGTAATCCTCCCACCTCTACCTCCCAAAGTGCTCAAATTACAAGCATGAGCCATTACGTCCCTACACTCTGCCATCTTAATTCGTCTAAAACCTTCATATTCACAAAGTCTTTTACTCATCACTTCCAATTATAACTCCATGAGGTAAACATGTATGAGCTTGTTACATATTTTTAAAGTCATGTTTCTATAAATATGCCATCAAAAACACTTATATTGGGTTTTTTAAAGAAAATAATTAGAATATGTAGTAATAATGATCTAAAATGTGTTTTAGTTTTTCCTGAAAATATTTTGAAATTCTTCCAAGTCAACCTTCTCTCACTGAGAGTCTATCACATTCTTTTAATGATTTTCATCGTTACTTAGTATGCAATAACATTTTAAACTTACCCCTCCAGGATTTTACATTAGTTTCCATTTTATAGTGATTACAATAATATTTTAATTAATGAATAAATTATAATAGTATTTTAATGCATAATTTTTTATTTCTCTAAGATAGAGTCTTTAAAGTGTTATTAGAAGTGTAAAGGTAAATGTTTCTTGTCAGATTATTTTCCAAACATGTGATAGCAATTTATATCCCCCAAGAGAATAATAAAATTCCTCCTTTTTAAAACTCTTCGAAGCAGTGGATGTAGGCTTCTGTTAAAGTTCAATGTCCTAGACAATGTTACTAAACAGACATAGTTAGTCATGCTATTTAAAGCTCGTAAATCATTTTTCAATTAGATTTCCTTCATCAATCACCTCTGAAAGCAGTATATCAAAATCACCCATTATTTTCTGGTTTTATAAGCTTATCTTTGTAATTAGAGAGTTTTGTTTTATGTATTCCACTACTATTATCTTGATTTCATTAAGATTATTGATTGATCTATCTTCCTCAGGGTTTGGAAATTTGATTAATAAAAATGCTCTTGGTATTTTCTATAAAGGCTACTCTCTTTTCACTCAGCTTTATTGGATAATTATTTTGCCAATGTCACAAATGTATTTGCATTTATCTGAGGTATATTTGAATACCTCATGCCTTTTCCACCTTGCTTTACCTTTATGTTTATGTGTTCTTGTTGTAAAATGTATAACTGAATTTTTTAACCCAATTATGAGAGTTTGTCGTTTGACAGGCATGTCCAATCCAACTTTTATTAGAGCTTTATTCCTTTCTTCTTATGCTATTATGATGGATTAAGTTCCTCTGTTATCTCAGCTCCGTTGTGTATGCTAGGGAAGCAGTCAATACCTTAAGCTAAATTACCATTAAATGTGATGTTTGCGATAACAATGTTAAACTACTTTGCCCAGCTCCTTCTGAGTAATAATCAGAACTAACTCTATAACAGACATACTCCAGTTACTTCCTGAAGATCAAACTTCCTATATTTTTTATTATTTGTTCCCTTTATTGCTATTTGTCCATGGATTATATAATTACCATGTCTTCCTGTTCACACTCATTTCTATCACAATTCATTGTATGATCTAAAAACTAACACTAGGACCTCAATTTTTTGACCTTTTCACCCTTTGTTCATATATTCCCACTGTCATGCCTTAGGCTGCAGTTCACCTTCAGAAGACTTCAGGGTTGTGTCAGGTAAGACAAAATATACTTCAGACAGGTCTAAGGCCAAAGGGAACTGTGCGACCTGTCACAAACAAAAGATAATAGTCAAAATAATTAAAATTCAAATTTCTTATAGATTTCCTTCACCAAAACAAATCAAAGCAACTCTAAGTTGGGCTCATGCATCTTATTACCAGTTTGTATTCATTGACTTAGACTGATTACTTCTGAAAACACCTATTTCTAATATCTTTGCCTTAATTAAAAATTATTAAATTGACAAAGATTATATATATTCAAGGTGTACAATGTGATTATTTGACATACACATATACTGTGTAATATTTATCACAATCAATTTAGTTAGTATATTAGATCCATCATCATCCACGCTGTACATAAAATTCCCAGAATTAAACCCATCATTTCAAAATTGTAACTGAGACAGTGAAAGAGATCTGACTTAACCAGCTCCATCTTGCTACCAACCTCCAAGCTGGCCTTGTTCATTCCTGGGTGTAGGCTGAGCTAACTTTGGAGGAACTTAGTTTATAGTTTAAAACAAAGACAATAACAGCCCTTTCCCCAAACAAACCTCCTTCTTGCCTGCGGACTAAACTGCCTTTGTAGACTAAGAAATTAGCCACAGATTTGAAATTATGGTTTAAGAGTCATGCAGCTGGAGGCTACAAGATTCTGATCCTTCCTAAACTGGTGCTAAGATCAGTGCTTGAGATATTTTGCAGGCACTTGATGGATCAACCGCCACCACCCAGATCAATAAACTGGTTCATCTGATCTAGTGGTCCCCACCCAGGAACTGGCTCAGCACAAGAAGACAGCTTCCACTCCCTACGATTTTATCTCTGACCTGACCAATCAGCACTCCCAGCACACTGGCTTCCCCTACCCACTAAGTTGTCCTTAAAGACTCTGATCCTGGAATGCTCTCGGAGTCTGATACGAGTAATAGTAAAATTCCAGTTCTGGCACAGGTCACTCTGTGTTAATTACTCTTTCCCTATTGCAATTCCCCTGTCTTGATGAATCAGCTCTGTTTAGGCATCCGGCAAGGTGAACCCACTGGGTAATTACAGAACTTTGTAATCTGCTTAATGAAAGTTTGCACTCTTTGGTCAACATCTTTCTATTTTCCTCATCTGGGCCTTTGGCATTCACTGTTCAACTCTCAGTTTCTGTGTGTTTGACATTTTTAGATTGCATGTATAAGTGCAATCAGGCAGTATTGTCTTTCTGTGTTTGGCTTATTTCACTTAGCATCAGGTCCTCCAGGTTCATTTGTGTTGCCGCAAATGACAGGATTTTCTTCTTTTTTGTGGCTGTTATGAAGCAAACTGGGGTCTGTTTTCCCAGTGCAGCAAAACAAAACACTGACATTGAAATGGCAGGGAGAGAAAGTGAGGCACTCATTGCAGGGCACCAAGCAAGACGAATCAGGCAGCTAATGCTTCAAATCCACACTGCCTGATGGCTTACAAGTAAGGGTTTTCAATGGCAGAAAGACAGAAGTTACAGGCAACGTCATAAATCAATACAGGAAGGCTATACATTGGTTTGACCTAAAACGGTGGGACATCCCAAATGTCAGGGGGAGGAAATAGAGGTCACACATGGATTCAAAGATTTTAAAATTTGTGATTGGTTAAGGAAAGAAGGCTTGTGGGATTAAAACTTGGGATTAACAGAAAACAATGTTAGCTCTGGCTCACTCTTCCAGGCCTCTCAGGAGAAAATTTAGAACAAAGAGCAGCAGTCAGAGCTTAGTTCTTACTTTTCCATTATGTAACGTCTATGTGCCCGTAGATTCATTTGGTGGGCATCCAGGTTTCCAAAAACCAACTTGGGAATATATGTTAAGAAGTTACCATTAGTTACCATAAGGAGCCAAACATGCTCGTGAACTTTAATTTCCTTAGCTGTTGTTTAAAGTACTATGACTTTCTTGCTAACCAATTTGATCACTTATTTCTCAAGCCTAACTAAGTGCCTGAAATTTCTTTCGAAGGAACTCAACATTTTCCTTTATTTTTATGCTTAAGCTTGTCGGGGGAGCCACATCCTCATTAGTGAGCCCTTTCAAACAATTCTAACTAACGCAAATTTTGTCTTCTACTCTAGGAGCTGTCTAATATATAATAATGGTTTAGTTTTCTCCATGGCAATTTAAAAACTGAAATTATTTTTATTTGCAAAAATATCTGTATTACCTTCTTAAAATATACTCTATTATAGCAGGGAATTGTCCCCTAAGTATCCCCAGAACCTTGAATGAATTAATAGAAAAATCAAGTGTGTCCTTTTTTTTTTCTTTTTTTTTTTTTGGCATCACAGTGTGTTATCTGGAAATATTTACCTCTTTCTCCAAAAGAGGTTCCTGGTTCTATGAGGCTGCAATATACTTTTAAGCTGCCACAGCCCTTCTGCAGACAGGACAAGTAGTTTACATGCTGACATTAACTGAGCACAGAATGTAAGAACTCATCTCTAATAGCTGAGCACTGATTTATCAATCTACAGACACTCTCCTCCTGAGATTACTGTTTCCTACTAATGTTCTTCTTAGTACTTAAGCTTTTTAAAGTTTTCTTAATATATAAGCTTCTTTAATTGGTCTTTTTGTTAATAGCAGCCCAAAGCATTATAACAAATATAAACCTGTATCTCTGCTCCCCTTGACAGCAAAAAAATTTACACATATTGCATTCCTGTATTATCACTACTTTTAGTTTACTCATTTCTCACTTTTAATTCACTTTTTAACATGATATAATATGATTTTCATTTTTCTACTCCAAAAACCTACAATCTACTTAGTAAGTAATCATCAATGACCCCCATGGTACCAATTGTAGTGAAAAATATTGCATAATGATTTGCATTGTAAATTTCAGAAGAGTTTGTTTTTTTTTTTTTTTTTTTTTTTTTCTTTTAAGACTGAGTTTCTCTCTTGTTGCCCAGGCTGTAGTGCAATGGTGCAATCTTGACTCACTGCAACCTCCACCTCCCGGGCTCAAGCGATTCTCCTGCCTGTCTCCTAAGTAGCTGGGATTACAGGCACCTGCCACCACACCTGGCTAATTTGTTGCATTTTTAGTAGAGGAAGGGTTTCACTACATTGGCCATGTTGGTCTTGAACTCCTGACCTCAGGTGATCCAAAAGTGCTGGGATTGCAGGTATGAGCCACCGCACCCAGACAGAAATTTTAATCCCAGAAAACTTATTTGCATTCTTGGCTTTCTTAGAAATTCAGTGAGCATTCAGCCTTTATCTCCTGTTCTGGATGCTTCTTTTCTATATGTTTCAAAATTTATAGACATTTATAGACATTCAGCCATTCCTCATGGCTTACTTTTGCACTTTTTAAATTCTAATGTACATTTTTCATTTCTTCCTATGATTATATATTATAATTTTATATGCTTGGCTCTAAATACATCTCTGAAATTCTTACTTGAATATCTATCTGCTTGGCAGGTTAATTTGGATGTTTAATAGAATTGTATACTTAATAATTCTAACACAACCTTTGGCTTCAACCTCCCATATCAAATCTGATCTTGTGCCTGAATTCCCAGAAAATGGGATTTCTATCTATGGGGTAATAAGATAAAAAGAAAACTGAGGATTATCCTAGGCACGTCCTTTATATAAATTCCCCATTTTAAGTCCCACAGCAAACTTCTCAGTGTTACACCATTCCTACTGTTGTCCGCTCTACTCCATCTCACTGTGAAAACCTTAGTTAAACCCACCATGCATACGTAATCTCTCTCTCTCTCTCTTTTTTTTTTTTTTTACAAATCTGCAGTGTTGGCCAAGCCATATCATAACCTGACCAAACATGTATACATATACATATACATATATATATTATATATATATTTTATATATATGATATATATATCCCTATATGTGCTTATCAGAACCACCCATCTTTTCACCAAATGGAAAACATTAATAAAGTGTTATAATGAAAACACAATATAGGCGTGTATGAATACATGTGTGTATTGCCCAAACCATCATCACCCTCATCGACCTGCCCTGCCCATAAAGTAAGAGCCCCACGGGCCTGGGAATCCAGGTTATTTGAAAGTGACTGTTCCATTGCATAGAAAGAAGCATGGCTGTGAAACAAACAACATCCTGTCTTTATTTAAAATGTTGGTATTTTGATCTTCATGAGCTTTCGCATTAATTTTTTCTTTGAGATGGAGTCTCACTCTCTGGAGTGCAATGGCATGATCTCAGCTCACTGCAACCTCCACCTCCCAGGTTCAAGCAATTCTCCTCCCTCAGCCTCCCAAGTAGCTGGGATTACAGTTCCTGCCACCTCACCTGGCTAATTTTTATATTTTTAGTAAAGACAGAGTCTCACCATGTTGGCCAGGCTGGTCTTGAACTCCTGACCTCAAGTGATCTGCCTGCCTCGGCTTCCCAAAATGCTGGGATTACAGGTGTGAGCCACCACATCCAGCCATATGTAATCTCTTATATGAGAAGTCAATGCCATGATGACTGTGAATAAAGCTGATTAGACCAAAGTTGAATTGTAATTGAAGAACAAACTATACACTAAAAAACATATGGTGTAACTGAAAGCAAAGGTTCAGCTGGGAGAATTACATTTTGGGGCTCATAAATGTAAACTGGGAAACATGAATTAAATGATGTTTTACATTGGGAGCTGAACAGAAGATAATGAATAGGATAAATAAAACTTACAAATGCTGAAGTTAATCCCTTGAGAAACCAAGGTAAGATATATTTATAAGGAAACAGACGTTATGAATAAACAGATGCTAAGTAGTGAGAAAGATATAGCCATTTCTCAGTATCCACGTGGGATTTGTTCCAGAACTCTTGTGAATACCAAAATCCACAGATGCTCAAGCCCTTTTTATAAAATGGCATAGTATTTGCATACAAACTGCAGAATCTTTCCATTTACTTTAAGGAATCTCTGGATTACTTATAATACCAAATGCAATGTAAATTCTATATACGTAGTTGTTATATGGTATTGATTTTATTATTAGTATTTTTATAGTAGTGTTCATCTTTTTCATTTTTATTTTTTCTAATATTTTTTACTGTGTTTGGTTGAATTCTCAGATGAAGCATCCAGGTATATGAAGGGCTGAATGTATACATAACAGAATAAAAGAAAATCTAATCAAAAATAGAGGAGAAATATAAAAATTCAGTGAAGAAAACTGTGAAAAAGAAACATTGTTTATGAGACGGGCAGAGGGGATGTTTCATCCAAGATAACGTCAATAAATCACCCTTTCTCAAAACAGGGAGCTGATGAGTTAAATTGTTTGCATATAGGCTAAAGATAGTAAATTTTTGCCTCACCTGTTTTTTCAATGTAATCCTGGTTACATTGTTGAAGTAGTATTCTAAACAGATCAATAATTGTCACAATTCTCTTCTCAAAGGCTAATTCAACTTGCTACACTCTTTCCACATTACTACTTAGAATGTGCTATTAATCATTTAATTAGATACATTGAAGGTGGCATTAATTTGCTGGATATTTCAAATTAATAGCATATAATTATATAGCTGCATTTAAAATTAAGTAATATGCATATAAATTATTTTTATCATTTCAGAATTGCTTAATATCTTTAACGTCAAACTTTCATTAAAATAAATCATGTTTAAAACTCAACAAATATTGAAAATCTCTTTGTGTGGGTGTTTGTGTGTCTGTTTGCTGATATTCAAGCTCATGTGCTTCAAAAGCAGAACAAATATACTCAGTTTAGGTACATGGGAGTTGGGAATACTTGAATCAAAAATTTGAAAAGTTGATAGTTTTAAATCTCAAGGTTCATATTTTTAAAATATTTTCTTCTTGTTATACTTGTAACAGAATAAGGTGATTGCTTTTAAAGCATTGCAATAATATTGGTATATTTTTTTGATGTGCCTTACTGAGAATTATTTTGTGCATGTGCCATTGTGATATTGTGCTGGCCTAGAGCCAGAACCGGAGCAAAACTGTTTTATAAAATGCAAAACTGTTTTTAGATAAGTTGAAATGGCTGCCCCATTCTCCTCACAATAACTACTGTTCTTGGCCTCTGTAAATAGAACTGCTGTTTGTTCTTCAAAACTATGTAAAGCTGCTTACCTTTTCTTATCAGTAATTGCCAGAATTGCTAGCCTTTGCTTACCGGCAATTGCCAGACTAAGCAGCCCAAGCTAGTTCCATCCTGGTTCCTGTGACTTGTAATAAGTAACTAAGGTCTGTGATTTCCACCTTAACCAGATAATGTGTAAACAAATGTTTATCTTGACTTCTGTAAACCACTTAAGTAACAAACGGAATGACAAAAGTCCCCTGGCCCTTGGAATGTCCGGAGACCCCCACCCTCATCTCTGCCCAGGAGGTAATTTACAAAATCCACTAGCCCTCGGAATGTCTGAAGCCTTTTCATCCCCATCCCCGCCCCTCACCCCCACTCCCAAGGTGGTTTTTCGGGTATAAAAAATCGTGGCACCCTCCTTTTGCCACCACAGGTTGGAGAGACGTGAGTCCTCTGTGGTCACCGGCATAATAAATGACCCTGCAATCTGGCATACTTTTGTCTTGGTGATAACTTTCTACGCTCCGGTCAAATACAACACTATAGTTTGTGTGTCTCCTTCCAAACTCATGTTGAAGTGTGTTGCCATTGTGACAGTATCGAGAGGTAGGATTTTTAAGAAGTGATTAAGCCATGTGGGCTCTACTCTCCTGGGTGGGATTTATGTCCTTATAAAAGGGCCAATTGAAGCCTCTCTTGCTTTTCCACTCCTATGTCTTGTGAGAACATCGTTCCTGTCTTCTGAAGGAAGTGTTTGCAGCATCTGAGAAGCAAAGACTGGTCATAAAAAACAGTGTAACAGCACCTTGGTCTTGAACTTTCAGTCTCCATAGCTGTAAGAAATAAGTTTTTCATATTTATGAATTACCCAGTCTGAAGAATTTTGTGATTTTAGTACAAAGTGGACTATGACAACATGTATTTTCTAAGAATGTGCTATAGAAAATATATATGACTTCTATATTGTAAATTCCTTCAAGAAATACATATGTACTCTAGAGATTCATTTTAAAAAGTTAGACTTCCAGTTTTTGGTTCAACATATAAAGAGCTTGGCATTCATTACTCTGTCCAAAATAGTGAAAGGCTAAACAAAACAAAAATTCACCACTTTTTAAAAAACCTATCTGAGAATTGTGGTCATAGAGCAAACTACTGCCACAAATACCAGAAAGACAAGCAGACAAAGGGAACAGGAACTTACTGGAGCAAAATTCTATAAGTAGAAACCTTCATAGGAACCAATACTGGAGTAGGAAAACCTAAACTGTAATTGATAAATTTCTAGAAACTCACTGTGGACAAGCCTGAGAGTCAAAATCTCCAGGGGATTCCATACATGGAGGAGAACACTTTTGTGAGCTTTACCTCCAGGAGCTCTACCATGTTCTCACAATGAAGATCAGAGAAAAATCTTCTCACGCTTCCTGTGGAGGGAGAGGAAAAGCAGACATTTCAAAATATGCCCAAAGTATCCTATTCTTAACACAGCTGACCCTCAAAAGAAACCGTTTTATCAAATTCCAACCTACTGGGGTTTTTACCAAATCCCAACCTATTGGGGCTTTATCAGAACTTGACCAACTTAGCAGAAGGGAAATACTCTATGCTAGCCTGCTCTAGTTTGCCATGTGGGAGATGGGAAATACCCAACTCCCATCCCTACTAGACATCCTTTATCACCTAAGGCTAGGGTTGGAGTGGGTGGAGGATTGAGCAGTGCTTGTAAAGTTAATGGCTCAGGGACACAGGCTGATTAAAAGCCAGAGTCCCAATCATAGGACTGTAGAATGCTTCCCTTGCCCTAACATGTTACCACCACATTACTAAAGCCCTCTTCACTAGAGTTTCTTTTGCTTAGTATATCGCTTTCAAAATTTAATGAAAAATTACGAGACATAATAAAAGGTAAACACACACACACATGCAAACACAAACACACACACAATATGAAGAGAAAGAGCCAACATTAGAACCAGACACAGATATGACAGGAATGTTGGAATTATCAGTTGGAGAATTTAAATAACTAAGTTTAATGTGCAAAAGGCCCTAACAGAAAAAGAAGACAACATGCAAAAACATATAGGTAGTGCAAGCAGAGAGATGGAAATTCTAAGGAAGAATTAAAGAGAAGTAGCAAGAATTAAAAAGAGTGTAACAAATGAAGAATGCCTTTGATGAGTTCATTAGTAGACTAGACAGTACTGAGAGTAAACATATGAATTTGAACATATGTCAATAGAAACCTCCAAAACAGAGAAGGAAAAAAATATGTTAAAAAAATCTGACTGGAATATCACAAATTGTGGGATTACTATGAAAAATGCAACATATGCATAATGGGAATGGAGAAAAACAAAGAAGAAATGTTTGAAGCAATAATGTCTGAAAAATTCCAAAAATTAATGAGACCAATTAAAAGAGATTGTCAGATAGTCTCAAAAAGAAGATACTATATTGCCTGCAAGAAATTATTTTTAAATATAAAGACACATACAAAGGCCTAATGTTCAGAATCTACAAGAAACTTAAACAAATTTACAAGAAAAAAAGCCTTTAAGAAGTGGGCAAAGGACGTGAAAGCACACTTCTCAAAAGAAGACATTTATGTGGCCAAGAACATATGAAAAAAAGCTCAACATCACTGATCATTAGAGAAATGCAAATAAAAACCACAATGAGATACCATCTCATGACAGTCAGAATGGTGATTATTAAAAAGTCAAGAAACAACAGATGCCACGGAGGCTGTGGAGAAATAGAAACACTTTTACAGTATTGATGGGAATGTAAATTTGTTCAACCATTGTGGAACACAGTGTGACAATTCCTCAAAGATCTAGAACCAGAAACACCATTTGACCCAGAAATCCCATTACTGGGTATATACATAAAGAAATAGAAATCATTCTCTTATAAAGATACATGCACACATATGTTCATTGCAGCACTTTTCACAAAATCAAAGACAGGGAATCAACCCACATGCCCATCATTGATAGACTGGATAAAGAAAATGTGGTACATATACACCATGAAATATCATGCAGTCATAAAAAGGAATGAGATCATGTCTTTTGCAGGGACATAAAAGAAGCTGAAAGCCATTATTCTCCACAAACTAACACAGAAACAGAAAACAAAACACCACATGTTCTCACTTACAAATGGGAGATGAACAATGAGAACACATGAACATGCAGACAGTAACAACGTACACACAGGGACCTGTCAGGAGGGTGGAGAGTGGGATTGGGGGGAAGGAATGCATTAAGATACATAGCTAATGCATCTAGGGCTTAATATTTAGGTGATGGGTCGATAGGTGCAGCAAACCACCATGACACATGTTTACCTATGTAAGAAACCTGCATGTACTGCACATGTATCCTTGAACTTAAAATTAAAATAAAATAAATTTTTTTAAATACCAAAAAAAAAAAAAAAAGAATTGTGGGTTGACTATGAAAAGTGTAACATATGCATAATGGGAATAAAGAAAAACAAGAGGACGACCCCTGTGGGGAAGATGTCCTACTAGGAACAGCTCAGGATTGCAGCTCCCAGTGAAAGTGCAGAGGGCGAGTGGACACCGCATTTCCAGATGGATTTTTATTGCCCACAGACCAGGAGATTCCCAGGCAGAGGAACCCCACGGGTCACCAGCATGTCTGTTTCGGCCAGCACGACTGCTTTGCCCGCGCCCTGGTGTAGTAGTTCTCCGTACAAAAGACACTGGTCCGGGTGCCCTCTTAGCTGGTGACTGGAGCTCTGAGATGGCAGAGTCACTCATTCATCTGAAATAGGGAGCCGGGCCAGGAGATTCCTAGGCAAAAAAAAAAAAAAAAAAAAAAAAAAATGCCAGGAATCTCAGCACTGCTGTTTCAGCTGGCTCAGTGAGTTGTGGCACCGGAGATCCCAGCACCTTTTCAACAGGCGACTGGAACACCTGGGAGAGGGCTGACCGTTCAACAACAACAAAAAGACTCTGAGTCAGGGAGCCAGGTGATCAGGCTTGGCTGGTCCCAACCCCCCACCCCAAAAAAATAGTAATTGAAAATGCTCTGGGTTGAGAGTTTCACAGCAAGCACAGCTGAACCCAGGATGGTCCAGCTCTGTGGGGGAGGGGCATCCACCATTACTGAGACACTCCACCTACGGAGGTAGTCTGACCATCGCTGAGGCAGCCTGCCATTGCTGAGGCAACCCACCATTGCCAAGGCAACCTGCCACTACAGAGAGAGTCCACCATAACAGAGGCGGGCCACCATTGCCAAGGCAGTTCTAACTACGCCCATATAAACAGGACTGCAGGGAATATCACATGGCAGCTGGGCGGAGCCCACAGCAGCTCAGCAAAGCCTCTGCAGGCAGACAGTGACTAGGCTGCCTCCTCGCTGGGCAGGGCAGCCCTGAAAGGAAAAAAAAGAAACAAAGGCAGCAGCACAACGGAAACTCATAAATAAAGCCCTAACTCCCTGGGACAGACAACCTGGGTGGGGAAAAAAAAAAGGGAGTTTATGAGTTCTGCTGCAGCAGACCTAAACATACCGGCCCAGCAATTCTGAATGAACAACGGAGTTCACAGCTCAGGATTTGAGCTTCAATAAAGGACAGTCTGTCTCTCAAGCAGCTCCCTGACCCCTGTATATCCAAAGAGTCACCTCATAAAGGAGAGAACAGATTGACATTTGGCAGGCATCCTTCTGGGACAAAGATAGCAGAAGAGGAAACTGGTTGTAATCCTTGCTGTTCTGCAGCTGATGCAGGTGATCCCCCGGCCAGCAGGGCCTGGAGTGGACCTCAGCAGTCCTACAGCAGAAGGGCCAGAGTGTTAGAAGGAAAGCCAAGAAAAAGAAGTAACTTCAGCATCCACAAACTGGAAGTTCACTCAGAGACCCAATCTGAAAGTCAGTAACTACAAAGACAACAGATGGATAAACCCACAAAGATGGGAAGAAACCAGCGCAAAAAGAATGAAAACACCCAAAACCAGAACACCTCTCCTTCTAAAAGGAATCACAACTCCTCACCAGCAAGGGAACAAGGCTGGATGCAGAAGGAGTGTGATAAAATGACAGAATCAGACTTCAGAAGGTGGGTAATAAGAAACTTCAGTGAGATAAAAGAACATGTTCTAACCCAATGCAAAGAAACTAAGAACTTTGAAAAAAGATTTGATGAAATGCTAAAGAGAATGGACAAATTAGAGAGGAATATAAGTGAATTGATGGAGCTGAAAAACACAACAAGAGAACTTCGTGAAGCATGCACAAGTATCAACAGCCGAATTGACCAAGCAGAAGAAAGAATATCAGAGGTCGAAGATCAACTCAATGAAATAAAATGAGAAGGAAAGAACAGAGAAAAAAGGGTAAAAAGGAATGAACAAAGTCTCCAAGAAATGTGGGACTGTGTGAAAAGACCTAATCTACATTTGATAGGTGTACCTGAATGTGACAAAGAGAATGAATCCAAGCTGGAAAATACTCTTCAGGATATTATCCAGGAAGACTTCTCCAACCTAGCAAGGAAGGCCAATAGTCAAGTCCAGGAAATACAGAGAACACCACAAAGATATTCCTCACGAAGAACAACCCCGAGGCACATAATCGTCAGATTCACCAGGGTTAAAATGAAGGAAACAATGCTAAGGGCAGCCAGAGTGAAAGGTCGGGTTACCCACAAAGGGAAGCCCATCAGACACAGCATATCTCTCAGCAGAAACGCTACAAGCCAGAACAGAGTGGGGGCCAATATTCAACATCCTTAAAGAAAAGAACTTTCAACCCAGAATCTCCTCTCCAGCCAAACTAAGCTTCGTAAGTGAAGAAAAAATAAAATCCTTTGTGAACAAGCAAGTACTCAGAGATTTCATCACCACCAAGTCTGCTTTACAAGAGCTCCTGAAAGAGGTTCTACACATATAAAGGAACAACCAGCACCAGTCACTCCAAAAACATACCAAATGGTAAAGAGCATCAACACAATCAAGAATCTGCATTAACTAATGAACAAAACACCCAGCTAGCACCAAAATGGTGGTATCAAATTCACACATAACAATATTAACCCTAAATGTAAATGCACTAAATGCCCCAATCAAAAGACACAGACTGGCAAATTTGATAAAAAGCCAAAACCCATCAGTGTGCTGTATCCAGGAAACCCATCTCACATGCAAGGATACACAAAGGCTCAAAATAAAGGGATAGAGGAAGATCTACCAAGCAAATGGAGAGCAAAAAAAAGCAGGAGTTGCAATTCTCATCTCTGATAAAATAGACTTTAAAGCAACAAAGATCAAAAGAGACAAAGAAGGACATTACATAATGCTAAAAGGATCAATGAAACAAGAAGAGCTAACGATCCTAAATATATACGCACTCAATACAGGAGCACCCAGATACATAAGGCAAGTTCTTAATGACTTACAAAGAGACTTAGACTCCCACACAATAATAGTGGGAGACTTTAACACACCATTGTCAATATTAGACAGATCAATCAGACAGAAAATTAACAAGGATATCCAGGACTTGAACTCAGACCTGGACCAAGCAAACCTAATAGACATTTACAGAACTCTCCACCCCAAATCCACAGAATATACATTCTTCTCAGTGCCACATCACACCTACTCTAAAATTGACCACATAATTGGAAATAAATCACTCCCCAGCAAATGCAAAAGAACGGAAATCATAACAAGCAGTCTCTCAGACCACAGTGCAATCAAGTTAGAACTCAGAATGCAGAAACTAACTCAGAACCACACAGCTTCATGGAAACTGAACAACTGGCTCTTGAATGTTGACTGGATAAACAATGAAATGAAGACAGAAATAAAGATGTTCTTTGAAACCAACGAGAACGAAGACACAACATACCAGAATCTCTGGGACACATTTAAAGCAGTCTCTAGAGGAAAATAGATAGCAATAAGTTCCCACATGAGAAGCAAGGAGGAATCTGAAATTGACACCCTATCATCAAAATTGAAAGAGCTAGAGGAGCAAGATCAAAAAAACTCAAAACCTAGCAGAAGACAAGAAATAACTAAGATCAGAGCAGAACTGAAGGAGATAGAAACACAAAAAACCCTTCAAAAAATCAGTAAATTAAGGGGCTGGTTTTTTGAAAAGATCAACAAAAGAGACCACTAGCCAGATTAATAAAAAAGAAAAGAGAGAATAGCCAAATTGATGCAATAAAAAACAATAAAGGGGATATCACTACAGATTCCACAGAAATTCAAACCATCATCAGAGATTATTACAAACAACTCTATGCACATAAACTAGTAAACCTGGAAGAAATGGATAAATTCCTCGACCCTTGCCTCCTCCTAAGCCTAAACCAGGAAGAAGTTGAAACCCTGAATAGACAAATAACAAAGTCTGAAGTTGAGGCAGCAATTAAGAACTTACCACCCAAAAAAAGCCCAGGTCCAAATGGGTTCACAGCTGAATTCTACCAGACATACAAAGAGGAGCTGGTACCATTCCTTCTGAAACTATTCCAAATAATCTAAAAAGAGGGAATCCTTCCCAATTCATTTTATGAGACAAACATCATCCTGATACCAAAACCCGGCAGAGACTCAACAAGAAAAGAAAACTTCAGGCCAATATCCATGATGAACATAGATGCAAAATCTTCAATAAAATACTGGCAAGCCGATTGCAACAGCACATCAAAAAGCTTGTCCACCATGAACAAGTAGGCTTCATCCCGGGGATGCAAGGCTGGTTCAACATATGCAAGTCTATAAATGTAATTCACCACATAAACAGAACCAAAGACAAAAACCACTTGATTATCTCAATTGATGCAGAGAAGGCCTTTGACAAAATTCAACAGCCCTTTATGCTAAAAAACTAGGTATTGATGGAACATATCTCAAAATAATGAAAGCTATTTACAACAAACCAACAGACAATATCGTACTGAATAGGCAAAAAATTGGAAGCATTCACTTTGAAATCTGGCACTAGACAAGGATGCCCTCTCTCACCACTCCTATTCAATATAGTACTGGAAGTTCTAGCCAGAGCAATCAGGCAAGAAAAAGAAATAAAGGATATTCAAATAGGAAAGGAGAAAGTCAAATCATCTCTATTTGCAGATGACATGATTGCATATCTAGAAGACCCCATCGTCTCAGTCCAAAATCTCCTGAAACTGATAAGCAACTTCAGCAAAGTCTCAGGATACAAAATCAATGTGCAAAAATCACAAGCATTCCTATACACCAATAACAGACTTAAAGAGAGCCAAATCAAGAACCAACTGCCATTCACAATTGCGACAAAGGGAATAAAATACCTAGGAATACAACTAACAAGGAACATAAAGGACCTCTTCAAGGAGAACTACAAGCCACTGCTCAATGAAATAAGAGAGGACACAAACAGATAGAGAAACATTCCATGTTCATGATTAGGAAGAATCAATATCGTGAAAATGGCCATACTGTCCAAAGTAATTAACAGATTCAACGCTATTCCCAACAAGCTACCAATGACTTTCTTCACAGAACTGGGAAAAACCACCTTAAACTTCATATGGAACCAAAAGAGAGCCCGCATAGCCAAGTCAATCCTAAGCAAAAAGAACAAAGTGGGAGGCATCACACTACCGGACTTCAAACTATACTGCAAGGCTACAGTAATCAAAACAGCATGGTACTGGTACCAAAAGAGATATAGACCAATGGAACAGAACAGAGGCCTCAGAGGCAACACAACATATCTACAACCATCCGATCTTTGACAATCCTGACAAAAACAAACAATGGGGAAAGGATTCTCTGTTTAATAAATGGTGTTGGGAAAACTGGCTAGCCATGTGCAGAAAGCAGAAACTGGACCCCTTCCTGACACCTTACACTAAAATTAACTCCAGATGGATTAAAGACTTAAACATAAGACCTAACACCATAAAAACCCTAGAAGAAAGTCTAGGCAAAACCATTCAGGACACAGGCGTAGGCAAGGAATTCCTGACCAAAACACCAAAAGCATTGGCAACAAAAGCCAACATAGACAAATGGGATCTAATCAAACTCCACAGCTTCTGCACGGCAAAAGAAACAGTCATTAGAGTGAATCGGCAACCAACAGAATGGGAAAAAACTTTTGCAGTCTACCCATCTGACTAAGGGCTGATATCCAGAATTTACAAAGAACTAAAACAGATCTACAAGAAAAAAACAAACAAGCCCATTCAAAAGTGGGCAAAGGATATGAACAGACACTTTACAAAAGAAGACATACATGAGGCCAACAAACATATGAAAAAATGCTCATTATCACTGGTCATTAGAGAAATGCAAATCAAAACTACATTGAGACACTATCTTATGCCAGTTAGTGTTGGGAGCCCTCCCGTGTGAATGCTTGCAAAGTGAGTTTCACAATACGGGTGGTTGAGCCCAGATGCAGAGTCCCCAAGTGGAGGGAGCTTGAGATGAAGGGATTAGGAGAAAAAAAGGAGAATCTATTTAAAAGATAACCAGATGGACGTGCATTCTTGAGGAACAATGTGGTTATGAGGAACAAGGTGGCCATGCGGAACTATGTCCTTGTGCAAGCTCCAAAAATAATCACTACCCTTTAGGATTACTGATTGTGCATCTGTCATCTACATTGTGAGTGGGACATGATTTATCTACTTGTTTTTTCTTGGAAAATGTATATATGCTGAGTCTCTGAGAAATAAAGTTGTTGTTGGAGCACTGACTCCTCAACCCTCCTGATCCCACTTATCTGTCTCCTTTTCTTCTTGTGCAGCCCCCACTCAGGTTGGAATCCTCTTTCTGGTCGAGAGCTCCCGGCAGACGTGGCGCCCGAACAGGGACCTGAGATAGGGGATTTTGGTGACGCTTAGGTGAGTGGCTGCAGCGGTAAGTACAAGAGATTTAATGAGTTTTTGTAAATACAAAGTTTTGAGAGTTTTTGTAAAAATCAAGGTTACTAATTGTGAATAATCAGGAGTAAAAATGGGGCAACTTGAATCAAAGGAACATAAGCTGTTTTTACATTTATTGCAATCTATGATTAAGGCTCAAGGCCATGATATAAAATTTAGTCAGGTACAGGAGTTTTTACAAATTGTTCGAGAATTGTGTCCCTGGGTCCCTGAAGGTGGGATTTTGGATGAAGCGGCTTGGGGACTTATTGGAGAAAAAATTAGTCATTTTTGTTCTCATAATAACAATCTACCTCAAACTACTATATTAACCACTGTCTGGAGTAAGCTTCATGGATGTGTTTGTCCTTCTCCATTGTCTTCTGCCCCTCCTTATCCTTCTCCTCCTTCGTGTGCTCCACCTACTTATCAAGTACAGGTGGGTCTTGCACCAGGGGATTCAGCTTTTCCCCGATACCGCCTGAACAAGAAGAAATTGCCAAAAGAGGTTCTTATAGTCATCATAGTGAGTATGATTCTAATCCTTATGATGTTCCTCTGGATGAGGTCATAGTGCAATCTGGTAAGCCTCCAGAAACTACGCCTAATTGGCAACCTGGTCCCATTATGCTTACCTTACCCCCTGATTTTTTAAAACAGCTTCAGGATTTACTTTCACTTTGTTCCCTTGCGGTTTCTAATCAACAGTGTTTTCCTGTAGTGCAGGGAAATGAAACAGGTGTGGGATGTTATTCTACTGGGGGTATGCCTCTAGCTTTACGATCCACTGGCATTGCTCCTATGACTCCTTTAACTGATGCTTTGTTGTCTAATCAAAGAGGATTTTCTGATGTAGACAATATGTTCCCTTTCCTTTTTCCTGTTGTAGAGGTTCAAAACGCACAAGGACAAATAGTTCATAGATATCACCCTATCCCTCCTAAAATGTTGAAGGAAATAAAGGAGGCTGTTGCTCAGTATGGTCCTACAGCCCCTTATACTATCTCCCTCTTAGAGAATTTAACTACAGAAGCCCTGTCCCCACATGATTGGGGCCGCCTAGCTAAGGCTTGCCTCTCTGGTGGAGATTATCTCCTTTGGAGAGCTGACTATGAGGACTGCGCTTTTGATCAAGCGCAAAGAAATCATACTCATCAAATTCCTGTTCCTTTTGACATGCTCACTGGCAATAAAGGACTGTTTCTTTACTATACCTCTTGCCCCACAAGATTGTAAAAGGTTTGCCTTTAGTGTTCCATCTACTAACTATGAACAACCTTGGGACAGATACAAATGGGTAGTGTTGCCTCAGGGCATGGCTAATAGCCTTACCCTTTGTCAAACCTTTGTTGCAAAGGCTATTCTTCCCATAAGACAACAACATCCTGATATTATTCTTATTCATTATATGGACGATATACTGATTGCTGCATCGTCTAATGCTTATTTACAGCCTGCTTTTGTGCAACTACAAAGTTGTTTGGCTAATGCTGGATTGGCAATTGCTCCGGAAAAAATTCAATCTTTTGCCCCCTACCACTATTTAGGGTGAATAATTGAATCACAAAAAATATCTTATGAAATTCCAAAACTGAACACTTCTCAATTGAAAACTCTTAATGATTTCCAAAAATTTCTAGGTGATTTGAATTGGATCAGACCTAGTCTCAAACTTACCACCACAGATTTAAAATCCTTATTTGATATTTTAAAAGGATTTTCTAACCCTAATTCCCCATGTCAGCTTACTCCTGAAGCTATACAAACACTCCAGATTGTCCAAAGAGCCTTGGCAGAACAAAAATTAAATAGAATACAGTTCAAGGCACGCTGGAGCTTTTGTGTGTTACGTACACAGTACACGCCTACAGGTGTTTTCTGGTAGCAAGGATTATTAGAATGGTTACACCTTCCTGCCAGCCATGGAAAAGTAGTCACTCCTTATTATGATTTGGTTGCTGCTCTGGTTGCTAGAGGTAGAACTCGTCCTCTTGCACTGTTTGGACATGAGCCTCCAGAAATTGTAGTTCCCTATACAGGCCCTCAACAAACTTGGCTTTGGCAATTTTCAGAAAATTGGCAAATTGCGTTTGCTGGATTTCCAGGAAAAATAGGCTGTCATCTTCCAGCTGACGAAAGTTTACAATTTTATACCCTTAATTCTCTCATTTTTCCTCAAAAATGTGTTAAAACACCTTTGACACAGGCACAACTGGCATTCACGGACGGATCTTCATCCGGTATTGCTGCTGGCTCTGTTAATAAACAACCTTTTTCTTTTCAAATTCAGGAAACTTCAGCCCAACGAGTTGAACTCCTTGCAGTACAATTTGTTTTATCTCACTGGGATGTTCCCCTTAACATTTATTCTGATAGTCAATGTGTTGTTCAATTTGTACAGAACCTAGAAACTGCTCCATTGTGTTCTACTGATTCCTCCACTATCGTTCACCTTTTGATTCCTCTACAGGAATCTCTCCGACAGCGCTCTCATCCTTTTTTTATAGGTCACATTCGAGCTCATTCCAACCTACCTGGACCTCTTAGTGAAGGGAATCAACAGGCTGATCTTCTTACTCGATCTATTTTTCCAGTTTTAACTCCCCTCCAACAGGCACAAGCATCTCATGCTTTACATCAGCAAAATGCACACAGTCTTCGTTTACGATGTAAAATTACTCGAGAACAGGGTCGACAGGCTGTTAAACAATGCTCTGCATGTCTCCCCCACTTGCCAGTTCCTTTTCATTATGGAGTTAATCCTCGAGGACTGCAAAGTAGTCATGTATATAAATGGATGTTACCCATTTTGCTCCTTTTGGAAAATTTCAATATGTATGTGTAACCATTGTTACTTTTTCTCATTTTTTAGTGGCTTCTGCTTATACTGGAGAATGCTAAGGATGTTATAGCCCATTGCTTATTGGTCTTTTCTATTCTAGGCCCCCCTAAAACCCTTAAAACTGATAATGCCCCTGCTTACACCAGCAAAGGATTTAATCATTTTTGTTCTCAGTTTCATACTCAACATCGTACAGGTATACCCTATAATCCACAAAGACAAGGAATTGTTGAACGCGCTCATGCAATTCTGAAATTGACTTTACAAAAAATAAAAAAGGGGGAGTCAGGAGCTGATCTGCATAGGACTCCTCATACTTGGCTTAGACGTGCTCTTTATGTTTCAAATTTTTTGACCCTTGATGCAGAAGGACATTCTGCTGCTGAGCGTTTTTGGCATCCCAATCCCAGAGCACAAACTGAGGTGCTATGGAAAGATGTACTGACTAACAAATGGAATGGGCCCGATCCAGTCCTTATATGGGGACGAGGACATGTTTGTGTTTTTCCTAGATCTGCTGAGAGCCCTTTGTGGGTCCCGGAATGGTTGGTGAAACATGGAGTTCCTTCCGATGGGAAATCCTGGAACTTTGATCCCATGACTGAGACGACTGCACCTGACTCCTCCAATACCCCGACGCCATCAAAAGAAGCATTGCCTGGCACAGAACACCCAGCGTCTTCCTTTACCTGCTTGGGGTCAAATGAAGCGCCTTTGTGCTGAAGCAGCCCAACTTGTGGACTCACAGTGTACCCCAAAAACTCTGGCTGTAATGTTTATAGCCATGTTAGCTATCCTATCTTTTCAGGTTCCAGTGGGCAGGGCAGAAGAACAATCCTTGTGGGCCTATGTACCAGATCCCCCTGTGTTCGCCCGGTTACATGGGATGATCCCCCATTTACTGTATACATAAATGACACCACTGTTTTTGGGATCACTTCATCTTCACATATTATGCCCCAAAAGGCAGCATATACATTTACTGCTCAAGCTGCTGCACCTCCTGTGTGCTTTTATGCCTCCTGTATTTGGGCTGGAGCCCTTTTGAGACTACAGTTGAATGAACATTCTTACTCAGGGCCTAATTGTTTAGATCTAGGAAACTGACAACAGTACACATTTGAGGGAGAACCAGATCTCAGACCAGGAGAAGAAACTTATGCCAACCGAAATTGGGGAATATTTTATTTAGGAATTAAGGAGTCTGAAAATTCAACATCTCAGCCTCTCCCTTCTTCAAAAAACCCCTCTTGTGTTTCATTTACACAATCCTTTCCTGAAACTTCTCCTTGGAGGCGATGTTATCATGGACAAGTTGTAACATATACTTTACCAACTGCTCTTGTTTTGTATGATTGGTCTGTTCCTACTCCTTTGTCAACAGGGTGTGATCGTCATGAAAGTCCTGGAGGATGGACTACTCCTCTATTAACAACTCCTTCTGGTCAGACTCGTGCCTCTATCTGGAGACTACATTTCGCTTTAACCCCTAGTGTTATGAACGCTGGTATAAGAAGTAATTATTCTCCTCAAAGACAATTTCTATACAAGCTTGTGTAGCCTCCCCTTATGCTATTCTTTGTGGAAACATATCCATAAGTGAAACAAGTGGACATTATTCTATAATTTGCCCCAACTGTGTTCTTACTAATTGTATTGATTCAACTGTTTTTCCAACTCCTGTTATTATGATTGTACATCAGCCCCCTTAGGTCATGCTTCCTGTTAATATTTCTGGGCCTTGGTATGATGATCGAGGACTACAAGTTATACTACAGGTTAGAAATCTAATGATACGCCCAAAAAGATTTATAGGAATGCTTATCGCTAGTATTGTTGCTTATCGCTAGTATTTACTGTTATTGCTACTGCTGCTGTCAGCTTGGCTTATAATATACAAACTGCTGCATATGTTAATCATTTAACTAAAAATATCTCTCTGTCTTTAGGAATTCAAATGGATATAGATAAAAAACCAAAAGCAAAAGTGAATGCCTTAGAGGAAACTGTTACTCTTTTGGGAGATAGGGTATATGATATTTAAAATCATCTTTCACTCCAATGTCATGCTGAATTTACTTCTATTTGTGTTACCAATAAGGAATATAATGCTTCTGAATGGCAGTGGCCTTTAGTTAAAGCTCATTTTCAAGGTATATGGTCTCATAATAATTTATCTTTGGATATTAATAAATTGCAAAGACAGATATATGCTATAGATGTTTCTAGGGAAGAACTCCTTCAGGATGATATGATAGCCAAGGATATTGTAAATACATTGTCTTATTGGATGCATTGGTCTCAAATACCATCCTTATCTTCCCTAATTGGCCTAGGGGCATTAGCCCTTCTCTTGATTCTCCTTTTACCCCTGATTGTCCAAAACTTGCTCTCATCCCTTCTCAATTGCAGCTTAATTTATTTGAGTTGCAACTCAAAAATAAAAAAGGGGGACCTGTTGGGAGCCCTCCCGTGTGAATGCTTGCAAAGCGAGTTTCACAATACGGGTGGTTGAGCCCAGATGCAGAGTCCCCAAGTGGAGGGAGCTTGAGATGAAGGGATTAGGAGAAAAAAGGAGAATCTATTTAAAAGATAACCAGATGGATGTGCATTCTTGAGGAACAATGTGGTTATGAGGAACAAGGTGGCCATGAGGAACTATGTCATTGCACAAGCTCCAAAAATAATCATTACCCTTTAGGATTACTGATTGTGCATCTGTCATCTATATTGTGAGTGGCACATGATTTATCTACTTGTTTTTTCTTGGAAAATGTGTATATGCTGAGTCTCTGAGAAATAAAGTTGTTGTTGGAGCACTGACTCCTCAACCCTCCTGATCCCGCTTATCTGTCTCCTTTTCTTCCTGTGCAGCCCCTACTCAGGTTGGAATCCTCTTGCTGGTCAAAGGTTCCTGGCAAGTTAGAATGGCGATCATTAAAAAATCTGGAGACAACAGATGCTGGAGAGGATCTGGAGAAACAGGAACACTTTTGCACTGTTGGTGGGAGTGTAAATTAGTTCAACCATTGTGGAAGACAGTGTGTGGCAATTCCTTAAGGACCTAGAAATAGAAATTCCATTTGACCCAGCAATCCCATTACTGGGTATATATCCAAAGGATTGTAAATCGTTCTACTATAAGGACACATGTACACGAATGTTCATTGCAGCACTGTCTACAATAGCAAAGACCTGGAACCAACCCAAATGCCCGTCAATGATAGACTGGACAGGGAAAGTGTGGTGCATATACACCAGGGAATATTATGCAGCCATCAAAAATGATGAGTTCATGTCCTTTGTAGGGACGTGGATGAAACTGGAAACCATCATTCTCAGCAAACTGACACAAGAGCAGAAAATGAAACACCACATATTCTCACTCATAGGCGGGTGTTGAACAACGAGAACACATGGACACAGGAAGGGGAGTGCTACACACTGGGGTCTGTTGGGGGAAATGGGGGAGAGACGGGGGGTGGGGAGGTGGGGAGAGATAGCATGGGGAGAAATGCCAGATATAGGTGAAGGGGAGGAAGGCAGCAAATCACACTGCCATGTGTGTACCTATGCAACAATCTTGCATGTTCTTCACATGTACCCCAAAACCTAAAATGCAATAAAAAAAAAGAAAAAAAAAACAAGTAATGTTGAAAGCATAATATCTAAAAATTTCCCAAAATTAATGGCACCAATTAAAAGACAGATTATCAGAGTGGCTCAAAAAGAAGATAATGTATTTTCTGCAAGAAATTTTATTTAAATATAAAGACACACACAGTTTAAAAATTCAATAAATGGAGAAAGAAAGCTGAAGAAGTTATATTAATTTTAGACAGATTATACTTCAGAATAAGGGAAAGGGACATATAATAACAAAAGGGTAAATTCTCCTAAAAAACAACCATCATTAATATGCATGTACCTAACAACAGGGGATAAAAATGCATGAGGTGAAACCTGGTAGAGCTACAAGGATAAATAGTTGAATTCATTATTGGAGACTTCAACACCCTTTTCTAAATCATAGAAACAGCCATCAGCTAGAAAATCAGTAAGGGCTGGACATGGTTGAAATCTATAGATTACTTAATTGAATAACAGTGGAGTATACATTGTTCTCAAACTTACATGAAACTTTCACCAAGATAGGCCACTTTCTAGGCTATAAAGAAAACCATAATAAATTTAAAAGGAAAAAATCATGCAGTGTATGTTATCAGATCTCAATGGAATTAAACAAGAAATCAAAAACAGAAAAATAACTGGAACATTCCAAAATACTTAGAGAGCACATAACACACTTCCAGATAGCACATAGGTCAAAACAGAAACTCAGGGGAGACTTAAAATCATTTTGAACTAAATGAAAATAAAAATAAAACTTTACAAGTTTTTTGTTGTAGCAAAAGCAGTGCTTAGAGGAAAATGTATAGCATTGAATGCATGTATTAAAGAAAAAATAAAATCAATAATGTATTCTCCCACCATAGGAAAGTAGAAAAAGATAGCAAATTTAATCCAAAAAAGGAAAATTAAATTGAAAACAGAAAATTGACAGGAAAAATAAAAAAACGAAAAGCTGGGTCTTTGCAAAGATCAGCAACGTCAATGAGTCTCTTTCTAGGCTAACTGTGAAAAAAAAGAGAGAAGACGCAAGTGACTAATATTAAACATGAAATAAGACACATCATTACAGATCCCGTGGATATTGAAAGAATTATACAACAATATTATGAACAAGTAGGTGCCCACAAATTTAAGAATCAAGACAAAATGGACTTATTCTTTGTAAAAACACACAAAAAGAAATAGAAAATTTGAAAAATTCTATAACTATGAACCAAATTTAATCATCAATTAGCAATCTTCCAGAAGTACCATCCCCAGACAGTTTCACTAGTAAATTATAATAGACACTTGAGATAAAAATTATGCTAATTCTTTACAACTTATTTCAGAAGACAGAAGCCAAATGAATGGTTACCAATTCTGACACCATCATTACCCTAGTACTACAGCCAGATAAAGGCATTATAGGAAAACTCCAGATCAGTATCTCTCATGAATATAGATGCAAAAGTTCTCCAAACAATTAGAAGATCAAATTCAACCATGTATAAAAAGAATTATATATCATGATAAAGTCAAATTTATTTCAGGAATACAAAGTTGTTGAACATTTAAAAATCAGTTAATGTAATCTATTACAGGAACACATTAAAAAAAGAAAAAACTTATAATTCTTATCTATAGATGCAGAAAATGTCTGACATATTTCAACATTCATTAATAATAAGAACACTCAGCAAACTAGAAATAGATATAGGCTAATACAATGTTCTTCAATTTGTATTTGTCAATTCACATATTGCTATAAAGGGCTACCCAAGACTGGGCAATTTATAAAGGAAAGAGTTTTAATTGACTTACAGTTCTGCAGGCTGTACAGGAAGCATGGCTGGGGATGCCTCAAGAAACTTACAGTCATAGCAGAAGGTGAAGTGAAAGAAGGCACATCTTACATGGCTGGAGAAGGAGGAAGCTGGCAAAGGGGGAAGTGCTACACACTTTTAAACAACCAATATTGTGGAAACTCACTCGCTATGATGGTAGTAGCAAATGGAAAATCTGCTCCCATGATCCAGTCACCTCCCACCGTGTCTCCCCTCCAACATTGGGGATTATAATTTGACATGGGATTTGGGTGGAGAAACACTATATCAAACATCTACAACAAACCTACAACTAACATTATACTTAGTAGTGAGAAACTCCTACTAAGATCAGGAAAGAATCAAGGATAACCCTTCTGACCATTTATTTTCAATATCTTACTGGAACTATTAGCTAATGTAATCTATGGAAACACCATACCAAACATCTACAGAAACCTACCATTTGCACGTCTGATAAAGGGCTGTTGTCCTAAATGTAAAAAGCACTATCAATAAGAAAATGAACAACCCAATTTAACAACTGGCAAAAGAGCTGGATACCTCACCAAAGAAGATACACAGATGGCAAATAAGCATGAGAAACATTGCTCCATACTATGTGTTATTTAATAATTGCAAGTTAAAACAAGGAGATACTCCTATGCTTGTTTATTAGAATGGCAAAAATTCAAAACACTGACAACTTCAAATGCTGGCAAAGGTGGGGAGTAATAGAAACTCCCAATCATTACTGGTCGGAATGCAAAATATTACAGTCACTTTTGAGAACACTTGAGAGTTTCTTACAAAACAAAACATATTCTTACTAATTATCCAGGAATCACACTCCTTGATATTTACCCAAATGAGTAGAACATTTATGTTTACACAAAACCTTGCACAGGGATTTTTATACAAAGTTTATTTTTAATTGGCAAAACTTAAGAAGCAACCTAGATGTTCAGTTGGTACATGTTTAATAAACTGTAGTTCATCCAGACAATGGAGTATTATTCAGCTCTAAAAAGAAATCAGCTATCAAGTCATGGAAAGACATGGAGGAAACTTAAATGTATATTACTAAGTGAAAGAAGCCAATTTGAAAAAAAAAAAAAAAAAGACATCTGCAAGGAGTTAGAAGGAAGTGAGGGATAGACAGTGCAGAGAGGAATTTTAGCACTGTGGAAATATTCTGTATGATGCTATAATGGTGGTTACCTGTCATTAAGCATTTGTCATAACCCGTAGAATACACAAAACCAGGAGTGTACCATAATATAAACTATGTACTGCAGGTGATGATTTGTTTGTGTATTTTTTTTTGTAACATACACAACATAACAGACACTTGGAACTAACAAGTATATGTTACAGTTGTAACAAGTGCATCACTCTGGCATAAATGTTGATAGTGAGGAAGACTGGAGAAGGGAGAATAGAAATTTGAGAACTGTCTGTACTTTCTGCTTCATACTGCTGTGGACTTATAATTGCTCTAAAAAGTAAAGTCTATTTTTAAAAATATTTTCTGTGTTACTTCCTCAGAATTTACTTAGAAATTAATATAATGGAATACAGTATTGTTAAGCATATGTGATAAAGGAATTTTGAGATGATCAAAGTAATCTCACTTCTTTAAAAAGACTTTGTGTCTATAAATAGCCTAAAGTTTCTTCAGAAAAGCAAAAATATTTTTAGGTGTTGCAGATTTTTTAATATGGGTTGGTTGTTTTCTTGTTTCTTTTGTCTACATAGAAACAAAACAAGAATAAAATAGGTATGTATAGTAAATGTCTATTGCATATATATAACAATGTGTGGTTGTTATATAATTTTATATTGCTTCACTTTATTAAAATCAGTAATGAAGTAGCAATATGTTAGAATTTACAAAAGAGAAAAATTGTTCAATTCATTAGAAAATGAAATTTGTAAAACCTAGATAAAAATATAAAATTATTAATAATCTCTACAATATAATATTATTATTATGTACATATACATGTAGGTCTGATATGGTTTGGCTGTGTCCCCACTCAAATCTCACCTTGAATTCTCACATGTTGTGGAAGGGACCTGGTGAAAGATAATTGAATCATGAGGGGAGGTCTCTTCTGTGTTGTTCTCATAATAGTGAATAAATCTCATGAGATCTGATGGCTTTATAAGGTGGAGGTTTCCCTGAACAAGCTCTATCTCTCTTTGCCTGCTGCCATCCATGTAAGAAGTGACTTGCTCCTCCTTGCCTTCCACCATGATTGTGAGGCTTCTCCAGCCATGTGGAAGTCTATTAAAGCTCTTTGTTTTTTAAATTGCCCAGTCTCAGGCATGTCTTTGTTGGCAGCACAAAAACAAACTAACATAGTAAATTTGTAAGAGTAGAGTGAGACACTCCTGAAAAGATACCAGAAAATGTGGAAGTGACTTTGGAATTGGGTAATAGACAGAGGCTGGAACAGATTGGAGGGCTCAGAAGAAGACAGGAAAATGTGGAAAAGTTTGGAACTCCCTAGAGACTTATTGAATGGCTTTGCCCAAAATGCTGACAGTGATATGAACAATAAAGTCCAGGCTGAGGTGGTCTCCAATGGAAATGAGGAACATTTTGGGAACAGAAGCAAAGGGGACTCTTGTTATATTTTGGCAACAAGACTGGCAGCATTTTGCCCCTGCCCTAGAGATTTGTGGAACTTTGAAATTGAGAGAGATAATTTAGGATATCTGGCAGAAGAAATTTCTAAGCAGCAAAGCATTCAAGAGGTGACTCAGGTGCTGTTAAAGACATTCAGTTTTATAAGGGAAGCAGAGCATAACATTTTAGAAAATTTGCAGCCCGTCAATGAGACAGAAAAGAAAATCCTATTTTGTGAGAAGGAAGTCAAGCTGGCTGCAGATATTTCCATAAGTAATGAAGAGTCAAGTGTTAGTCCTCAACACAATTGGGAAAATGTCTTTAGGGTATGCCAGAGGTCTTCAGTGCAGCCCCTCCCATCACAGGCCCAGAGGCCTAGGAGGAAAAAGTAGATTCATGAGCTGGGCCCAGGGTCCTATGCTGTGTGCAGCCTAGGAACTTGGGGCCTAGTGTCCCAGCTGCTCCAGCCATGGCTGAAAGGGGCCAAAATTGAGCTAAGGCCATGGCACAGAGGCTACAAGTTTCAATCCTTGGAAACTTCCATGTGGCATTGAGCCTGCCACTGCATAGAAGTCAATAATTGGGGTTTGGTAACCTCCACCTAGATTTCAGAGGATATATGGAACCTGGATGTCCAGGTACAAATATGCTGCAGGGGTGGGGCCCTTATGAAGAACCTCTGCTAGGGCAGTATGGGAGGGAAATATGGTTTGGAGCTCCCACACAGAGTCCCTACTGGGTAACTGCCTAGTGGAGCTGTGAGAAGAGGACCAGTGTTCTCCAGACCCCAGAATGGTAGATGCACTGACAGCTTTCACCATATGACTGCAAAAGCCACAGACACTCAACACTAGCCCATAAAAGCAGCTGCGAGGGAGGCTGTGCCTTGCAAAGCCACAAGGGCAGAGCTGCCTAAGGCCATGGGAACCCACCTCTTACATCAGCATGACCTGGATGTAAGACATGGAGTCAAAGGAGATTATCTTGTAACTTTTAGATTTGACTGGGCCGCTGGATTTTGGACTTGCATGGGGTCTGTAAACCCTTTGTATTGGCCAATTTCTCCCATTTGGAATGGATGTATTTACCCAATGCCTGTACCCCCTGTACCCCCATTGTATCGAGGAAGTAACTAGCTTGCTTTTGATTTTACAGGTTCATAGGCAGAAGGGACTTGCCTTGTCTTGGATGACACTTTGGAGTGTAGACATTTGAGTTAATGTTGAAATGAGTTAAGACATTGGGGAACTGTTGGGAAAGTATGAAAGTATGTTTGATTTTGAAATGTAATGACATGAGATTTGGGAGGGGTAAGGGGTGGAATTATATGGCTTGGCTGTGTCCCCACCCAAATCTCCTCTTGAATTCTTGCGTGTTGTGGGAGGAACCCAGTAGGAGGTAATTGAATCATGGGGGGCAGGTCTTTCCTGTACTGTTCTTGTGATATTGAATAAGCCCATAAGATCTGATGGGTTTATGTGTTGTTTCCTTGAACAAGAACTCCGTTTTCTTGCTGCCATTCATGTAAGACATGACTTGCTCCTCCTTGCCTTCTGCTGTGATTGTGAGGCTTCCACAACCACATGCAATTGAGTCCATTAAACCTCTTTGTTTTGTAAATTGCCCAGTCTTAGGTATGTCTTTATCAGCAGCATAAAAATGGATTAATACAAGGTCTTAAATCAAATGTCATGCAAACATCAAAAATAATAGTAAAACAAAAACATGGTTTCACCCAGTATTCCATACACAAAGCAATATTTAATATCAGGCAAAAATAATGTTAATAATGGTAGCAGCAACCATAGGCAATAGCAGTTACAGCTTTGCATATGAGCTCTATTCCTAGCACTTTTCTATTTTTTTTATTTTTATATTTTAAAATTTTGTGGTTACACAGTAGATGTATGTATTTCTGGGGAACTCATAGACATACAGAGTATAAGACTAGCTACAGGAGGCTGGAAAGAGTATTGGGGACCCACATACTTTTCAATAATATCTCATTTGATCCCCACAATCACTCAGGATAATGAATTTTAAATTTCATTTTCCAAATGATATTGAGACTTGGGGAAGTTTAAAATTTACTGGTTACTCCCAGCACTTTGGGGGCCTGGGGTAGGTAGATCATGAGGTCAGGAATTTGAGATCAGGCTGGCCAATATGGTGAAACTCCATCTCTACTAAAAATACAAAAATTAGCGGGCATGGTGGTGTGCACCTGTAGTCCCAACTGCTTGGGAGGTTGAGGCAGGAGAATCACGTGAACCCAGGAGGTGGAGGCTGCAGAGAGCTGAGATCACTTGCCTGGGTGACAGAGCAAGGCTCCATCTCAAAAAAAACAAAAAAAAAAATACTGGTAACACACAAGTGCATAACTAAAGTTAGAATTTTGGAGGAAGAACTGTAGTGATTATGATATGCTAAGTAATGGGATGGATACATCAGTTGTACTTAATAAAGGCAAACATCAGTTGGTTGGACTAAATAAAGGCAAACAACAGTTTGGGAAATAAGTATTTTTTATCCACAATTCTTATTTTACGTAGAATAACAGAAAATATAGTTTACTGTATTTTGTATGAAAATACAGTAAAATATGGTTTGCTATATTTTATGTGGTTTCTAATATAGGTGTGTGCCTGTGTGTGCATCTATTTGCATATGAATTTAAGGACTCACCTTATCGGCTAAGTGCCCCAATTAAAAGGCACAGCATGGCAAATTGGATAAAGAGTCAAGACCCATCGATGTGCTGTATTCCGGAGACCCATCTCACATGCAAAGACACACATAGATTCATAAAGGAATATTTACCAAGCAAATGAAAAGCAAAAAAAAAAAAAAAAAAGAAAAAAAAGCAGGGATTGCAATCTTAGTCTCTGATAAAACAGGCTTTAAACAAAGATCAAAAAAGACAAAGTAGAGCATTACATAATGGTAAAGCGATCAGTGCAATAACGAGAGCTAGCTATCCTAAATATATATGCACCCAGATTCGTAAAGCAAGTTCCTAAAGACCTACAAAGAGAGGTAAAGGTACAAAGAGGAGCTGATACCATTCCTTCTGAAACTATTCAAATAATAGAAAAAGAGGAATTCCTCCTTAACTCATTTTATGAGGCTAGCATCATCCTGATAGCAAAACCTGGCAAAGACACAACAACAACAAAAACATTTTAAGGCCAATATCCCTGATGAACATAGTTGTGAAATAAAATCCTAGCGAACCAAATCCAGCAGCATATTAAAAAGCTTATCCACCACCATCTATTCGGCTTCAGCCCTGGGATGCAAGGCTAATTCAATGTACGCAAATCAATAAATGTAATCCATCACATAAACAAAACAAGTCATTTTAGGCAAGACACTGATGACTTCCCTTGCCTGTAGGCAGAGGTTTGCTGGAGGGACAAGATTTCGTTTTGTGTGAGTTTGAATAGGCAGAGGGAGGTCTGTTCAATAGGCAAAGCATCTCATGATAATATTACCTTCCTGAAGCTTCAGTGAAATTTCTATCAGATTCATACCTTGGAACTAATATTAAAACCAAAAGCAGTTTTGATCCTGCAATTTACCATGCACCTGTGTGATTCTATGCACAGTAAGACTGGCTGGTCTGCACAGCTGCATCTGGTGCAGAAGTGAGATGACATATGGGCTTCTGTTGCTTAGGAACTACATGGCACAAGGCTCCATCTTCCTTCATTGTTATCCACTTAATGGCCCTCATAACAGGCTCCTATTTATAACTTAATGACAGAAACAAGCTGTGGGAAACATTTGCTCATCACTCCCAACCTCCAACCCTTCCCTTGCGTTAGAGTGAATGTCACTGGGTCAGAGTGTGCTGAGAGGTAAAAAGGTAGGTGTGGAGGAAAGTATGATGTTGTAAGGAACTAATGGGATCTCTCATAAATCTCTCTCAGTTTCTCATTCCAGTTGCCAACTTCCCTGTCTTTTAAACAATCAGAGCATTTAAGTCACAAAATGCTGGTGCAACAAAGTTTTGACTGCAGTAAGTCAAGAAAGTACCTGGTTAGTTTTCACATCTAATTATTATGTAGTTACGTAAATTAATTATGCATTATGCAAAATTACATAATAATTTAAATAATTATACCCCTATATCTATGGATTTCTAAGCAGGAACACAGAGACAATTTTCGTCTCTTTTGAAGCCCAATATAAATGACACACAGTCACAGGTTTTTCCCTTGGGCTACAAATCTCACCAGTGTCTCACCTCCTTTGGGCATGGGGTAGAAAGTGATGGAGGGAGTTTATTATTAAACTCTTACCAAAAAGCATAGAACAAATTCTTTGCAAATCAGTTGGGGTGATTTTCACTATTGCTACTTCATTATGATTCCTTATTTATGTTTATTTCCATTTTACCCAGAGGTCATTTTATCAAGCCACCACTAGTTAGTCTATACAACACCTTTATATACATTTCAAATATATATATATAAAATTTTCCCAGTGGTGGTGCAGAGTTCGTGGTCTTGTTCAGTGATAGCACCAAGTCCTCCAGCAAAGAGCGCAAATCCAGTTCTCAATTCACTTGGTTAGATTCCTCAGGTCAAGTACAAACTTCAGAAATGCTTTGGTGGCTGTGACTACCACAGCCACAAAACATAGAGATCCACTGAATTTTTCAATTAAAAAAAATGAAATAATAATGTAAAATGTTTTTTAATTATATATTTATTGTGTACCAATGGTTCAAAATATGTATGCAGTGTTGAATGTCTGAATTGGGCTAATGAAAATCCTTATTACCACAAATTATATATATTTTTCTTGCGGGAACACTTAAAATTTACATAAAATCTCTAAATGCAACTTTATAATAATTAATTTTATCCATACACTTATACCTTATATTCCTTTTCATGTATATATTATATTTTATAATAAAATATGCAAATATTAAACATATACACATTAAAATGCTCTAGCTCTGTTTGTCTTTCTTCTCTTCTACCTTTTCTTTCCCTCAAAAAGGCATATGCATCTACATAATCATTAATGAAGAATAAATATCATCATCATTTGTTCAGAGTTTAGATGTGTTATTTATGAATTTATACGGTTAGTAACTGAGAGATATCATCATTAATGTTGAGGAGGATTTGTAAAAGCAAAGAAACTAAAGAAAATTGAATTAGATATGACAAACTGTATGGAAGTAAGTGTTATTTGAAGCATATCTTTTTAATAAAATCTGAAGGTCATTTTATATATTATTTATTTTGTTCAAATGCAACATAGTGCTATAAGTGCATTTGAAAAATAGGCAACATTAATTACAAAAAATATAATTAAAATGGACAAAGTACAAAGATAATAAAAAATGACAGAAAAATGAGATGCAGGAATAAGAGAAAGATCTTAGGGAAACGTAAATGTCAGACAGTAACTATATCTGTCTCTGTCTTTCTCAAGGGCTAAGTGGTCTCTAGACCATGGCTTTCTCTGCCTTCATTTAAAAGCGAAAAGGACCTTGGCAATTGAAGAACATGGCTTGCTGTTTCCTCATGGGCTCCAATGTATTGTAAATTTACCTTTCCTGAAAATCTGAATGGACATTGTACTCTACATGACATTGAATTTGTGCTGAGGACATCTAGTTCTATACCACATAATTACTGTGCGGATTCATTAAGGATGAGCTGATGTGACGGCAAATGCTAGAAAAGAGAGGTTTGCTGTACAAGCATGCAAAAGCATGATTATTTCTACTATATGCAAAATTAAGCCATGCAGAAAAATGATACACTAAATTAAACCACTAATAAATTACAGGACAACATAATTACCATATAAATAACAATTAGGTTAGTATTCTTATACGTAAATATTCATATATTAATATTTTTAATATATAAATGTCATAAATCAGTGAGAAGGATAAAAGACATATAGAAAATGGTCAAAAGTATTCAAAACAAAATCATCAAATATTTATTTCAAGCTGATAAAGTATATGGTTTCATCAAAAAAAAGCCAGCTAGTGAAGCCAGTGGCAGTTAAAACACTAGACAATTGTTGCCTATTAATTGACCAGCCTGTGTTGGTGAAGTTACGGATAAAAAGAAACTTACATAGTGCTGGTACAGGTATATATTCTTACTATATTCTAGGGCCAACTTGACAAAATATATGATGAATATTAAAATCATATTATTTAAACTACAAACATTATAAATCTACCTAGAGAGAATTAAAAAATCATCTCAAATATTTGCATAATCTTTCAGCATGTATTATGGATGTAATAACCGAGCGAGTTAGAAGGAAACGCCAAGCTCTGAGTTCAAATTATGAGTCCTTTATTCAGCCGGCGACCGAGAGTCAGCTAACGCTCAGAATCTCTCCGCCCCAAGGAAGGGGCTTGATTCCCCTTTATACTTTGGTTTAGGTACAGGAGGGGGCAGCCTAGGTGAAGCGGAATTTTACAGAAGTAGAACAAGCAAGTTAGTAGGAGTAGGCTGGTAACCAGGGGTCAGGAGGTTCCCAGGGTTGTTGGTTGCTAAGAGTATTTCCACACAATCAGTAACGGGTAGGAGAGGAAACTTACCATACAATCAATCACCAAGGAAGGTATTCACAATAGCAGGTAGACTTGCCAAGCAGGATGCCGCTACAGTGGTTACCTGTGCTGTGAATAGTGTGAACCACTCTTAACTGTTCAAAGCTTTGAGTGCAGCGTGATCTGGTAATGCACCTGAGGGGCTGCGGCAGGGAAGGAGAGGCTTGAGAGAGCTTGTCAGGTTTGTAGCTAAGATGGCGTCAGTTAGGCTAAACCAGGTTGGGTTACTACATGGAAACCATAACATATCCTGTGTACAGTTCAACACAACTGGAATGATTGTAAGAGAGGTATATATGATATTTGTTATGTTAGGGGTGTAATACAAGATCAGAAGGCAAAAAAAGATTTTTCAAAAAATTAGGTTGGGGAAACTGGTTATTTTCAAATAGAGAAATGCATTTTTGATTTTTATATCATATAATTTTGAACAGTATCAAAGTTTTAAATGTAAAATTTAATGTAAAGATTGTATAGAAAACACAGAAGATATTTTAAATAATAATGCTTTTCTAGGCTGGGTACAGTGGCTCATGCCTGTAATCCCAGCAATCTGGGAGTTTGGGGCAGGCAGATCACCTGAGGTCAGGGGTTTGAGACCAGCCTAGCTAACATGGTGAAACCCCATGTCTAATAAAAATACAGGGAAATTAGCCAGGCATGGTGGCGTGCATGCCTGTAGTCCTAGGCACTCAGGTGGCTGAGGCAGAAGAATTGCTTCAACTCGGAAGATGGAGGTTGCAGTGAGCTGAGATCATGCCACTGTATTCCAGCCTGTGATGACAGAGCAAGACTCCATTTCAAAAATCAATCAATCAGTCAATCAAATAAAAAGAGAATCCTTTTCTAATCAAGGCGTAAATCTTAAAAGCAAAAAATAATGAGATTAATAAATCTAATTAACACTTTTGTTTATTTTATAACTTTAGAATCCCAGCAAAAATATATACATAGCATAAAAATTTTCTTAATGTTAAATAATTTAATGATGAATTGGAAAAACTGTAGTAATGCAGGAAGCAATGAACTAATTATATCAACAGATGATAGTAAGAAAGCATAAATGACAAATATATAAAAATATACTCTATCTCTTTGGTGATAGTTAAAATGCCAAATAAAACAGTAAGATTATATTTCTCATGTATTTTATTAGTGATAATTAATAAAGATGATATGCACAATGTCAATTGTGAGAAACTGTGAGAAAATATTTCTTCTTATGCACTGCTGGTGAGAAGATAATTGTATAGCCTGTTCAGAGTTAAATTAGGCACAGTGAGACTTCAAATTACTACAGAGTAATTTGAATCAGATTTGTCCTCTTCCTGAAAGCCAAAAAAAAACTGTCCGAAACATAGTAAACAATTTTTTTCAGGTATTGGATATTTGTGCATCGTTCTGATCAATGTTAAAAAAATGAGATGATTACCACAAACTGGGTGACGTAAAACAACAGTGAATTGTTCTGTCAGAGTTTTGGAGGCTGTAAGCCCAGGACCATGAAGACTCCATTGCCTCTTTGTATCCCTTGTGTTCCCAGACATTCTTGGTTACTGTTGGTTGTTGGGTGTCCTTGGCATTCCTTGGCTTGTAGCAGCCTAATTCCAGTTTCTGCCTCCAACTTCTCTGTGTGTATGTTTGTGCCTCTTTTCCTCCTCTCTTCACCTTATAAAGGCTTTGGTCATATTGAATTTAGGGTCAACTGTTGCCCAGTGTAACCGAATCATACTGATTACTTCTGCAAAGACCCTATCTTCATGTAAAGTAATACTCTAAGGTTACAGGTCATTATAGACTGACTGTTTGTGTCCTTACCCATACACCAAATTCATGTGTGACTGTATTTGGAAACAGAGACTCTTTTGAAGTAATTAGGTTAAATTAGGTCATGAGGGTGGGGCCTTGATACAATAGGATGTGTCCTTTCAAGAACAGACACCAGAGTACTCAATCACACTCTCTTTCTCTGTCTGTCTCTCTCTTTGCCATTTGAGGATAGAGGAAGAGGCAGCTGTCTATGAGCCAAGAAGAGATTTTTTTCACTGGAAACCAAATCAGCAAGCATCTTCATCTTAGATTTCCTAGTCTTCCAAATTGTCAAAAATAAATTTCTGCTGTGGCATTTTGTTTCAGCAGCCTGAGCAGACAAAGACACAGATGGACATATTTTTTGGGGGGACACTATTTACCCAATCCAAATTGTTTGGCTTTGTATCTAGCAAACCTTTCCCAAACTGGGATGGAGGAGTAAGGGAGACATCCAAACAAAGCCAGTGATTTCTCTGAGATGAGAGAAAGAGATCAGAACTTAGGGACTCTGGAATGTCTGTTATTCAAGCAACATATTCCTGAAAAGGAGATAGCTATGTGGAAAAAGTGTTGTAGACATCTGCCAGATGTCGGCTTAAGACTTAAGAAAATACCATAAGGCTGGGGAAAGAACAATTATTGAGGAGCTGTAAGATGAGGTATTAGCAGTTTGCTTATAAGACTGGGAGACATTCAAGCTCCCAGCAGCCCAAAGTGGGAAATGTTTCTAAATATCTCTTAAATCTAGTAGAGGCCCTAGAAGAACAATACCTGAGTCATAGGTGCAAATAACCCTGAACATAAAATCTACTGTAAAATATAGCCTTACAAATGTTAAAAATAAGTAAATCAACTGCCCACTAAAGCAAAATTTAAACATTTAAAGAAGAAGTTAACAAAATACTGACAGTCACAGGTAATTCACAATGTCCAGCAATAGAAATATTTAGCTAATAAAGAGAGAAGAAGCAGGTAAAGACATTAAAACATCTGTCATAAATATGCTTAAAGATTTAAAAGATAACATTAACATAATGAGGTTAGAAACAAAAAAAGATGTAAAAATTAACGGAGTGGAAATTATGGACCTGAAAATTATAGTATCACAAATCAGAAGTTTATCAGATACATTTATTAGCCTATGCTGTGGTTTTAGCATTCCTGACAAAACTAAGGTTGGAATCTTAATTTCCAGTGCAGCAATGTTGGAGCTGGAACTTTTAAGAGGTGAGGGCTAACGAGAGGCATTTTGGTGATGGGATATCCACCCTCATGGGTGGGTTGGTGTCATTCTTGCGGTATTGAGTTATTCCTCTCTTGAGACTGGACTGGCTATCGTTGAAATAGATTAGTTTTCACAAAAGCTGTTTGTTATAAAGCAAGAACACTTCTCATCTTTGGTCTCTCTTTGCACATGCCCACTTACCTTTCTGCTTCTTGACTGTGCTGTGATGCAGCATGTGGCCCTCACCAGAAGCTCAGCAGATACCAGTGCTATGCTCTAGAACATTCCAGTTGCTAGCATCATGAGCTAAATTAATCTCTTTTCTTTATAAATTACCCAGTCTCAGGTATTTAGTTACAGAAACAGACAGCTGATTAATACAGCACATTAGGCAATAGAAAGATCAATTAACTTCAAAACACTCCAATAGAAAATATAAAATGTGAAACTCTGAATAATAATTTCAAAAGACTGAAAAAAATAAGATGTCCTTTGTAACTTGTAAGATAAAAACAAGCCATCTAAAATGATGTAAGTAGAGTATCAAAAGAAAAATGAAGTTGGGAAATTTATTTGAAAAAAAAGTGTCTGTAAATTTCGAAAAATGATGAAATATAAGGATGCAGATCCAAAAATCTTAACAAACCATGGGGTTGGTGCAGGGGAAGTGCGAAATTACACAAAGCCACTTCATAATTAAATTTCTGAAAAACACTGATAAAGAGAAAAGAAATAATCTGAGAAAAAAGATTATAGAACAATGATCAGAGTTACAACTAATTTCTTATCCAAAAGAATGGGATCCAATGGACATTGGAATGGCATGTTTAAAACACTCAATATTAGCAGAATATAATTTGCTAAAATGTTTGGACTCTGTCAATCTTCTCACTACATGTATTTCCTGTATCTGTATCCACCAATGGTTTAATCTGCATTTCTTTACTTCACATACATTGATTGTGTGGCTACTTAATATATTTAGTAAAAGTTTTAGCATAGGAAAGCATAAGCCTTCAAAATACTTTTGACTGATGACCAGTGTTAGCCTTTCTTTAAAATAAAAACAAATGACATTTGTAAACACTGAAGTTCAATACGGCAGCGAAAAGATTTTATTTCTCTCTTTTATAAACCTAAAACTTACATTTTTGCCTGGCCCCACATTGTCAATAGCAATTTTTTGTTTGCTTCTTTTGTTATCAAATATTCAATGAAGAAATATGTTTAAAATAAGATGTTTGAAAAAATCTTTGCTGAATGCAGCATAAAAATTTAAATAAAGTTATTTAAATTTTTTAAAATATACATTTCTTATGCCTTATCTAATTTTCGTGATATCAGAATTACAAATACTGGAAAAAATGATATATATTTAGTATTGTATATATAATTTTTATATATATATATATACACATATATGTGTGTATATACACATAAATATGCACACAAATCTATATGTGTACAGATTTCTATATGTGTGCATATATATGTATACTATATATAAAGCCCACTTTCTACATGTTCTACGTTAAGAGAAATTCTTTTTTTTTGATGTGGTTCCCAAATCAAGCATTTCATGTTTGCCTGCTCTAAACCTTGCAGAAAACACAGTTTCATGTCAATAATCAATATTAGATAATAATTCTATACACTATAATGAACCATAAATAAATGATTACTTTCTGATGTTGTGCTTTTACAAAAAGGAAGAAAAACAATTATTGTTAGAAACGAAAATATTGTGATATTTCATCTTTCAAGACCCTGGACTTTAAAAAAGTCATGTGCAAAGATTACAATGTTGTATGTATGTATGCATAAAGATTTTTATTGTAATTCTTTAAAACATACTCTTTGTAAGTAATCCATACATTTTCAGTACTACTTGTGACTTTCTTTTTATTTTGTATTTCTATTTATAAAACAAGTTAACTGTTTCAATAATATTACTGTCAGGCATTGAATGTATGATTCAATAAGAAATATCCAATTTTAATTGCTAACCATAATATTAGAAAAGATAATAGTTTTAACTCACATATCACACTCTTTGTAGTTAGGCTAAATTGAATTATCTTTAAACAATAGATGTAATGCTTTATAACAAATTTAAATTCATTTGGGGTACATTTCATTTTAAACATTATGTTCTTAGAAACTTATGGATATATATTACTAAACTAAATGGTTTATAATTAAATTGAAGTTACCAACATCATCAAAAATAATTATTTCTTCTTATACATCTTGATTTTCTCATTATGCAAATTTGGTCTATCAATTATTATGTACATCTTTTGGATAAGAGGCAATGTAGATTATGTTTCCAGAATGATGCATCTGTTCTGATTTAACTACCCATCAGTGACTATAAATTGTTGAGTAATTTTGTTTGATTGGCAAAATAATTTTAGAGCAGTTTAAGCAATATTGTTGCATATGTGCCTGGATTCCCAATACATTTATTTTTCCTGTAGAATATCAAGTAAAAAGATACTAATAGTCTGTTTTCCTCATGAGTCATTTAAACTGATCCTTGACAAAAATGCAATTAAAGTTTGTTCTGGTTAAAAAGTTTTCCAATATGTTATATAATCAGATTTTATCATTTTGAGTGTTCGAATTTATGCCCAACAACAATAATTTTCTCCTTGAATTTTTTAAGAGAAATTAAACCATTGACCGTTCTTCATCTATGATGTGGGCAACCATCCTCAAGTTTCTCAAATAAAATACAAAGTCGTTATCCTGGCTCCCCTAATTCTCTAACAACACGCACTCAAGACACCAAAAAAATCCACCGGCTGTGTCTTCAATTTGGTTACGAACTCTAACTGACTGCTTCTTACCTTCTCTACCACCACCACAGCTGGAGTCTAAAGCCCTCAATATCTTGACTATGACAGTTAGCCTCAACGGATCCTCTATTTTCTCCTTTGGCGCTTCTTGTTCTATTATCATCAAGGTAGTTGGACAGATCTTCTGGTCAAAAATATTAACGGCTAATGACTTTCTACATCATTCCAAATAAAAGTCAAAATCCTTAACCAACATCATATTGCCCTCATCATTCACCTAGCTGTACCTTCTGACCATATCTGCCTGACACTCTCCATATTCCTACTTTTTCCAGGTAGCGTCTTTCTGCTCCTCACACACGTTTGATATACCGTCATGTATCACTTAATAATGGGGCTACATTATGAGAAATGCATCATTTGGTGATTTCATTGTTGCGTGAACATCACAGAGTGTACTTACATAAACCTGGGCGTAGCCTACTATACACCTAGGCTGCTTCTAGGCTACAAACCTGCACAGCGTGTTGCTGTACTGTAGGCAATTGTTACACAATGGTAAGTGTTTGTGTGTCTAAACATATTCAAACATAGAGAAGTCACAGTAAAGGTACATTATAAAAGATAAAAAATAATATACCTATATAGGACACTTACCATGAAAGGAACTTACAGGACTGGAAGTTGCTCTGAGGGAGTAGGTGGGTGAGTGGTGAGTGAATGTGAAGGCCTAGGACATTAACTATATACCACCGTAGACTTTATAAACACTGTGAAAGTGGGACACACTAAATATTTTTTAAAATTATTTCTTAAATAACAAAATAACTTTGACTTATTTTAACTTTTTAGCTTTATAAACTTAAATTTTAATGACTCTTTTGAAACAATACTTAGCTTACAACATGAACACACTTTAAAGCTGTACGAAATTATTTTTTCTATCTTTATTCTATTAGCTTTTTTCCATTGTTAAACTTTTTTATTTTTAACCTGTTACACATTTTTTTGTTGTTGTTAAAAGCGAAGAGAAAAACACATTAGCCTGGGCCTACACAGGATCAGGATCACTAATATTGCTGTTTAATTAGTGTGATTGTTCATATCAGCTACACATCTTGTCCCAGGGGAAGATCTTCAGGGGTAATAACACTCAGGGAGCCATCATCTCCTGTAATAATCAGGCCTTCTTCTGGAAGACCTGCTGAAGGACCTGCCTGGAGCTTTTTTATAGTTACCTTTTTAAAAATAAATATAACTATTCCGGGTGCTGTGGCTCGTGCCTGTAATCCCAGCACTTTGGGAGGCCGAGGCGGGCAGATCATGAGGTCAGGAGCTCAAGACCAGCCTGGTCAACATGGTGAAACCCCGTCTCTACTCAAAATAAAAAAAATTAGCTGGGTGTGGTACTGGGCGTCTCAGCTACTCAGGAGGCTGATGCAGGGGAATCTCTTGAACCTGGGAGGCAGAGGTTGCAGTGAGCTGAGATCGTGCCACTGCACTCCAACCTGGGCAACAAGAGCAAAACTCCATCTCAAAAATAAAAAATAAATATAACTAGAAGGAGCACACTCTAAGCTGATAACAAATTGTATAGTATAGTAAATATGTAAACCAGTAATATAGTGTTTGTATTTATTATCAAGTATTATTTACTGCACGTAACTATATATGCTATGCTTTTACATGACTGGAAGAACAAGTAGGTTTTCACCAGCCTCACCAACACCTGAGTAATGTGTTCAACTGCTACATTACAATGGCTATATTGTATACGGTTTGTATAATGTAGATATACTGTAATATATTTAGTTGATATATTACACATGTGTTTGACAATTATCACTTCTCCTTTAGAATGCAAGTTACATTATAGTAGGAAATTGGGTTTATTCTTGGCAGTATTCTGCACACCAAGATTAGTGTCTGTCCATGTTAGGTCTACAATAAATAATAACTAAAGAAGTTAAGTTCTCTGCATGTGTAAATTAGGCAACCCAGTGAATTTAAAGTGAGTTTTTCTACTGTTGTTAATTAATATGAAAAGAAATACTATACCATTAACTAAACATTACACAAAATGCGAAGAACTTTGATTTTGTTTTAACAGCAAAGGTACAGTGCCATACATATACTTATCCCCAATGATACACCTAGTCACAAAACCTTATATATATATATATATATATATATATATATATATTTTTTATATTTTTTTTTTTTTTTTGTAGTTATTTGTGAGATGAGTCTCACTCAGTAGCCCAGGCTGGAGTGCAGTGATGTGATCTCAGCTCACTGCAACCTCCACCTCCTGGGTTCAAGTGATTCTCCTACCTTAGCCTCCCAAGTAGCTGGGATTACAGGGGATTTCATGACTTGCCCACTTTAGCCTCCCAAAATGGTAGGATTACAGGCATGAGCCAACATGCCTTTCTTGGTCTTTTCTTTTTTTGAGACAGAGTCTCACTCTGTCACCAGACACCAGGCTAGAGTGCAGTGGTGCGACCTTGGCTCACTGCAACCTCTGCCTCCCGGGTTCAAACAATTCTCCTGCCTCAGCCTCCTGAGTAGCTGGGACTACAGGTGCACATCACTACGTCCAGCTAATTTTTGTATTTTTATTAGGACGGGGTTTCACCATCTTGGCCAGGATGGTCTCAATCTCTTGACCTCGTGTTCCACCGCCTAAGCCTCCCAAAGTGCTGGGATTACAGGCATGAGCCACCGTGCCTGGCCCTTTCTTGTTCTTTTAAATGTAAGCTTCCGTACCTATAAACTTCTCCCTTTAGCACTGCTTTTGCTGTTTCATACGTTCTGTTCTATTTTGTTTTTGTTTTCTGTTATTTTTAATTTTCCAATTTTCCTTGTGATTTACATTGGTGAAGGTTGTGTGCTTAAGTTCCATGGTTTTGTAATTTTTCATTTTATATCTGTTACAGATTTATAACTTCATCATATTTTGGTCAGAGAAGATACTTTGTGTGATATCTATCTTTGAAATGCATTGAGATTTAAGAGATCTTATTTAAGAAATCTCATTATTGAGATTTGTGGCCTAATTCCAGGTCTATCCTGAAAAAATGTCTTGTGTGCATTTGAGAAGGTTGTGTATGCTGTTGTTGCAGGGTAGAGTGTTCTGTATACGTCCATTAGATTGAGTTGGTATATTGTGTTAAGTCCTCCATATGTTTACTTATCTTTTGTATGGTCGATCTATCTATTATTGGGGGGGAGGGCATTACAGTTTTAATCTATTACCATAGAACTGTTTTTCACTTCAATTCTGTCAGCCCTGGTTTTGAATATTTTGATGGTCTGTTATTAGGTGTATGCTTATAATTATTGTATCTTCTTGGTACATTGAAACTTTTATTAATTATGATTTCCTTATTTTCTCACATAATTTTTAATTTAAAATTTATCATTCTTATTACAGTATAGCCACTCCTGCTCTCTTTTGGTATTTTATTGCATGGAATATCATCTATTTTCATTTTGTATCTTCAATCTATTTATGCCTTTGGCTCAAAAGTGAGTCTCTTGTAGATAGCATATAGGTGGTCCAGGTGGCTTTTAATCCATTGTGCCAATTTGCCGTTTGATTGGAGAGTTTAACCAATTGACACTTAGAGCAATTACTGATAGAGAGGGGCATACTTATGTTATTTTTGTCATTTGTTTTATAAATGCTTTATAGATTTTTGTACCTATTTTTTTGCATTACTGTCTTCTTTTGTGTTTACTTGATTCATTTTTGTAGAGAAGTGTTTAAATTTCTTTCTCATTTCCTTTTGTACATCTTCTAAGCTCCCTAATTGTGGTTACTATGAAAATTGCATCTCGGATTCTCAAATTAAAATACTCTAATTTGAATTTACACCAGCTTAACTTTGATAACATGCACAATCTCTGCTCCCTTTACAGCTCAATATTCACACTTTATAGTTGGTTTTTTGGCTTGTTTTCTTTTCTTTTCTTTTGAGACAGGGTTTTGCGCCATAGCCCAGCCTGGAGTGCGGTGGTGCAATAATGGCTCACTGCAGCTTCCGCCTCTCAGGCTTAAGTGATACAACTACTTCAGCCTCTTGCATAGCTAGAAGTATGGGCATGCAGCACCATACATGGCTAATTCCTTAAATTAAAAAACAATTGTAAAGACGGAGTCTCACTATGTTGCCTAGGCTAGTGTCAAACTCCTGAGCTCAAGCAATCTTCCCACCTTGGCCTTCCAAAGTGCTAGGATTATAGGTGTGAGCCACCATGTCCAACCCTCTTAGTAGTTGACATCATAAGATTACACCTTGATATATTGTGTGTCCCCCAAGATAAACTAATAACTTTTAAAAAATGCATTAGTTTCTAAATTATGTGGAAAACAAAATGTGGAGTCACAAACCAAAGTTACATTTCTATTAGCATTTAGACTAATAATTGTTTCATTTAAAATGAGTTAACCTCTTAAATCATGTAGAAAACAAAATGTAGAAGTACAAACTCTTGTTACAATTATGTTCGTTTTTATAATTGCTCATAGATTTACCTTTATTGAGTTTCTATTTATACACATTGTTTTGAATTACTTTCTAATGTTTCCACCCTGCAGGATTTCCGTAAGCATTTCTTGCAAGATAGGACTAGTAATGATTAACCTCAGCTTTTGTTTATCTGGGAATGTGTTAATTTCCCCCTTTCTTTTGAAGAAGGTTTTGGTGGATGTAGGATTCTTAGTTCTGTTTTTTGTTTTGTTTTTATCTCTTAGCCCTTTGAATATACTAACTCACTGCCTTCTGGCCTCAAGTTTCTGAAGAGAAATCTGCTGATAACTTTCTTTCTTCTGCCTATTCAAATTTGTCTTTGAATTGCTCTTGTAAATTTTATTTCAGTGATCGTACTTTTCAGCTCCAAATTTCTTTTAGTTTTTCTATCTGTTTATTGATAATTTTCTGTTGTTCATCCTGCATTTTCTTAACTTTCCATGCATCGGTAGTTTTGGAGCATCTTTAAGAGAGTTACTTTAAAGCATTGTTTAGTAGTTCTTCAATCAAATCTTTTTTGGAGAGAGTTTCTGTTTATTCATTTATTTTTTCTTTGAATGGGCCAGTTTCCTATTTCTCTACACTTGGTAATTTTTTGCTAAAAACTGAAAATTTTAATCCAATCGTGTACTAAGTCTGGAAATCAGATTTTCATGCTGCCCCTGGCGTTCACTGTTTTTGTTTGTATTTATTTATCTTTTTGTTGTAGATTCTGTGCCAAGCATCAGGCTGAGGTGGAAACTTAAAGTACTCTCAGTCTTTTCTGAACCTGCAACCTTCCCTGGTGATACATGATCACTTTCTAACTTTCTTCATATATGTATTTGTTTTTTAATGTCTTAGTCCTTAATGCCTAGCTTGTAAAGGGGGAAAAAAGAGAAAAATGAAGCAAGGAAGAAGGATGTTGGCATTTTCATGACCCTGAACGTCACTTCAACTGGAGGAAGAGGGGCTTGTCACATGGGAGAAGGTGCAACAATAATAACCATGCACCTCTTTGCATGTCTTTGCTCAGAAACAGCAATTAGATCTCCAATACTTGCTGGAGAAGACCATGGCATAGAGCAAAATACTTTTATAAGACATATTTTTAAGAATCATTTTTAAAAAGTGAATGAAAAATATAAAACCAACTTCATACATCCTGTGGCCCTCTACTTAAACTACAAATGGTTAAGAAATTGAAAATAAAACAAATACAAATATTCCTAGTGAATAAACAATTTCTTGAAAATACAGAGATATGTTGTTACAGCCACGAGTATACTTAGCACCATATTCACCAAAAAATTGCTAAGAAAATACTTTAAAAGTCAAGTTGAAACCTCATTTTTATTTTCCTCTAGGAAAAAAGTCACTTTGATATATTTTCAAGAAAACTGAAATACATTTTAGTATAATTTAAATTCTTTCTTCAAAAAAGCTTTTCTGCATTTAATAGAATTCTTGTTAATGAGTAAGTAGAAAAAAAGCAATAACTGGATTAAACAACTTCATATTCTTCATAGATCTAAAAGAAAAAAGATTAAATACTTAACTGATTATTAGACCCACTTAAAGAAAAACAAGAGTTGCCAAGAAAGTAGATTAATTTTGTATATGCAACTATAAACCAGTTCTCCCTGTGATCAGTTGCATGCAATCATGCCTTTTCTATCTTGCTGTCACTGCTCTGCATAGTCTGCCCATAGTTTTTAGACTCTGTCAAGAATCCCAGCACTTTGGAAGGTCGAGGTGGGTGGATCACTTGAGGTCAGGGGTTCGAGACCAGCCTGGCCAACATGGTGAAACCCTGTCTCTACTAAAATACAAAAGTTAGTTGGGCATGCTGGCATGCACCTATAATCTCAGCTACTAGGGAGGCTGCGGCAGGAGAATTGTTTGAACCCAGAAAGTGGATGTTGCGGTGAGCCGAGATGGTGCCACTGCACTCCAGTCTGGGTGACAGAGCAAGACTCTGTCTCAAAAAAAAAAAGACAATATCAGAATTAAAGTATACACAAACACACACACAAAGACAATTAGATCAAATTTATAAATATAGATGTAGAAAGGTAGAAATATAGATACAGTTGTAGATGCAGATCATACATGAAGCAAGCAAACAGTAAATCCCAATTTTTATTTTGTTATTATTTTTTCTTCATTTCCATTGAAATCAGAGATAAACTACATTCTAATTACATTCTTTCCGTTCCTTCCATTTTCTCTCTTATCAGTCCTCCTGGCTTTTTTGCCACACTGAAGCCTCAGTTTCAGACATCAGAGTCAATAGGCAATCGCTATACAATTCCTACCTGGAGCATGACACAACTTTTCGCTTCACTCTTCAGGTGATTCTAACATAGGTTGATCACAAGTATTTCCATCCTGGGAGTGGGAGGGTTCCTATGTTGCTCTGGACTGCTACTCTCCGTTTTCAGAGTTCTTCGTCTCTTCTGGAGGACTAATGGGGACATCTTCAGTCAGTGGTTCCCTTCAAAAAGGGTCCCCTTCCTAAAGTCTCAGGTTCCTCTCCATAGAATCAATTTTGCAGGAAAAAGTGGGGGTGGGAAACTTCATAAGCCTCTACAAACTTAATGTAGAGAGGAAGGGAATAAAAAGAGCATCAATAACAAAAACAGCAACAAAAATAGCATGGCTTTCGTTTTTACTGTTGCTAAATATTCATGTTCTGCATAAGCGGAGATTATTCTTTTCTACAGAAGTGCTGCCTTTCAGAGCTTTAGCTATAGTCTGTCCTCAGTTCCTTCCCAAGAACCATTAAACTTCACCCTCTTTCCTGATAACATTACTTTCATGTTATGTCCGGCTACCAGGGGACTGCACGGAGCTGTATTTGGATTTGCTTTCCATCTGGAATAACAAAAATTCCGTGACATTAATGATCAAATAATTATAACATTTTCGTTAACTTGCGAAAATTAATATTGATTATTTTCAAGGAAAATAACTTTCCAAAATGGCTGTCCAGTAATTTTTTAACTCACAAAAAAGCAAACTAGAAAAATTTGTCAGTGTAAAATATGAGAATGTATTTTATCGATGTCTATAATGGAATGAGGAAACTCAGAAGGGCAAAATTGAAATATGCAGTTAAAACACAAACACACATAAGCACAAACACTTTCACAGAGAAGTTTATAGCTTTAGAGCTGACAAAAGATCTTATGAAATACAATATTGCTCATTAGTAGAGAAACCGAGAAGAGTAATGAGTGAGGTTTGAAGAGTAGGTCATAAAAGAACATATCTGACACCAAGGCACAATGAAACACAATTAAAATGTTCTCAAGACAATTCGTAAAAGGATGAAACGTATTGCACCAAGTTTTATAGCCTAATAAAACTAAAATGTACCTTCACTCTGTTGGAAAGGTTTATGAAGAGGAAGGAAAGACAAGGTGATATAAACAGGCGGTTTCTATGGTTTCTGAGATATTATCTGAAAGGACAGATGAACTCTTCTTCATTTATAATACAATGGAAACATACCGGAATAAAAATAGTGGGCGTGAGTTATTTTACGACTAGAACTAAATATTGTATCTATATTGAAGTGAAATTTTTAAAAAATCAAAATTAAAAACCATTCTATGCAGCAAGCTACCTTAAGAATTTCTATCCACAGTTACCCTAAGACTTTTATTCTTTTCTTTGCAAAATGAATAGATAGTGGATGGGTAGACAGATAGAGAATTCATTTTTTTCTCAGAAAAAAATGTTTTTTAGTAAAACAGGTAATAGGGAATAGAAAATAAAATTAGTACATATATTTATATCTGTGCATGCAAACTAAAATTACCATTATGTCATTAATATAATAATTTAATGGTAACATTATATCACTGTATTATCACTATTATGCTGTTGTTACTATGTACTGTTTAATAGAATTGGCCCATTGTTTAACGAAATTTACTCGTAATAAATAGAGCTATGAATTATATTTACAATGCGTAATAGCTTCATATAAACAGAATATAAAGGAATTGGCGTGTTGTATTAGAGGTCTCATTCGTGTTTACTATGAACAGTTTAAACTCATGTGAGTCTATGGGTTTAAATATGGTAATCATTAAACCTTTTCTTCTATCAGTCCTATCTATCTGCTTATAGAGTTTTAGTGGTGACAATGTGATAGTTCTTACAATGTGAATTTTATCACTTTTAACGATAAAATTTACATTTTCCAGTACTTTTGTTCATATTGAATTTTGGCAGGATGATGGAACAGGGAAAGAACATTTCCACTGAGACATAAAACCACGCTTTCTGAGACTTGTATTCTAAACTTGTATTCTAAACTTGTACAATGGATTTGCCAACTTGGTTTCTGGTCATTATCAAAATGAATAGAAAAATAACATTTTAGGTTAACATAACTCCAACCAAGTCATTATGTTTTTTCCTCTGTAGATCTATGATTTTTAAAATGTAGCAAGTTTTTATGGGTTAAATTTCACCTCCAAAAGGTATATTGAAGTCTTAATTCCCAGTATTTTAGAACGTGAGCTTAGTTGGAAATAGTGTCGTTGAAGATGGTTGTGGACATGACAATCAAGATGGATCTGCCTCACTTGTTTACTCAGAAACCCAGACCAACAGAGGTTCTGTTGTCTTCAGAACATGACTCCCAAAGTCAAACAAGAATATTAAATCACCAGGTTTCCTAAGTTGATGGCAATCCTTGCAAAGTCCCTCTTTTTTTTTTTCTTGACAACGTGTATAATTTGCTGTCATGAGTTTATGGAGAGAGTTACTGGCCTAACTTGAACAGAAGAGTTAAACAAATTAAACAGAATTCCTCAGTATATCTGGACTTGAAGTTCTTCAAGCAAACTGTTTATTTCCCTAAAATCTGATAACTCGTGAAATAAAAAGACAAAAACTTTCACACACAACTCGTATAAAATATGCATCAAAACTAGAATTTTGCAATCTAAACTCCTCTTAAAAAGAAGTTGGCCACCTTGGTAAGATTCCTTTGTTGAAGCAGGGAACTTCTTGATCAGACCCTGATTTTGTTCCCTGGAAGTCTCTTTACATCCATTATGCCTCCTGGCAACATACAAAGTGAATGTTTGACAACAGCCCTTCTTTGGTGTGCTACAGTTTTTCTACAGCTCTACAGATTTTCAGCTTGTTTCTTGAACATGCAAGTGCAGGCCCAAGTCTTGTTTCCCTGCTTGAATTGCCCAAGGCTATTTTAGTCCCAGTTTTATGATTCTTTGGTAAATATAATTGTCTAAGGTGTCAGTGAGGTTCTAGGATCTGCTTCCATACAATTCTATCTGCTTGTTTCTATCTCCAAATGTTTTTCCTATTCACAAAGTCACTACCGTCCACTTATCTTTCTTTTTCACAAATAATCTCAGCTAGTTTGAGATTCATCTCACTTCGTCCTATAATGGAAACACTTTCTTCAAATGAAAAGTTTTACTGCCTGTTACAGATTGACTGTGTCCCCACCCAGATCTCATCTTGAATTGTAGCTCCCATAATTTCTACATGTCGTGGGAGGAACCTGATGGGGGGGTGATAGAATCAGGGGGGTTGGGCCTTTTCCATGCTGTTCTTGTGATAGTGCATAAGTCTCATGAGATCTGATGGTTTCATAAAGAGCAGTTCCCCAGCACACCGTCTCTTGCCTGCCACCATGTAAGATGTAAGATGTGCCTTTGCTCCTCCTTTGCCTTCTGCCAGGATTGTGAGGTCTCCCAAGCCATGTGGAACCATGAGTCCATTAAACCTCTTTTTCTTCATAAATTACCCAGTCTTGGGTATGTTTTATTAGCTGCATGAGAATGGTCTGATACATTGGGTTTTGTTACTCAAAACCATTTTAGATAGTATTTGTTAGTGTGGCCCAGCAGGACTCAGCCTTTTCAGTTACCATGCCTTTGAACATTGAAGTTTCTATGTAGTCCATCTGATTATTGTTTAAAACTCAGTCGTCTCTTACTTGTGCTCATTTCTTATTCATAATACCTTGCCAAAGGCAAATGACAATGACAACATTCTGGTTCCTTCCGATCATTTCACGCAGAGATGCAGGCTTAAGTGCAATAGGTATGTTTCCTATGAATCTCACTTTATAACATAGGCATTTAGTCTGGCCATTAAGAAATTATTGCATATTTATAGTTTTATAAAGGCAAGAAACCATTTTAAGACAATGACTGAATTCTTACTAGAAGTAATCATGCAAGTTCAATAAATATTTAGTTAATAAGTGAATTCCTTTCTTCCACTTGTAATTTGAAGAATGTTGTCAGACAGTTTTTAATAGTCTACCACAAGCAAGATAATTTTACTTCACAGAGGAATTTAATAGAAATAAGTTTGTATTTCATTGCTATTTAAAGAACCATATTGGAATTAGATTGTTTGAATTTTATTGTACCCACTTCTCATTCCAGATTTTTTTCCTCTAATTATAAAACGAACATGATAACTTCAAAGTGTTAGTGACTGAAGAGTATTCCAAACCATGGAGGGAGACATAAGTTTTCTACTAAAAGCAACTCACTTTAAGAATGCAAGGGATTTGTGAATTCTCAGGAAGGCTACTCTGGTACCATTTAAATTTCTATTTCTCTTCACATTATTTATCCTGTATGCCAATATTTTTTGTGACTGCAGGAATGAATGCACCTGTATTATTTTTCCTTGTGTAATTAAGATTGTCATCTTGTACTCAGCATGAATGCCCATTTTTCTTTCCATATATCAGGGCCTTGAATCATTGTGTATATCTTAATATTTCTGTTGATTGTGGAACTGTTCCTCCTTGTCTGTATTAACAAACTATGTGCTTATCTCATTACATGTAATGAGCATACATTTAAAACTGTGACTCTGTACACAAACAAGCATTTGAAAATGTCAACTACAAATATTGCAGAAATCCTGTTATCTGTTAAATATTGTAGAAATTGTGTGCTGTAAAATGTTGAGATATATGTTTTCATAAGGTGTTGCTCATGTTGACAGTTTTATGAGTTAACATTCTGTAGCCTTCCTGATATCTGACAGTTATATTTATTCATGCTCCATTCAGTTTGATACCGGGAAAAAAAAATGTTCTATTGATGAATGTGTGTACCGTGGACCCATTTCTTAGAGAGGGTGACAATGCAAAAGCGATTGAAACTACAATACCGTATTTTTGGATGTCATCGTTTTTCAAGATCAACTTTCAGTTTGGTTGTGTTCTGTAGAATCAAGTGGAGAAGGATGTGGTGTGTCTGTTAAATTCATATAATCGGGGGATCATTTTTTCCTAGTATATGTGAACAAATTCAGTTTTAAATTATCTTCCACTTCCTAACAGTTATGATTTATGGCTTCAAATAGTGCCAGAACTTTTGGCAATTTTCTTTTGTCTCTGTGTATTTTTTATAAAGTTAACTTTTTAATAAAAAGCTTCACATTAAGTCCATGTTGGAGTTGTGAGTCACATATATATAACCTGATAAAATACATGGTTCCCAGGATATTTAGTCAATTCAATTCTCTCCTGCCCTTCATATTTCAAAATGAAAGAATCTTCAAAAAAGGCAAGCATACAAATCTCTGATTTGGGCACATATTAAACTTCTAAAAAATATATATCAAAAATATATACAGAGAGATTTATTATCAAAAAAGATGGAGCAAGCTCATTCCAGCCTGTTAGTTCTACTGTTTGCAACAAAATCCTGGATTCCAGAAAAGTAATAATAGCAAGCAGACTGGGACAAAAAGTGAAAACTGAAGAAAGACTTGCATGCTGGTGAATTTCCCAATTTTCCCCATTATATATCTCCCAAGCATGGCTAAACTTAAGGAATATGAAGTATATGTGCATGACAAAAAATGCAATTTAAACAATAAGCTGTAGAGTTTAGGGTAACATGTTTTTTTCTCCCTGTCCTACCCCAAGGAGAGCGTCATTTATTAAACCACACTGCTAAAGTCTTGCTGCAGGCAGCTAACACCTGATACAGAGCAACTGCATCTCTGGCCAGAAGGAACAGCTAAAGGACTCTATATTGTCCAAAAAGTATGGAAGGAGTCCTGCTAATTTTCTCCTTCTTTTCTCTTGCTCCTTTGCTCAGAGTGAAGCTACATTGCTCTGGAAATTTTCAGCAAAGTGGGAGTAGGGGAATTGAGACTCAGAGAAATCTTTGTTTTTGACTAAAGAAATCAAAATAAGTGGCCCTTGGCTTCTGGAGATTGCCAGGAAGATACTGGTGAGAGGAGAACTTGGTCCTTTGATCCTGCAATTCTGTGTGTGAACCCATAAGCATCTCAGACTTACTCTTGAAATTTCCATTCACAGAACAGCCTCAAAGAAGCATTGGAAAAGCCTGAGAACTAAGTATTCTATGAACTGTGTTTAAAATACTACATTCTACAGAATTATCCAGTCCATGGACAGACATGTTCAGCTCATAAGCCAATAATGTGTTTTACATTATTTAAAAGGCTGTAAAATAAGCAAACCAGCAAGTTTGCAAACAGACAATCTGCAACATGGATCATATGTGATTCACAAAACCTAAAATATTATATTGTCCAATACCAAAAAAAAAAAAAAATGCTGATCCCTGATAGCAACTGCCCAAATCCAAGACTAACCTCTAAATAGCATGTGCACAGAGTAGCAAAAAGAGCAGAGCATACTAACTTCAGTTTGAACTGTAAATATTAGTGATGCATCTCACAAGTCCTAGAGCCATCAGTTTAACAAAATAGCAAGAGATACATACAGCACACTATTGTCTATATGGTCTATGCACAATTCTATACACAACCCTAATCAAATCTCAGTAGGATACTTTGCAGATATTGATAAGCTTTTTCTAAAACCTATGTGGAAAAGCAAAAAGGAATGCAATTCTCAAAACAAAGGAAGGGCACATTTTCAGGACTCATATTCTCTGATTTTAAAACCTACACTGATGTTACAATTATCAAGTCATAGGTAAATATGACGGAATAGAGAGCCTGGAAATGGATCCAAACAAAGATGATCAGTTAAGTTTTGACAAATGTGAAAAGGAAATTCAATGACTAGACCACTGCATTCAAAAATGGTCTGTGATATTTGTATATCCACATATCAAAAATATGAATGTCAATGTAAACTTCACAATTTATATGGTAATTGCTTGAAAATGCAACACCGTCATCAGAGAAGCACAAATCAAAGCTACTATATGATATTATCTCTCATCGGTTAAAATAGCTTATATCCAAAAAACAGGCAATAAAAAATGCTGGTGATAATATGGAGAAAAGGGAACTGTTGTACACTGTTGGTGGGCATGTTAATTAGTACAGTCACTATGGAGAACAGTTTGGAGCTTCCTTAAAACTCTAGAAGTTGACCTAGCATATGACTCAGCAATCACACTTCTGGTATATCCCCAAAAGAAAGAAAATCAGTTTATTGAAGGGATAGCTGCACTGTTTGTTGAACCACTGCTCACAATAGCTAAGATTTGGAAGCAGCCTAAGCATTCATCACCAGATCAATAGATAAATGAAATGTGTACAGATACACAGTTTTGTACTATTCAGCCATAAAAAAGCATGAGATCCAGTTATTTGCAGCAACATGGATATAACTGGACATCATTATGCTAAGCAAAATAAGCCAGGCACAGAAAGACAAACATTGGATGTTCTCAGTTGTTTGTGGGGTCCAAAAACCAAAATGATTGACATAATGGACATAGAGAGTAGAAGGATGGTTCCCATAGGTGAGGATGGGTAGCAAGGATCTGGGGCAGGGGAGGTAGGGATGGAAAACGGATACAAAAAATAGGAAGAATAAATAAGACCTACTATTTGATAGCACAACAGGGTCACTATAGTCAATAATATTATGTTGGTGCTAAAGTATTTGTGATTTTGCTGTTGAAAGTCATAGCAAAAACCACAATTACTTTTCCATCAACCTAATATCTTGATTGTACATTTTAAAATACCATAAAGAGTGTAACTGGATTGTTTGTAACTCAAAGGATAAGTGGTTGAGGGGAAGGATATCCCATTCTCCACGATGTGTTTATTTCAGGTTGTACGGCTGTATCAAAGCATCTCATAAATATATTTACCTACTATGTACCCACAAAAATTAAAAATAAAAAAAGAAGTGCATTATAAAGCAACACATAGAATGTAAAACTGTAAAGCTTTTAGAAGAAAAAATTGGTTAAAAAAAAAATCTTGTAAGTTTTTTTTGGCAGTTATCTTACATAGGATACCCAAAGCACAGTCCCAAAGACCACATTATTAAATGGAATTCCACGATTACTGAAAACTTTTGAAATGCAAAAACAACTCTACAAGTTTTAAGACGAGTATGCGTATCCAAAAATATAAAAAACAATCAAAGTTCAAAAATTAGAAACCAAGCAATCCCTAAATATTGGACAAAAATTTAAAAAGACGCTATACCTAAGAAAATATAAAGATGGCAAATAAGCACATGAAAATTGTATCATTATTGGTAACCAGAAAAATAGTAATCAAAATTGTAATGTGATGTTACTATTCACGTACTAGAATGGCCAGAACAATATAATTTTTTTTGTTGTTGTTCTTGTGTTTTTGAGACAAATCTCACTCTGTTGCCCAGGCTGGAGTGCAGTGGCATGATCTCGGGTCACTGCAACCTCCACCTCCCAAGTTCAAGTGATACTCCCACCTCAGCCCCCAAGAACTGGGATTACAGGCATGTGCCACCATGCCTGGCTAATTTTTGTATTTTTAGCAGAGATGCGGTTTCACTATGTTGACCAGGCTGGCCTCAAACTCCTGACCGCCGGTGATCCACCTGCCTCAGCTCCCAAAGTGCTGGGATTACAGGTGTGAGCCACCACCCCCAACAGTAACAATGTATTTTTATTTGTGATGATAATAAATATTGGTAAGGATATGGAGCAATCAAAACTCATATTTCTTATGAAAACACAAAATGCTACTACACACTTTGATAAAGCTTTTCACAATTAATTAGAGACTTAAAAGTGCATTTACAGGAACAACTCATCCTACTCCTAGGTATTTAGACAAAGGAAATGGAAACTTATGTTCCCACAAAGCCTGCCAAAGTTATTTATAGCAAGGTTATTCATAATCATCAACAACTGAAAATAACTTTGTGAATGTCCCATACAATGTATGAGACATTTGTACACTGAAGCGCTGCTTGATAATAAAACAAGTAGAGATTGATTTACACAACTGCATGTATAGATTTCAAATGCATCATTCCCAGTGAAAAATGCTAGACTCATACTTTATAATTTCATTTATATTGCATTCTGGAAAATGCCATGGCTACATAGGACAAAAACAGATCGATTGTTGCCAGAGGTTAAGGCTGGGTTCAGGAGTTGACTATAAAGAAATAATAATAAAAAATTCCAGAGGGCACTGAAACTGCTCTGTATCTTGATCCCGATGGTGGTTATACAAACCTCTGCATTTTTCATAATTCCTAGAACTATTAATCAAAAAGTTGGACATTTTTCTAGATGCAACTTTGAAGCTAAATTTTACAAACTTAAGGAAGGTAGACATGGCCTCCCCTCATTCTCGTGAGGTTAGGGATACTAAATCATCCCCATTTAAAAACTGAAAAAAAAAAAAATGAGGCTTTCCTTGGTGTTATAGTGAGTACATACCTGGCAGAGCTGGCGTCCACCTTTCCAACTTTCCATGGGTTTCAATTAATTAATTAAGTGTGTTTACTTTTAGAATAAACATGTTTTGTTATAGTATATATTTTCTTCTGACCACAAAAGTAATACTCTTTGCTACAGAAAATTTAGAAAATCTAGGCACATCAAAAATAATTAGAAAATAATTGTGTGCCACCACCCAATAGTACGTGAAAAGAAGAAAGAGTGAAATTACAACCAGCATAATCAGTGTATTATTTTTCCTATTAGCTTGGGGACAGAATGACCATTGCAGATTACAGGGCATATTTGAGGAACATGGTTGATGTGGTTGGCAACGCAGAACATATGGGTGGCAAAGCAGGGCACGTCAGTCAGCAGAACAGGAACCCCACCATCTCATGGAAACACCGGCTACATTTACTTCTTGCTCTATTAAGCGGATTTACTGAATGATGTGTAACTTCTGGCAGAATATATTAGACCAAACGATTGTGACACAGATTCAAACGTAGAGTTAAATGTTCCTGGAATGCCTTTACTTTTAATGCGTTCTTCAGAAACTTTGTTTCAGAGAGAAGCATAGGCGAAAGTGAACGGCTGATCAGTATCCACTCTTTAAATGGCATCCGTTTCTTGTGTCTTGTAGATGCTTATTCTACTCTAAATAGGTGCTGGGTACAAATGTATTTGTTCAAAGAAAGAGAAGCAACACTGAATAATATATCAGATGACATATACAGTGCTTTCTTTCCTGATCAGACACAATATTGTCAGTGTTGTAACTGGCTGGGTGGCAACTCCTCGCTTTGTTTTGTTTTTTCTCTTACTAGTCCTGAGATAGCACAGGAATATGAACTAATCCCAGCCATTACTTGCAGCCAGCAGAGGGCAGCAGAAGGCTTCCACAGGCCGACTTGAAAGAAAGCTTCTAAGAGCTAAACAGTCTTGTAACGAGGGTCAGATTAGCAAATAAAAACCCCATCAAGACCAGGGGCACTGACATTTGGGGAGGTAAAAGGAATTGCGACAAGAATTATTTGACATATGCAAGTACAAGCTAATAGTCACAGAGGGGTGGTTCAGTCTCATAAAGGACTTGATGGATTTATTCCTTCATTCTCCCACCGAGTGATGTATTTAGCACCATCAACCCTGGCTACAGTTTCTCCATTTACTGAGTGGCTAGAGCACTAATGACAAGCTCATAAGATGTATGAAGACTGCTTAGTGCTATTTGAAAAATAACGTTGCAGGTTTTTTTTTAAACTCTAAAATCTCTCAAAATATAAGATATGACTATTTGATAAAATTGTTTTAGGAGAATAATTGTCACCACTACCATTAAACTAACTACCTCTATATATGTGCACACCAGTTATAAATAGTAGCCTAATTTCATATATCTTAAATGTAAAAGAAGTGCTTTTCTTAGAATTAAAGAATTTCTAGCCAGGCGTGGTGGCTCATGCCTATAATCCCAGCACTTTGGGAGGCCAAGGCAAGTGGATCACCTGAGGTTGGGAGTTCAAACCCAGCCTGACCAACATGAAGAAACCCCATCTCTACTAAAAATACAAAATTAGCTGGGCATGGTGGCTTATGCCTGTAATCCCAGCTACTCGGGAGGCTGAGGCAGAAGAATCGCTTGAACCCTGGAGGCAGAGGTTGCAGTGAGCTGAGATCACACCATTGCAGGCCAGCCTGGGCAAGAGCGAAACTCCGTTTCAAGAAAAAAAAAAGAGAGAGAATTGTTCTAAGACTCACCTAAGTGCTAGACGTACACCCACAATATTAAATGAAGGCGAATCATTTACCACACAAGCATGTAAAAGCAGTAAGCCAAAGCCAGGATAGGGACAAGCAATATCTTCAGTCTGTTTCATTGAGACTCGAAAGATGAATTATCGTCAGGTAAGAGTTTAAAAGGTTGAGCTAGGACAGAAAATCCTGCTGAGAGATGGAGAATTCTCAGGCAAAGAAACCGCAAGTGCAAATCTTTTGACACAGGCAAAAACGTGGAACACTCAAAAGACAGAATGCAACCCAGCGTGACTGAGCAGAGAAAGTAATGGGGAGGAATTTATGCAACGAGACCAGGGAACTAGTTCCAGAAAGAAACAGATGGGACCTTGTGAGCTTTGTAAAATATTTTGGAGTTTATTATAAATGCCATTTGGAAACTCTTCAATGGATTCAGCAGAGGGAAAGTGAACAACATAAAGTTAAGTCAAAGCAGGGGGTTTTCAAACAAAAAGCAAAGATTTGGAGACCACCACAATTGGGTATGAATCTTGGCTCTTCCACTTACAGACTCTATGGACTTGGCCAAATAACTAACTATATTTTTTTCATGTCTAACACCTAACAAAATAAGGAGCAAAACGAAGTCAGAATTCAGACCCAGGTGTGTGTGTGTGAATGAGCACGCGCGTGCATACAAAGTCATACTTTAAGTCATGATTCTTAAAGTGTCAGATGCCAAAGGCCAACTTGAGATTTGTGTCAATATCTCTCTTAGAAGAGTGGGTAAGTAAAACATAACACAACTACAAATTAATAGCAGCAGTGATCCTTTTTTGCTTAACCAAGACCTCAGCAATTACAGCTGAAAAAAATGTCACTGTGGAATGACGGTTACCAAAGTACACGTGGGTTTTGAGAACATAAATTTGTATGGCACAGAGCAGGACACCTTGAATAAGTTTCTATCTCTGGAACAAAAACATATAATGAAACCCTCTACATCGATGTTAATATACCTGTTTCAAAATCAAGACAACAGGCAAATCTACATAATAGGATCCCAGGTGTGTGGAAAGTATCCAGATAATTAAAGAAGGATAGAAGTCGAATTGAGAACAGACACATTATAAAGCCAATCTTGTATACAGGTTTTAGTAAGACTAGGGTTTTGGAACATGTATAGGAAGTCATGTTTATTACCCCTTTTTCACAGATAGCCAATATACTACTGCCACTGTAACAAAATCCACTACTTCTAGAAACTTACATGCACACACACACGCACACGCACGCATATACACAGATGCATTAACATATGCTTTTATTGATTTATTTGCATAATTTCAAATACATTACGGCCGAGTTTTTCTGCCGTGATTACATTATTATATGATATTAAAAAGCTAATCAAGTGGTAACAGTAACTCAAACTATTACATTGTAGGATTATAAAGATGATTTTTCTAATTGAGGTAAATAGCAAAATAATTTTAGATTGCTTATCATAAAAACAAACAATGTTGAAAATGAAAAGAAAAAGTCGTTCTAATCAATTTCAAGCCAAAACTGGTGCGTGTGTGTGTGTGTGTGTGTGTGTAGTAATAATGGTAGTTGTAGTTGCTGTCATAGTAGTAGAGGTTGCTGTTGTAGAAGCAGCAATAAAGTTTCATCATTACAAGGGTCAAATCAGAGATAGGATTTGAAGGCAGAGGCTAGAGTTACAACAGTACATGGTCAAATTTAACCACCCTGGATTGGAGATTAATACATCAATTCCCAGTTCAATACAATAAGTTTTGTTTTCAACAGCGCAGACTCAGAAGATATTTAATATTGAATGGGAAGCAAATGTCACTGCTTATTCTAAAATAAATGTCCAAACTTAAGAGAAAAAATGCCTGGTTTGTAATAGACAACCCACCTTTTGTTGCCTGAAATGTTTTACTGAATTGTACGAACCTTGGTGTAAAGTAGGAGTTGCTAAAAAACAGATTAGAGAACATTAGAAGCAGATATAATAATAGATTAGAGAACTGTGTAAGTGTAATCTTTCAGGTTCTCAACTATGAGCTGACTGCAAAGTTATCCAACAAGTAGAGTTTAACCTCTGGAAAGAGAGAAAAGGTCTGACTGATTTTGTGTATCCTCATGGGACATAAATGGACTTGTGTGTGTATGTGTGTGTGAATATACTTAAAATAGTGGAATAAGACCTAATGTTTCATATAGAACAATAAAAGCAATTAATCTTACATGTACCCACAAAATAAACCTTAATCAATGCTTAAAAAATAAGTCTCGCAAGCCATGTTACGTAACCTTACAATTAAACTAATGAAAAGAGCAATAAAATAAACAAAAAGTCAACCTATTCAATTATATATTTACCCCAAGCCCACAAAAAACTTCTTGGACCCAAAACTGCATCAAAGTTTAATTAAAAACAAATAATTTATCTATTAACAGCAATAACAATTTCACAAGACTTAAAATGCTCAAAGTTTTACTCAAAGGACAAAACTAAACTTTTGAAAAAAATTTTTTATGAAAACATACTTTTGTTATTAAGCTAGACACTAAAGGAACTAAGAAATTGAAATAAGTAATATACGATGATAGTAAACAATATTATGAATAAAGCAGGGATCAACAAAGATGAAGGTTGGAATTAATCTGCTATACCAACCACTAGAATTTATAAGTAAAACCAAAGACCAGCTCTTTAAATGGAAGAACAATCAACTGATTTTAAAGAAGAAATGAGAATAATTAATATGTTTTGAGAAAATCAAGAAATGTATTGAAGTAGTGATGCCATTTCAGCAGTGATTACTCTGAAGAAATAGCGAATGCTTTTACGTTTATGATGCATTGGAAGTTGGAAATGAAATTGCTCAAAACCTTTGTATTATTGTAGGCACTAAATTTTCAAATAAGAACAATAAATACATACTCTGTTTGAAACCTTTCAATTTGCTACTTTCATATGGACTAATTAAAAAAATTAATAATTGAAAAGTTGTATAAAAAGTAACACTTTACTATTAATTGAAAATCAAGTGATTTAAAACATGTCATTTTTAATTTTAATTTGTGTTATATGCGTTATGCATCTGTTACTAGTGATGATTATGTTTGAGAGGAAAATAAAAATAATTTCACTTTCTAGACACTAGTACAATCTAAAACTTATATGTTTATAAATTATATCTTTGTTTTATATCCTCTGAATTATACTTAATTTTTTACCAATTTCTAATAATTGGATAAATACAAGTTTTGATTTACTTTGGATGAATACATTTTAAAATATGTATATTATGTATTGTTTTCACTCGTAACTGTCAATTGATTTAAATATGAATTCTCATAATTATATAATAAATATCTTTTTAAGATGCAATGTTTATGATTAATTTAAAACATTTCTCACCGTAGCCAAAAGTACCTTGAATGATTTGGCTCTTTTCTCTCCAACCGCTTTTTCTTTTCTTTTTTTCTTTTTTGAGACCACGTCTCACACTGTCATCCAAGCTGGAGTGCCGTGGCATGATCTTGGCTCACTGCATCCTCTCCCTCCTGATTTCAAGGATTTCTCATACCTTGGCCTCCCAAGTAGCTTGGATTACAGGCATGCAACACTGTGCCTCGGTAATTTTTTGTAGTTTCAGTACAGATGGAGCTTTACCAGGATGCTCAGGCTGGTCTTGAACTCCTGGGCTCAAACAATCCACCTCCCTCGGCTTCCGAAAGTGCTGGGATGGTGAGTGTGAACCACCACAACTGTCCTCCAATTGCATTTGATATTTTCTTGACATTATTCTGTCTTTCCTAATCTTTCAGTAACTCTAGTGTTTTGTGTAATTTTTTATATTTATCCATTTGCATATTTTTTGGGCCTGAAGTAATCTGGCACATCGTTGTTGGGTCCAATGTCAATCTTTCCTTACAAGAGAAGACCGAAACCCATAGACTTTACTCAACCTAGAGATCTACTCTATTGCCTTGAAGTTTGATTTAGTTTGAATTAACTACCAACATATAATTTACAGTCTATCATATATGCATTAATATGTCAAATTTTTCTTGAAAAATTCAAATTCCTGGCAAAATAGGGCTCTAATACTCATGATATTTTAAAAATCCAAAGCTGATGAGAGGCTCCATTATGATTTAGATCTTAATTTCCAGCACCCTAAGTTGCCTTAAGCATCACTGGGTCATCTGTTCTTTTACATGATCCATCTGACCTTTGAAAGAATCTTAGTCTATGATAGTATTTGTCAGTCCTCAATAAAGCTCTGCTTGATCCATGTGTTGCCCGTGGATCCTATCAGCCTTTTCTGATGGGGTTATATGCTGTTAATTGTGTGATCATTCACAATAAAGACTGGAGTATTTTACCTGCTTCAGAATATTGGAAAAATATTTCAAAGAACATACAAAATCTTCCTGTTTAGGCTGTAAGAGAGACATTTCATATTACTTCTTTGCAAAACCAATGCTCTGATTAAAAAATATTCTGTCCTGTGCATTACCAAGGGGGGAGATTATAAATAAGGTAGTTGTCTTAATCCATTTTGTGCTGCTATATAGAATACCAAAGACTGGGTAACTTATAATGAACAGAACTTTGCTAGTCAACGTTCTGGAGACTGAGAAACCCAAGATCAATGAGCCAGCATCTGGCGAGGATATTCTTGCTGCATCATAACTTGGCAGAAGGCATCTCACAGCAGAAAAGCAAGGAGAAGATGTGAGGGGGCAAGAGGGTGTAAGCCTACTCTGGAGATAAGGAACCCATTCCCACTATAAAGATGTTAGTTCGTTCATGAGGGTGAACACATCTTAAAGGCCCCACCTCCCAATACCATCACAATGGCAACTGAATTTCAACACTGATTGTGGAAAGGACAAACATTCAAATCACAACAGTAGTCAACATGCACTTTGGCAAGATGTGAGGAAAGAAAATCACTGTGTTATATTTTAGGAAAGCCTTCAAATGAGTAGAAAAGGCATTTTCTCCCTGTTGTATATACGATATTAGCAATTAAATACTTGTTGCGTTGTGATATGTTATTTCCAAGATTAATTGCGATGTAATACTGAAGGTGAAATGTGAGTTAGACGGCCTAATTTACTTTTTTTTTTTTTTTTAGTATTTAAACAGAAACACATTGTGAGAACACAAAACATATCAGTAGGTAGATCTTGAAAACCTCAAGTTAGGAAACAGTCAATGCTGCACAACATATGGATATTAAAAGGACCTCACATGCTTTATGCGGCTATTAAGTAAATATGGAATAAAATATTAGAACTTGATAAGATTTGAAATTGATCCGAGGAAGGAAGGGAAATAGGACAGGTGTCTTAGTCAGTTTGGACTGCTATAACAAATTACCAAAGACCAAGTGGTAAAAAAACAAATGTTTTTTCTCACAGTTCTGGAAACTGGGACCTCCAAGATCAAGTTACTGACAGACCTGGTGTCTGGTGAGGGGCCATTCCTAGCTTGCAGATGGCCATCTTCTGTTTGTATCCTCACAAGACAAAGAGGGGAGATGGGGAGGAGCAAGTCCTCACATATCTCTTTTTTTTTTTTTTTTTTTTTGAGGTGGCGTCTCACTCTGCCACTAGGCTGGCTGGAGTGCTGTGGTGCGATCTTGGCTCTCTGCAACCTCTGCCTCCTGGGGTCAAGTGATTATCCTGCCTCAGACTCCCGAATAGCTGGGATTACAGGCTCTTGCCACCACGCCCAGCTAACTTTGTATTTTCAGTAGAGACGGGGTTTCACCATGTTGGCTAGAATGGTCTTCGTCTCTTGACCTTGTGATCCACCCTCCTCAGCCTCTCAAAGTGTTGAGATTACAGGTGTGAGCCACCACGCCTGGCTCTCATATCTCCTCTTATAAGGAGCTTAATCCCATTCCTCAGGGCCACCCTCATGATCTAATCACCTCCCAAAGACCCCATCTCCTAGTGCTATCACATTAGAGATTATATTTCAATACATGAATTTTAGAAGGGAAAAAAACTTTAGTCAACAACAGGAGAATATAAATGCATGTTTATTGGTGAAATTTGGTAACTTAAAAACTAATGTTATCTAATATGACACAATATTAAGAATTCAAAATTTATGATGGTAAGTACATATATATTTGTTATTTTTTTCTCCATACATTTCTTTATGTAAAATTGCTTTTATTCTATGGAACTACAACTTTAAGGTACTCTTACCACGAACACACAAAAGGAAGACACTATGTGAGACAATGAGATATTTGCTTGACTGAAATAATCACATCACTGTGTATATATCAAAACATCATGTTGCACACTTTAAATTTATACAATGAAAAAGACCAAATAATAAATGCAATCAAATTGATTTCATAAGACAAAAGGAATTCTTTAAAGGTACCTTGAAAGAAAAAGTTTTCAAAATTTTCTTGAAGCTAATACTTTTCTCGTAAAGAATAAATAAGCCAAATTTGAAGAAAGTTCTATATTCTAAACATATATTAAAGAATAATTCTGAAGAAAACTTCATGATTCAGGCCTGAAACCATTTTATTTAAATTATCTCAGTATTCCATGCAAAAATGTATATAAATAGATTGTCAAAATAAACATTATATATTTTTTAGAATAGCTTTTCTAGTTTAACATTTCATTTTTAATTTAGTAGGTGAAATAGCACAAAGAAATATGTTGGAAGAGGCAGGTCACTTCTGGGATTTTACAACCAAGTAGTGGAGAAAATAGCATTAAGAAAATGTTATATCTGGTGGAGCTAGGGAGTGAGTAAGGGCTAAGAAACTACATATTGGGTACAATGTATACTGCTCAGGTGATGGGTACACTAAAATTTCAGACTTCACCAGTGTTCAATTCATTCATGTAACCAAAAACCACTTTTACTCATAAAGCTACTGAAATTAAAAGAAAAGATCATTATCTTTTATTATATGTCATAAAGATGGTAATCAAGGAATGCCTGAATACCCAGCCATATGATGGCCCCTGTACCAACCTCTGAAGTTTGCAGAGAAATGACAAGAATATATTAAATGTAAATCACATTTGATTTTTACATTATCTACACAGTTCTTAGAAATATGTGGCAGCCATTTATGTAAAAGTATCAACATTTTCTTGTTCATCTTTCTTATTTAACAAATTCATTGCAGCTATAAAACCTACTCGAGTTTATAAATAAACTTAAAATATAGTTTAATTTTTATATAGTTTCTTTGTTTTTTATCATTTTGTAAAGGAATTAATACATGATCATGGTAACACAACAACATAACGTAACAACACACTTGATGGAAACTCTACAATTACATTTGTTCTTGTTGTTTTTAAAAATTTCAGTTTAAACAGTATTTCTATGTCATAGTTCTTCTGAAACACCCCTTCTTTCATTAACCCTTATTTTCTTCACTCATAATCGCTTTTTCCATATGCACTATTCCTGCTTGTTGCTGTTAACTTTCACCAAGCAGTGAGTTTACGGTGCCACGTGGCATACCTTGTTCTGTATGCATCTGTTTTGTTTGCTGACTCAGAAAATATAGTTGATCTACTAAGGAAAAAGTCAATTTCTCTATCATCTTCACTCTCATCTTACCTTGCTTATGCCTCCATTGCAGGGACTTTCAATGTGTCTGTTATATTGTACTTATCTGTGTATGCATTGCCTACTCAGGGTTACTTTAACATAGGGTTTAACACAGGGTTACTTTATCCCTGTAACCCTATATAAGACTTGTCTGGTCTTCTGGTTCAGTTTAATTGGGTAACAATGTAAATATTAGAAAAAGAAGTAAAATCATAATGACATTTACAGTCTAGTGGACTGTGAAATTCATGAGAACTGTGTTCACAAAAATTGGAGGTATTTTCTTTTTTATTTTATTTTATTTTTTTAAAAGAAAAGAAAAAAAGAAAAAGAGAGAAAGAAAGAAAAAAAAGAATTAAAAAAATGAAGGAGAGGAAGGAAGAGGAAGAGGAAGAGGGAGAGAGAACGGGGGTGTTGCTTTATTGCCTGGGCTAGAATGCAGTCTAAAAACCAGTATGCCTATAATTGTGCTTAATAATAAAGATATGGAAAAAAAATGAGAGAAGAAAATAACAAACAAGTAGCCAACCAATATTTCATTTAAATCTGTAAATAGGTGTGATGTGGTACTGATAAGAGTTTATATTTTGTGTATTTAAAGTGAAGAGTTCTATAAATGTTAATTAAGTTTACTCATTCCAGATCTGAGTTCAGATCCTGAATATCGTTGTTAATTTTCTGTCTCATTGATCTATGTAACATTGATGTTGAAGTCTCCCACTATTATTTTGTGGGAGCCTAAGTCTCTTTATAAGTCTTATCTATCTGGGTATTCCTGTATTAGGTGTGTATATATTTAGGATCTTTAGCTCTTCTTGTTGCATTGATCCTTTTATCATTATGTAATATCCTTCTTTGCTTCTTATGATCTTTGTTGCTTTGAAGTCTATTTTATCAGAGGCAAAAATTGCAACTCAAGTTGGAGGTATTTTCACCCAAACTTCTCAATTTGTCAGTTTGATTTTGCTGAATGTGTATGGGATTATCTGAAAAATATTGATTTGTGTCTATATTCCCTGATTGAGTTGTGATGCCAACACATATTTTCGCAATGGTAATATTATTTTAACTCTTACATGAACTTAGCTGAATTTCATGAACACTGGGAATAAAATTAATAAAGCCAGAAATATCTCCTCAATTTACGTGGTATAAGAAGGTTTTGTCAGGTACTCAGATGTAGGAAAGACTTCTGAACAATCATACTACAGGAAGTGGTGCTTAAATTGCAATAATAACTGTAAAAAGAGCAATGAACAGCAACAAGCCTGTGAAAGAACTTTGTAAAATGGAAAGTGCTAAACCACTTATGGAGGCTGTTGTCACACTTTGTTTACTCCATTCGGAAATACTCATCGATTATAATATTTGCAAATGTCAAGTAATCATATGTTTTCAATGCATTTTTCAATTCCACTGGCAGTTTCCGGCTCCAAAATATTTATGGATGGTTTCGGTTGGAGTACTTGAAACTCCTACATTATATTGTTCATTAGATGCAGATTTGAAGGTCTATGAAAAAAAAAAGTAAAAGAAGAGAAAATGGAAAGAAAAGAAAAAGATGCTAAAATTGGGTTAACACAGAAAGCCTTTAATGTTGGCTGTGAGGGTTTAAGAAATGAAGAATTGCAAAAAATAAAATAAAATGCAAAATAAAGAATAGAAATATAAAGGAGACAGAGGAAGAATCTATTAGTTGGCTAGTGGAAAAAATCCTGAAATATCCTGAGCAAATGTTGTAGCAGACAGGACACACAAATGTGGGAAGCGTACGAAAGAGCCCTGAAGAAAGATGGAGGAAGAAGAAAAGTAAGGCGTTTATTTTTTAAGGATGAGAAGAAAACTGTACGCTTACTAAAAAACACTTTATCTCTGTAACCCTATGTAAGACTTGTCTGATCTTCTGGGTGAGTTTAATTGGGTAACAAAGTAAATACTGGAAAAAGAAGTAAAATTATAATGACGTTTACATCCACCATCAATTCTTAAAAATAATTTAAAGTAAATTTTTAAGTTTTGTAATAAAAGTAAATGATCACATATTCTACTAATGACAATTTGATAAGTAATCACTGATCTTAGGGAAAATAGCTAAGAGTTTTAATAATTAATAATTAATCTAGAACATAAATATACCAAAACTGATAGGCAAAACTTCTTTGTATAAAGGACTATCTTCACAGGACTGAGAGATAGCAAAATATAATTATTTTGTAAAGTTTTGTCTTACCTATTGCTTTGGCGATTATATATTTTTAGGTGATAAGAGTCGTTATTCTCTCAAAGAACCAGTATAAAGTGCTGTGTGGCTTTTTTTCACTTGGTATGTGAATTAAAGTGAACTGACACAGTTGATAGATTATCAAACAAATTCAGCTCCAAAAACTTTTCTGAATCCAATTGGAACAGACATGTTGTTAATGATTTCTTATTAAATAAATGTCACTCTCTTTGCTATGACATTTTATTCATTCTCTAATTAGGCAATACATTTAGCAAACAGAGAGGAACAATCATTCCTTTATTAATTCAAATAACTTTCATGCTCAAAGAGATCTAAAATCTTGTGTGAGTGCACCCCTCTTTTTACGGCATGTAATACAACTAATTACTCTTTGGGAAATTTAGGTTAGATTTAAGCTATGCAAAAGTATTTTCACTGTTTCTCTTTTATAATCTCATAAAAATTAAAATACTTTTAAATATGTAAGTAAATCATCGTGTTTTATTTGAAATAATTGAAATATTTTCTGCCATCAAGAAAACATTTGAAAGTTATTAATCATTAGATGCTTGGTAGGATGCATTTTAAATTAAAATTGTGCTTACATAATTGTTATAATGTTTATATTTATATAATATAGTCAATTATTGTGATTATGTGTGGTGAAACTTAGCAAATGTAATATGTGCACGTATTCTATAAACAGTAATGACTGAAATGGATATTTGAATCAAACATCTGTGTCTTATGGAAACCACTTTCCGACACATTCCTTCTAGCACTAAAAAGAATAAGGGAACATGACATTGCCCACATTCACCCAGAAGAATGGTATACAATGTTGGTTTTAAGATTTCATCTTTCAAATGATATTTGACCAGTGTTACTTGACACAGTGAGTGTCTGGTACTACTAAAATATCCAGGGTGAGGGGAAGATATATCAAACATACAGAATGTGCCACCTGAGAACTCAGTGACAGTTACCATCTTACATTTCAGACGGACTTCCCCTAACCATAAAGTCTGTAAGCCTTAAAACGTGGATTGATGACTAATAAGTGATTCACAGCTCAAATGAGTAGACAGTGAAGAGGGAAAGACTGATAGAGCTACTTTGCATCCCAGGAAGCACTGTCCCTACAAATAATAAAAAGCGAACCAGAGAAAGGAAGACACTTGGCAGCAAGACATAAATGAAATGTAGTCTTTTGATGGTTGGAACCTATTCTCATCGTCTAAGAGCTAGGTCATGAGAGGAAGAGGAGAATACAAATTGGCTTAGTCAAGCATCAGGATGCCTGCATCTGTGTTTGAGATAAGGAAGCCATCAGTACCAAGCTCGCAGGAATTCCAAGAATAAGCCGAAAGAGGGCATATTTTCCTTGCCCACTTTGGATCTAAAAAATTCTCTTTACTTAAAAATATAAAGATGTTAAAATAAACAAGAGAGTTTTCAGAGCACACTGTTAAACAAATGAAAAGGATAACTTTTTAAACATTCAGGAGAAAGAGAAAGTAGACAGGCTATCTCTAAGTTGCAATGATTTACTCCAAGGTATAGTCATACAAAGGCTACAAAGAAAAATAAAGTAAAATAAAATAGAATAAAGCAATTAATTGACAGAAAGCAGAACAGCAGTTACTTGAGAGAGGAAAGGAGATGCAGGTGTAAGAGGAAAGAATTATAAATATAGAGGCTTGAGGAAACTTGTGAGGAAGATAGATGTAGTTGATATCTTGATAGTGTTGATTAATCCACTGTAGTATACATTTATCACATTGTACACATTAAAGTGCAGATTATTGTATGTCATTTATATTTCAATACAACTGAGGAAAGTTAAAAAGCAAACAAACAAGTTATAGCTATGCCTTGAAGAGAGTGTCCAGAGAAGATAGAAACCATTCTGAAGGGTATTGTGGCGGAAACAGTTCCGAAACTGACAAAAGGGAGAGATGGTGATTGATTTGGGTGTGTCCAAGTCTAATGTTTGTAGCGACTGATAAATATAAATTAATCATACCGACATTTCTACTCTCTTACTTCATGGTTCACTTTTACATTTGGTCTTGATCTTGGCAAACATTCATTCTTCTTCTCAAGGGGCACAAATGAAAAGAGAAAGAGCCTAAACCCTATTAAGACAATGATCATCCATGTCCCAGTCTCATGGCCTTAGTGGAGATAGGTTGGATTGCTGAAATATAGTGTGGTAAACAGAAAAATCAAACACAACTATTTCTACATTTAAGTCAGTATATGTCCACTTGCAATTGTTGAATTTGGGTAAACTATTTCTCCTTTTGCAATTTTGTAAGCTTGGTTCTGTGTTAGTCAGTTCAGGCTGCTATAACAAAGTACTATAAACTAGATTGCTAATAAGCATACATTTATTTCTCTCAGTTCTGGAGGCTGCAATGTCCAAGATTAAGGTACTGACAGATTTGGTGTTTGACGAGGGCCTGTCACTCATAGACAGTGTCTTCTGGCTGCAATCTTACGTGGGAAAAGAGCCTTTTTTTTTTTTTTTTTTTTTTTTTTTTTTTAACAAGGGCAGTAATTTCCTCATAAAATAATCACTTCCCAAAGTCCTACATTTTAAGACCATCATTTTGGTGATTAGAATTTAACATGAGAATTTTGTGAGGGCTGGGCATGGTGGTTTATATCTGTAATCCCAGCACTTTGGGAGGCTGAAGCAGTTGGATCACGAAGTCAAGAGTTTGAGACCAGCCTGACCAACATGGTGAAACCTTGTCTCTACTAAATATACAAAAATTAGCTGGGCGTGGTGGCACACGCCTGTAATCCCAGCTATTTGGGAGGCGGAGGTTGCAATGAGACAAGATCATGCCACTGCACTCCAGCCTAAGCGACGTAGTGAGACTTCATCTCAAAAAAAAAAAAAAAAAAAAAAGAATTTTGTGAGAACTCAAATATTCCAACTATAGCAATGTCCTTCTACCTAGGAGAGCTTACTTGTGAAGGTGGAATGCTGAGAGATACATGAAAATTTATAGAACAAATTAGCAATCACATTATTTGCTCTTTTCTAGTATTTGTTTTAAAATAAAAATATCACAAATGGCAAGCCTATATGCACAAGAAGTAATACAGATTGAGATTATCCATTCTTCATATGAAATGAAAGTAGTTGTTACTGAATGTTAGGGCATGATAACAACCATGATAGTTGAATATGATTACTAAGAAAGAAATTACAGAGACATAAAATTTCTCTAATGAAAAAATTTATTTGAATTTGGAATTAAAGCCAAATGACCATCTCAGTATACATGAATAATCTTTATAGCAGGATTTATCCATAGAGTTTTGATGTGAGAGTAAATTTTCCAATGCATCATAAATTGAGTGCTTGAAGTTGATTAATTAGAAGGATAAATTTTAAACTAAATTAAAACTCTGTACTTAAAAAACCATGCAATTGTAACTTAAAAAAGACAAAGCAATATTCATCACGAGGAAGTGTGGGGCATTCAAGTCCAGAAGACCATGGGGATTCATTTCATGTAATGGATATTTTATAGACAGTTTTATTTTGTTTCAATGGCTGTATGGGAGATATTTCATTTTTCATTTCCCTTCATGTCACTTAGAAAGTCTTTAAACGAATATGTAATGATTTCTATTAATATTTTAAAGCTCTAAATATTTTAACAATTCTGACAGAGCTATAAAACAACTTCTAACTATGTTAACATGTAAAGGAAGGGGAAAGGTAGTGGAGGAAGGAACATAACATTTAATGCATCATAGGCCTTTATATTCAAATTACCATAAGAAATCACTTAAATAATGCCATATCATACACTGAAAAATAACAATAACTGGTTGTATACTACAAAAGATTAACTGTGTGATCAATGTTTTCTTAATTAGCTGGAAATATCCAAGTTTATCATTGATATAGTCACAAATGCTGATCTTATTTGGCCAGCACAGCATCCAACAAACAAAAATATTCTCTGTATATTTATCATTAAATGAAATATCTATAAAATGAATAATAAGATCTATCTTGATTTAAATTATATAGAAGTTAATTAGCATTTACTCATAATAACTACGCATTTCAACTAATAATAATGAATTTTCATTATTAATAATTATCAAATATTTATGGATAGTTGAGCCACTAGGGAAATTGTAGGGACATACCAAGTAATGTTTGTATTTCCAAGAATGAGTGCAACAACGTGATTAAGATTATGGGATTTCAGCCAACTTCCAATGTTCAAATTGACTTCTGTGAATTCTGACTTTAAAATAAGAGAGAAGGCACTAAAACTTCTTGTGCTTTGATTTCTTTTCTATAATATAATGATAAAAATGTGTACCTGATAGAAGTGTTGGGAGCTTCATATTAATAAATACATAAAAGGAAATAACTAAACACCAAGCATAGATCAAGATTAACTCCTTTTTTTAATAGTAGGGCTACTACCCCTGGATTTTGGGCCAAATGAGATATACAGTACAGTAGATAGGTTTGGAAAGTAATAAGTGACTTATTAATTTTCTCAATGTCAGAGACAAACCGGAAGGTTAGACAGGATGGATTTAATTGTGATCCTCTATGTATAAAAGTTACTTGTACCTAGCACTGTGGTCACAAAATCTGTCGACAGTTGCAAAATAGCACCTAGTGATTTTATTAAGAGATTCATGTAGGAATACAGTCTTTAGAAAATAGAAAGTCAATACAGTAAATATTCATTGCTCTCATTCTTCCCTGGGAATGTTAAAAAGATTAGAGAGAAAATTTATATTAACTAAAAGAAATGTTATCATTTGTAGAATTCATACTTGATTTTTCAGTACTTATGTGTCAACAACATTATGAAGAAAGCATGAATAAATGTTCATTTCAGTTTAGCATGATAATTTATTTATTTATTTATTTTCCCATTTATTTATTTTATTGCATTTTAGGTTTGGGGGTACATGTGAAGAACATGCAAAATTGTTGCATAGGAACACACATGGCAGTGTGATTTGCTGCCTTCCTCCCCATCACCTACAGCTGGCATTTCTCCCCTTGCTATCTCTCCCCAGCTTCCCACCCCCCACCCTCCCTCCCCTATTTCCCCCCAACTGACCCGTGTGTAGTGCTCCCCTCCCTGTGTCCATGTGTTCTCATTGTTCAACACCCGCCTATGAGTGAGAACATGCGGTGTTTGATCTTCTGCTCTTCTGTCAGTTTGCTGAGAATGCCCATCGATGATAGCATGATAATTTAAACTGCATTATATAAATGTCTTTCTCAGAAGGGCAAACATAAAATGCAAATTATGAAAAGTTAAAATAGCTAATGTATGTGTTTTTATTCTTTAGCTTAATATATTTTTAGAAAATTACTGTATTAAGGAAAATTTCAAATTATTAGTAGTACTTATTCATAAATATGAGAAATATTTTCTGGAAACAAACTTATTATCATATAATTACTTCTCATATTTATTCTTGCTGTACTACTTTGAAAAATTTAACAAAACAATTGCAAAATAGAAAAAAAAAATTAGTCCTAAGTTTAAAATACAGAGAACCAGCTCAGCTGTAGAGACCACCACCCAGGCAGCACTGAAGGAATTGAGAAGCAGACACCCAGATAGAACAGCAAAGTGGGTCTATCCAGGGGCCCGACAGCCTTCTGAGCTGCGAGCCACAGAAGCTGACAGCATTCGGGCTGAGGGCTTTGAGCAGACTCTGACCGTCAAATTTATTCTTTCTGAACAGATGATGATTATTAACAAACAGATGTTTGGTATTTTCTCATAACACAAAAATGCACCAAGTAGGCAGCTGGTATCCACTTACCACTGATCACAGACAAACTAAAAAGTATTCTCCACTAGAGAGCCACAGGGGCAGGGGCAGATGTCTCCCACTTAAAGAATTGTGTTAACTTGTATATATTTATATATGGTCCTGCCACTTTGGACGCCCCAAGTAGCTTTCTACTTGCTGGGGCAGGGGGCAGCTAGGTTTTCCTTGTCATTGCTCTTTTTAGCAAGCAATATGTTTTATCATACACTCAGCATTTCTCAGCAATCATACACTTAACATTTCTCAACATTAAAACAAGTAAAAACAGAATTTTCATTACAGCTATAATTTTCAGAACTAATTTCAACACTACTAAAACAGTGTATCTAGTTTGAAATACAATGAAAATCACATAAATAATTTAAAATGTCCTCATATAAAAACCAAAAAAAATGTGAAAGGAAATTAATCAAATGAATTTGGTAGCATAGTATACTAAACAATATATCCAAAGGTTATGCCTTCAACATGAATTTTATACTAAAACTATTAATGAGATGTTTTACATTCATTTATTGATACTGCCTGTGAAATCTGATGTGTGTTTTGTACCTAGCAAAATAGAAAAATGTCAATGTCACATTTTAATACAGAGAAGCAACATTTCAAATGCTCAATAGCCACATCTGGCTACCAGATTGAAGAGTGTAATACTAAAAGAACAGAAAATAATCAATGTTTACTAAAGCAAAATGTGTATTTTTATTTCTCCATAAAATACACACCATTTTTGTCAAGCTCTCATTCTTAGATTTTCTCTCAGCAACTCACTCAGACCCTCAAAGCTGCTCTCAACTCTTTCATCTAGATAAATCCTATCAGACATGTTTTTCAAGTCAGTCTTGCCAAGTATAGTGGTTTCTACTCATAGCTGTAAACATTCATAGCAGAAATTAAAGGGACCCGAGTGACCTTACTGACTCCTCTTATTTTTAAAGGAGAAGTCTAAGGACCACATATAGTACATGAAATGTTCTAAGTCATTGTGCAGTGAGTAGTAAAAACAAAATGAAAACACAAACAGTATGAGTGCTAGTCTAGTGCCCTATCAGTACGTATGCAAACCGCTATTTATTAATAACAATCCGCTTTCTGTTTTCCCTGATTGCCTCTAGTATAATCATTTCCTGTTCTTACCGTAACTTGAAACAGCCTTAAACAGCTTTTCAAAAACCTACCGCACTGTGTAAAGCTGGCAGCCACTCAAAAGCAATTCTTCTCTAGAACTCCGTAAGATTCATTGTACTTGAAAATAGCATGTGTAGTCAATATATGAACAATTTAAACTTGTATTGTTTTTATCTCATTTTAATGAGCAAATATTTATTGGACTGCTGTTATTACTAAGAAACTGTGTATTGTATTTAAGTGGATATACAAAGGAGTAAAACATAGTTTCATCCTTCCAGGAAATTGTAACCTACTAATAATGAACCTGTTTTAATATAACAGAAAAAAAGTAAAAATTTAGCACTTAGGTTATTAATATTTCCTGGTAAATGCAAGATTAGAGAGAACTAGCTTAATGTAAATCATGTGAAATAGGGTTTTCAGATATAAGAAATAAAAATACAGAATATGAAGTTAAATTTGATTTTTAGATAAATAATAAGACTTTTAGTATAAGAATGTGCCACGCAATATCCAGGACATACTCATATAAAGATTATCAATTTTATAAAACTCAAATTCAACTGGGCATTCTGTATATTACCTGGCAAATCTCTGTGAAAAACACTTAGATGATTAAATTGACTACAATTTCTAATTATTTTATGGCTGCTAAAAATCATTCCAAATTAATTCAGAGAAGGCTGCCCATTTTTCAGACTTGTGCCAGGTATTTCTCAGTTCTTAATGTGATTGTTACGAATGATCAATATAGCATTTAGGATGATACTAATTTGAAAATGACTTCACATGAATTATGTTGAAGAAGTTATAGAGATAATTTTTAAAAAGAATGACCATTATTGCAACATCTGAAGGGCTGTAATGTTGAAAGGGAATTCGTTTCATACATTTCCCATGCTTTACAAAAGAAAGTCAGAGATTTATAAGTAATTTTTATAGTTCTTGAAAAAGGTGTATAACCATGATTTATTTCAAATCACTTATCATTGATTATTCTCTTCTTCAAGTTGATTAGTTTTTCTCTATTCTTTTAAATATAATTCAGATTTATATAATAATGAATATAAGACATTTATCAAAATTATATGGATTATATTCCCTGTGATATGTGAATTTTGGAACAATTATTTTGCTATGAAATTATTAGATGTTAAATATTGTCAAAAGTTTAATAAGTTTAATATTTCTTTCTAAGTAAACCTTAAATTAATATAATAAAATTTATACATTTCAAAGTCAACCTTAAGTTTCCTCTGTACATAAAATTTCAAGTTAATTTCATCTGAAAATAGAGCAAATTTTGTCATGTCAGATAGCTTTGTAATAAAAGTTAATGAAAACACTGTGACAAATATGATGCAAGCATATCAATTTACTTTATGTTAAATAAAAACTTCCAAGAAAAAATAATTAACCTGAAAAACATTTTTTCTAAAGCAATTGTATTGCATTTGGTGACAGTCGTTGCCCAATATGTAGGAAAACTCACAATTTTTATAAGAAAAAATCAGATCGTTTCTTGAGTGTGTATTTCTATGGTGAGTAGAAAAATAATAATAATTTACCTGAAAAACATTTATCTAAAACAATTATATCACATTTGCTGATAGCCATTATCCAGTATGTAGGAAAACTCCAAACTTTTATAAGAAAATATCAAGTCATTTCTTGAATGTGCCTTTCTATAGTAAGTTGTTTCTCTGGAGTGCATTATCTATCTGTCAGGTAACTGACATTACTCTAATGAGTGATAGCAACTTTGTAATTCCTTCTTTAAATAGTGATTTATGAGTGCAGAATGCCATCTGTGGAAATTGAACAGAATAAGGTGGTGCTATACACTTATACTGTAGTGAGCAATTAAAGTGAGCCAATTACCACTGAATCTGATCAATTTTAATTAAGGCTTCTCATTTCCACAATGATGCAGATGGCTTTTCCAAAATATAAACCTGATGTCACTTATATACACCAAATAATTTAATAAATTTTAATGAATGATTTTCAGTGTGAAACCAAAGCATATTAGTGCATTTTTCATCTAATGCCAATACATTCTTATCTCTTGTAATCCCCCTGGCACCTTATTTATACACAGTAAACATTCTGTAGTGCCATGAAAATGCTTATAAAGATGCTTATAATTTTGTGTAGACTTTCCTTTCATCCTTTTTTGTATTTGTGTGAAACTCTCATTACATCTTTAGAGTGTTACACAGAGGTCACCTTTATGTGTCCATCCACTCAGCTACTTATTCAGCAAATATTTAAGAGCATTCTATGTACAGTAAAATGGGTGCTGCATAGGTCGATGACGCAAGGTAAAGTCAGTAACATCACAAAACTTACATACTAGTGGAAACAGATAAACAAACAAAAATTAAATATGTCAAGTTCTAGGATGGAAAAAAAGAGATGAGGGATTATGGACAGAATAAGAGGTATTTTATATGCATAAGCAGGGATGACCTTTCTGATGAGATGACTTTTGTGCAGTAAACTGAATAAGGTGGGAGAACAGATAAGTGGATTTCTTGGTAAGAGCGATCAGTGCAAAGATATGGAAAATGCTTGACATATTTAAGAAACAGGAAAGAAGCCAATGCCAATACAACTGGGTGGAGTGAGCAATGGGACTGAAGTCAGAGAGGAAAGAAGAAATCACTTGGGATGGCCATGGTAAAACATTCACCAACGTTATCACACCAGCCTTGTCCAACTGTGGGAGTCTCTCTAACCTCAGACAAGATATACCAAGTAATAGAATGCCTTGTCTTTTGCCCCAAGAGGAGATGGTGCTCTTCTGCAGGTCATGGACTCTTCCTCCTACTACACACCCAGCTCTTAACTGCCATCTTGTATTGCAACCCTTGCCACTAGAACCGTGTCCTTAATTTGCTGAACATTCATTAGTAAGGCAAGATTATCTTCAAGGCATCTTTGAGTATGTGGAAAAGCAAGAGTATTTCTGGTTTTTTTCTTAAGAATATTTATAATTAGTATTTTAATGAGATATTGTTTTAAAAAATTTTGCTTCATTTCATGTGAGTGATGAACATAAAATGCTATGGAAATTTAAGACAGGAGATTGTCCCACTGAACTGATTTGCAAAGCAGGTGCAGGGAGAAGTAGCAGCTTGGGGAGAGGAACCAGGAAGACTTGGAGGTAGAAATGGCCCTTTTAAACCAAAAAAGGTGGCAGAGGCAGTTATTGTAGAGAGATGGTCAAACCCCCTGAATAGATTGTAAAATCCTGGAAGTCATGAAATGTATTTTATATGTTATTCTTCCAACTGTGAACAGACAGTTTCTCATTCAAAATATTAACTTGTACTTCTTTCATACCAGCCTGGCTCCTCTCCCTACAAATAATTCGCCAGCTGGCTGTCAAAATTCTATGTAAAATAGAACTCATATCATGTCACTCCTTCCTGTAACTAAAACCTTCTGTTTGTTCGCCTTTAAGCTCCAGTAAAAGTCGAGTTCTTTGATGAGTTTTCAAACTCTCCATGACCTAGCCATGCCTACCAACTAGACTCTAATATCCATCACTCTTTTTTGCAACCATCATGCTTCTGTTCAATTGGCCTTTTTGTTTTTATTAACTTAACTAAGCTTTGGAAAAACGTATGGCCTATTCACTAAAATAGGCCATACGTTTTTCCAAATAAATTTTTCCTTTCCCAAGAATGTTCTTTTTCTTTATGTTTTTAGGCCAAATTATTTTTCTTTTTCATATTTCTGCTTAAATATTACCACTTGTGAGAGTTCTTTACAGCAATGAAAATCAGCCACCTAGTCACTTTCAGCCTACACCCTGTTTTAATTTTCTACATAGTAGTTGTATGTATTTGATTTCTTCTTCCATTGTTATTTTTATTCAGACTATGTAATAGAAGCAGTAGGAGAGCAAGAAATACTGTTATTGATAATCATCTTACCTCTTTGGTTGGAATTGCGTCTACCATATAAAAAAAACTTTCAAAAATATTTGTAGAATAAATGAGCAAGTGTCGAATACATGAATGAATTGCATGACAGATAGTAGTTAAAAGGAAAGAGATAGAAAATACTTGGTATGAAGTTGAGAATTTATAAAATCTTCATATGAAATTAATAAAATTAAGGATAAATGACTGAAACACTGGAAAACCAAATGGGTAAGTTAGGGAAGGATCATGGGGAAATGTTCATAAAAGACTCTTTTTAACTTCAGGTTATGAAGGTAGGTTATAATGAATACTTTTTATTTTGTCCTTACCTCTTTTGTTGTTGATTTCAAGCAGTTTGCTGTACTCTGTAGGCTGAAAACCGAACGAATGTACTTGTGAAAGACTCTGGTCAGTATTTTGGAGTGGTAAATCTGACATTATCCTTCAGTTGATTAGGAAAGATTCTTTGAATAAGGAAATATTTTCACATATCCCCAATGCTAATATAAGAGGCTGAATCTAGAGACGATGTGAGGAAATGAAAAATAAACTTTTTTTTCTTGTAAGTTAATTTTCACAAGTTCTTTGTTATGTTTTAAAATTCACTGCATATTTCTAATTACAGAGTAATCTTTTCCAGCTCTGAAAATTTCACCTACTATTGTCTATCTTATGTGAGGCTTTGATCCTCTAAAAATACTAAAATCAATAGGAGAAAAATCAGTAAAATTATTACCTCATAAGTCATGAACTGTTATAACTGTGAAATCAGTCTCTTTCTTTTATTCTTTAATTCCAACATCCATTTTATATGTGATGGATTTATATACATACTTGAAAACTGTTAAATTTGAATGTTTGTAAAGCTTTACAAGTGATCTATGGTTGAACTTTTATTTCTAGTTAAGCCTTTTTAGGAGAAAATCATATCTCTTTTTGAGAGATAACAGACAGAAAGAGATATGGCCCACGCAGCTACTCAGTGCCTATAATCCCAGCACTTTGGGAGGCCAAGGCTGGTGGATCACCTGAGGTCAGGGATTCAAGACCAGCATGGCCACTGTGGTAAAACCGCATCTGTACTAAAAACACAAAAATCAGCTGGACATGGTGGCAGGCACCTGTAATCCTAGCTACTGGTGAGGCTGAGGGAGGAGAATGGCTTGAACCCTGGAGGTGGAGGTTGCAGTGAGCCAAGATGGGTGACAGAGTGAGATTCCTTTGAAGAAGATGAAGATGAAGACAAAGACGAAGATGAAGATGAAGATGAAGAAGGAGGAGGAGGAATGAAGAAGGGGGAAAGAGGAGAAAGAAGAAGAAAAGGAGCTGGGACCCAGAAAAGATTCAAGAAATGGACTTGACAGAGATTGATGTTGGGAAAATTGGAGAATTGGAAAAGTTTGGCATATCAAGGATGTAGTAGGTTTACACATGGCGTAAAAATAGGTGAGGGACAGTGAGGGGTAAGGAGTAGGGGAGGGATAACATGGGGAGAAATGCCAGATATAGGTGATGGGGATGGAGACAGCAAATCACATTGCCATGTATGTACCTATGCAACAATCCTGCATGTTCTTTACATGTACCCCAGAACCTAAAATGTAATATATATATATATATACACACACACACACACACACACACATATATATACGTGTATATATATATATATATATACACATATATACATGTATATATGTATACACACATATATAATGTATATATATATATATATATATAAAATGGATGATAAACAATGCTTAAAGATGTTTGTATCTGCAATATGAGGAAGGCAGCGGTTTAGATTCTGAAATATGATTTATATATCATTTTTTGTTCATGATATAGAGACTACAATCAGCATAGCAGTGGACCATAAATCTAAGACTAGGTATGGGAAATTGGTAGTAATAATGGATAGGGGTAAATTTTGGTACCCATAATGACTACAGAGATGGGATGTAGAGAAAAACAAGTCTGTGGTTTAGGCCAACATCAGAAGAGCTTAGGAAATGTGACTAATTGTCTTGAGGATCAATAATATGCCTCGGCTTGATGCAAATCAGAAAAACATAACGAAGACCAATCATTTTGACCAAGTTATTAGATGTCAACTTCAAATCTCTATTTATAAACTACTGTCATTGTAGACTGGTATATATTTTCTGAATATTAGTCTGGCAGTAGGTATTAGAACTTTAAAAACAGATGTTCTTTTTGATGCAGTAATTCCACATTTTGGAATGTTCTCTTTGCTTCAGTCCACTACTAGAATGTGGAACATAAAATTTAAGGAATCATTGTATATGTAAACAATGGATAAATATTGTTCCATAACCATTAAGTATTACAGAATTAATAGAAATCAAATTTATAGGTATAGAAAGTTTATTATGTATTAAGCAATAATGCCAGTGAAAATCAAAATAAAATATAATAAAACCCTCTTTTTAAAATTTGATTAACGGAAGAAAATAGTTAAATGGGATATTTTAAATAAGAATGCACAATACATAGATATGGTGTTTTAACTAAAAATTATTTCTTTTAGGTCAGGTCCATTTTTTAAGCATAAACTACACAAGCAATGCAAAGCCTGATTTCCACTTTCAATGTTAATACTTCAAAGTATTAAAAAAATTTTTAAAGCCATCTATAAAGCTAATCAGGAACATAATCCTCTGGGCTTATATTACTTTCTCTCATATTTTAATGTTTCTGGACAGATACCTAATTTAGTGGCAATTTTATTTACTAAATTAATAGATCTATAAACAGTATTAACAACTTTTATATTATCAAGGTATTCTACTTATATACATAGATTTTGAATTTGCTGCTATTTATTTAAAATATGTAATGGCAAATAAAAAGTATAACTTTTATAGTCAGGTTTGAGAGCAAACACAGCCAACTCTTGGTAAGCATACAACACAACTAATAGGAGAAAATAACGTAGGTGTAACAGAGGGAAAGAAAGCACTAGACAGCTCATTAAGCATATGTTGCAGAAGCCATGGAGAACATCAGTTAATCTAAGTTTTGCTTAAATCAAAGTAAATAGGAAGAGCTCACACTGAAACTGCTGTTTAATCCGCAATTACTGTTAGCCTCCTCTGACTCTGAAGATGAGACAATATCATATAATTAATGAAAAACTTTTCCATACTACTTCTCTTGATGCGTCATGCTTAGAAAATGAAGATTATTGAATACTAGCAAGCAAAGCATAATGGTAGACAACTATTATAAGTAAAAGTTGTTGTTCCTACTTTCTTATCATAGTAATAGGCATTTACAAGTAGAATTGGTATTTATTGTCCTTTTCATGTTTCACAAGATGGGATAATCACAAACTTTAGCTTAAAACTTTTTCTATACAGATTTATTTATTAAAAATGTATCAAAGAAGAAGTAGAAGGACTAAAATGAAAGAGGTGTGCATCAATCTCTCTTCAAGCACATGAGCTGTTTTAACCTTTATGAACCTGTATGAAAAATGGATAACCAAAATTATATATAGCATGGCTAGTAAGGTTAAACATTGTATTATGTATAAGAGATGGTTCCAGTAATATGACTCACAAGACATTTAAAATGAGACAAGCATTATTGATTTTTGAGAGTTCAGCTGTAAAATGTATGCATGGTAGAATGGAGAAGTAATGTCAAGTCACTTTAAAGAGATTAAATGTCTCTCAGGTCCGCAAAATCTTACTGTAATATGACTTAATTTCTTGAAAGAGACAATGTCTTAATGAATCTAATGTATCAAGTAATGTTTCTCACATTTATGTAATGGATTAACCTCTTTTAAAAACTTGAAATAACCAAAATAAGAAATAACACTCCAAAAAACAAATAATGGGTATCGGCATCATTTTAATTATATTGTCAAATATATTTAAATCTAGGTTTTCTATAAATCAATTATGACTATATTTCATATTTTTAAAAACCAGGTGAAAAACAAAACAAAATAAAACAAAAATCTTAAAAGTTGGTTTTTCAAGGATATACAAGCAAAGCTGTATTTGGCCCATCAAGATGACACAGACTCCTTTTTCCATGCTTTTCATTTCTAAGCACACCTATAATTCCTAGAAATAATTCAAGAGATAACCAAAGGAGAATTCTAAAAAGTGGATGAAGGACAGAAAATTGATAAGGGACTCAAATACTGGTGGAACAAAATCAAGGCCAGGCATCTCGAAACATTTTCTTCTTTCTGAAGGTTAGCATGGCCAATAGAAGAAGGTGCTGTAGGCCTAGCATTCCCTGACATGTAAGCCAGCAACAGAATGTAGTCTAGGTAGCTCATTTCTGTGCTGTACAGAACAGATGTCCTGACAATAGTATCAGGCTAGTCTGGCAGAATCAGCGAGGAGGACTGATTGGATCCTTTGCTGACGATAAGCAGCCAGTGAAGCATTCTCTTTTCCGGTCACGTATAAGACTCCTCTCTCTCATTTAGTGACACTGTGCATCCAAGGAATAAGGAAGAATGATCTCACCTCTGCAAGTGTCCAGATCATAAGAAGTTCTTTATCTCTCACAGGCAGGGGTGTATCCTGCCACAAAAAGCAACAGCTGGGAAAGCACTTCTCATTCTTGCTGGCTACAGACCCTTACTCCACTTAGAAGCAATGGCTGGTTTGGTCTGCAAAAGCTTCTGTCTCTCAAGCAGAATGGACAGGGACCAGTAGTAGAAGACAATTACCCAGATCAGATGAATAAAATGGAGACTCTGAAATGTAGATTAAGACAGATTGTAACAGCAGCCCACAGAAATAGGCTATGGCTTGAATCACAAAACTTAACAGGGCGAATGACTGCTGAGATTTTAAAATAAATAAATACATAGGATTCAAAACTCCAAACATCATAGCTAACATGTTCAGGATATAACTGAAAATCATCCATCATACCAAAACCCAGGAAAACTAGAACTTGAATTAGAAAAGGCAATCAACTGCTGCCAACATTGAGATTAATCAGCTGTTAGAATTATCAGAAAAGGCCATTAAAGCAACTACCATAAAAATTATTCATCAAGATATTATAGATTCTATTGAAACAAGTGAACAAAACTAGAAGCTTTAGAAAAATATATGTTATTTTTATAAATTATAGAACTGAAAAACACAAAAACAAAAATTTTTAAAAACCAGAATAAACCAAGTCTCAGAAATTTCAAGGACCTAGGGGATAATGACAAAGATCCAGTCTTTGTACTACTCAAGTCACAGAGGTAGAAGAGAAAACAAGTAAGTCAGAAAGAGTATTTCAAGGGATAATCACTGAAAATGTCTCAAATTGGCATAATACATAAACTCACAGTTTCAAGAAGCTGAATGGACCCAAAATAAGAAAAGTCCCCTAAAGTCCACATTGACAAATATCATAATTAAGCTTCTCAAAATTAAAAATCAAGAAAAAATGGAAAACAACCAAAAAAAACCCCAACATTTTACATAGTGTTAAGTACAATTTAAGTGGTACTCGAAGGACAGCAGATTTCTCGTTGGAAATTATGGTCAGCAGTAGTAAAGCATTTTTTAAGTGCTAAAATAAAGTACTATCAACCATACATTCTATATCTGTTAAACTGTCCTTCAGAAATGAAAGGTGAAAAAATAAGTGAAATAAACCTGATTGAATTTGATGCAAGCAAACCTACCTTTAAAGAATGGGTAAGGAAGTTCTTAAAGAAAAAAGGTTTAAAAAAGAAAATCTTACATTATAGGAAGGGAAGGTAAACAATAGAATGAGAAAAAATGGGGTGCACACAATAGATTATTATCTTCCTCATGAGTTTTCTAAATCATATATAGTGATTTAAAACCAAATTGTAACATCATCTGGTACCCAAGGTAATTGTATTTACAATTGTGGAGGGTGAAAGGACATAACGGAAAGTCAGGTTTACACATTTCATTTGAAATGGCGAATCTTGATATCAGTAGACTGTAATAAGCCCAATATGTATGCTGTAATGAGAGAATTACTAAAAGAACACTACAAAGGTATTAACTCAAAACCATTATAAGGAAATGAAAAAGGAATCTTAAAAAATGTTCAAGCAACCCACAGAAAAGCAAGAAAAGAGAGAGAAATGAGAAACAGAAAAAAACAGAGAGCAAATGATAAAATAGTACACTTAACTCCTAACGTTGTGATGATTGCCATAGGTATAAATGGTGTAAATGCAACACAAAAAGCAAAAATTAGCAGAACATTTTTAAAAATTGGCTTTAGAATGATGGTTTCCAGGCTCATCCATGTCCCTACAAAGGACACAAACTCATCATTTTTTTTTGACTGCGTAATATTCCATGGTGTATATGTGCCACATTTTCCCTGTCCAGTCTATCATCAATGGGCATTTGGGTTGGTTCCTGGTCTTTGCTATTGTAAACAGTGCTGCAGTGAACATTCGTGTGCATGTGTCCTTATAGTAGAACGATTTATAACCCTTTGGATATATACCCAGTAATGGGATTGCTGGGTCAAATGGAATTTCTATTTCTAGGTCCTTGAGGAATCGCCCAAACTGACAGAAGAGCAGAAGATCAAACACCGCATGTTCTCACTCATAGGCGGGTGTTGAACAATGAGAACACATGGACACAGGGAGGGGAGCACTACACACTGGGGTCTGTTGGGGGGAAATAAGGGAGGGACAGTGGGGTGTGGGGAGCAGCGGAGAGATAGCAAGGGGAGAGATGCCAGATGTAGGTGATGGGGAGGAAGGCAGCAAATCACACTGCCACGTGTGTACCTATGCAACAATCTTGCATGTTCTTCACATGTACCCCAAAACCCAAAATGCAATAAAATAAATGGGAAAAAAAATTGGCTTTAGAATATATGGTATTTAAAAGAAACTCACTTTAAATTCAGTGACATACATAGGCTAAAAATAAATATTAATTTCTAAAATTAGCAAGAATAGCAATATTAATATAAAAACTATAAAACCAATAAATTTTATCAAATTTTAAAAAATAATGAGACAGTATTACTGAGCAAAACCAATTTGCTTTTCTTGGAGCATGTTTGTAATTAAGGGTGCTGTATACCTTAGGTATTCTGAAACTTATATTCGTTTTACAGGTCACGTTTCCAAAAGCCTATAGGATAGAGTAAGTTCAGAAAGGAATCCGCAGGATGACAATTAGAGAGCACGTATTCATACAAATGAAGCATCCAGTACTCAATTTCAACATGTTTCCAAAGTGAGAATGAAGGATGAGAATGAGAATGCTGCTACATACTTTCCAAAAATTTGTATTTTATTTGAAAATGTCTCATATCTAGATGTATACAACTGAGTATTACTTTTTTCTTTACATTTATGTGAGTCAAGCTAGAGAGATGACACATTTTTAACCCATGGACAATGGATTTACTATTCTGCTCTTTTTGAACTACTGTTAGCCTTGAAGCTGTTCAGGCTTCATTAGAAATAATGCTTGCTGTATGGACTAAGTCAACTGAATTTTCTTTTACATTATCTCCAAACTGAATCTGCTATATGCAATAAATAGGATAGGATAGGTACATATCAAAATTTGTATGGTAACAGTCTAGGTGAACAGAATGAGGTACATATGCTTTTGTGATATGTGAGTATCTGTTTAGAATCTAAATTAGCAGAAAAATTAAAATGCAAATTTAAACGTAACCATAGAGAATTTGAATATTCTTGTAATATATTCTTGCATGGCTCTGGGATAAAATTTACTTTGAAATATTTAAACACTTAAATAATGTGTCAATCGGAAGATATGTTACGGAATCTTAGCAAAAAAACACAGAAAGATTGTAATTTATTTTAATGTTAAGATGATTCCTCATGTGAGTTCAATGAATTAATCTCTTTGTGAGGTACACATTTAATTTATTTAAATCTATCATTTTAATTTCATCACAACAATTCAGCAATTGGTTGGCATTTTGATTCCTGCGTAGGTTTTCGAGAGAATATAAAGACATTACTTCTGACCATTTAAATGTGTTCTGTGCTTGTGATAGCCCTTGTTATCGTCGTATAAGGTATGCTGATTCAAGTGCCCCACCTGTTCCATGAAAATATTACGCCAGTTCCAACTCCAACAATCAAAGCCTGCTTTATTTGATCTTTTTAGTTCTCAAAGCCAGTATACTGTAGTTTAAAAGTAAAGATGTGAACTATATTCACTCATGTATTATTCACCAAAAATTTTAGCACAATATTAGCTCATCCATAAAAATCAATGTCTTTCAGATATACGTGAAAAATATATAGAGAAATATATGTTATTACTTAAATTGTCAGCCTTCATTAAAATGTAAGGTAAAAATAAAGTATTTTATTAAATAAAAAGAAGTTCAAAAAATTAAGAAACTGCTGGAATTCTCTCTCTGTATTCCAAAGCCAGTTACTTTGATGTGTAAGACATTTGATAGCATATATTGACTGTGGTCAAAGTTAGTTTAAAATTCTGAATTCACTATTTTTTTTTCTGCTAACATGAATTTTATACTTCTCCTCTTTAAAATGCAGCTATTTTGTCCATAAAATAGGTACAATGAGGATGTATCATCCCTAAGGTTTTTGACGAAAGTAAAAGATGATGAGAACATGAGAAAAAACAGATGGCATATTTCTTTTATATTTTATATGTTCAAATTTATATTTTACATTTAAGACTGTTTATATCATTTAAGAATAATAACTCACTTTTATTTTTCAATATTTTGACTACGTAATGTTTCTTATTTTTATTTTAAATTCTCGGTATGTGCCACATTCTATTTTAGGTCACTTTCTCTTTTTTTCTTTAATAACAAAATCAACATTATAAAAGTATTGTTTATTTCTGTTTTATCTTGGCTATTACTTGCATATTGGCTTTTGGATTTTATTTGTACTATTTTTATAATTTTAAGAAGACATTTAAGCACTTTCCTAAGCAAGACCTGGTAAGAATGAAAAAGTGTTGAGTTATTGACAGGGCAAGAATAAAATGTATTAAGTAATTGGCCAGGTCCAAGCCTAAAATAAATATTGAAATGGACCAATTAGTCTTCAAAATGTACTCTACATTAACAAGATGTAAAATGTTTTCTATATACTTCTCATAGTAAAACCAATATAATTTGATCTTGATAGAAGCCCAACATATGTTAAATTGTGAATGTTCTTGTGATTATGAAAAATTTTTTATAAAAGCAAAACACCTAAATGATTTTCTTAAAATAAGAATAGTATGTGTATTAATAAATATTGAGTTTTAATAAAACAATTTAAAGCTACAAATTATGTATGTTATCACAGAGGTATTGAAAGTGATTTTTCTTTATATATTATTTTAATTACAAAACGTATCTTACTCTATAATATAAAAAGTTTCCTTTTGAATGTATATGTAGTGGTTAAGGAATACTGCTCATTCATGTATGCCTATAGAGTAAACACTATCATCTTTATTTTAATATTTTCTTTTCTGAAGTGGCGTCTTATTTTGTTCTTTGGTGCATCTATTAGATACTGCCAAAACTATTTTCACAACAGATGTTCCCACGGGAATTATACTATCTTATTAGGAGGAATTCTGTTTCTGTCTGTATTCCACGGCCAGCTACTTTGATCTGTAAGCCATTTGATAGCATCTGTTTTTGATGCGGATGAAAAAAGTCTCAAAGACTTGTGACTTGAAAGAGTATTACAACTTTAGAAAAGGAAACCGTATGATCAGAGATGGCAGTAACAGAAATTTTTCAAATACTAATTCAGATGTATTCGGTAAATAGACTTAGAAAGTATACTTACATACCTTTAAAATTAGAAGGGTTGATAATGATCCGTTATTTTGATAACTGTAAGTACGATATATGTTTAGTGTCACAGTTTACAGATAAAATATATTTGATTTTGGGGTGATATTGACTATCTTCAAACATTAAATTTTGCCTAAAACACACAAACATTAGTCTCTTCTTAATATAATGAACAAGGGATAAGTTGAACCTGTGTTAATCGATATTATTTATTAATAAAAATTCAGAATGGCATCACATCACTTCACAAACTCAAGTGGCAAAGAAATGGCAAAGTCAGTTGAATATAATATGTATATTCTTAATTATGTCTTAGGTTTTTATTTCTTCCATGAGGACAGCTCACAAGTTATTGATCTACATAGGAAGACATATTCCTGGTTAGCCTGTGATCTCTAATTTTAACTGTCTGATTATCACTTGTAAAATCCTCAGTCATTTTTATTTTACATAGTTAACAATGTGTAGAACCTGAGTTATTTTAATACAGATCAAGAAGTACAAAATCTAAAAGCACTATATAAGCATGTGTTTGAATTATGTAAAGCCAAAATATAGACACAGGGTTATATATCTTCTCTCCCAACCTTCACAAAACCTTTTCTCCCAAAACACCAAACTTCAGCTGTGACAACAGATAAATAGTCTCCTACACAAGGATACAGCAGTTCCACTGTGTCTTTTAATGGTCTGAATACATCTAGGGCCTAGAGTTTACTTAGGAACAGCAACTTTCAATATGGACCTCATACATACTGTATTGTTTCAAGAAGAGATTAATTGGAATTAAGATGCAACTTTTAGTAAATAGTTAAATAAACTGAGGATTTAGGCTAGAGAAGAAAAGATTGGGAGTTTGGATCTGATTATATTATTTTCCAATACTTGAAACTGAGGGAATGTGCTCTCTTTGCAGGTCCAGAAGGGGGCGTACTTTTAAGGGCAAGAACTTCCTAGGGCCATGCTCCCTTCCCATCTCTCTCTATCCGGGAGATTTAACAGTTTATGTTTGAATTTTGCAGGCAGGGAAAGAAACTAAGAGTCAATCACTCCAGGGGAAGTTCTAAGGAACTCCTTTCATTGGCCAGGGGTCTTAGAAAAGGTGGGGGTTCCTCCCAGATTAAAAGTGCCCTTCTTCCACAACCCTTTGGACTCCATGTTTGGGTCCCCTTCGTGGAAGCCCTCTTTCTCTCTCCTGGATTTCCCCTCTGGAGTCCCCTTCCACACTCTCTCATGGAAGCCTGTCTTCCCATCCTAAACTCCATCTCTCTCTATTCCCTTCCACTCAGTGTGGAAGCTGCTTTCCTCTCCTGGATTCCATCTTTCTGGATTCCCTCACTCAGAGTGAGGGTTAGCTGTTTCTTTCTCTCTCCTTCTCCTGTTTCTCTCTCTCTTTAAATAAATCACTTTCTACAAACACTTTTGAGTCTGGCATTTACTGTACGCTGTGCCGTGTACCCCTCTCTCATTCTTGAGAGGGCAGGAGACCAAGAATCTGGAGAAATGTCCTCTCAGGGGAGCTGAAGGCACCCTGAACCCCTGAATCCCCGTATTCCAAAACTTTGTAATCTAAGAGAGATTACACAGTACACCTCAGATGAGCAATTTTCACTCAGTGTTCCATTGGAGGCAATGGTCCAATCAAGACTTTCTCAGTACCACGCTGCAGTGCATGGCGGTTCCCATCTAATCCTCCTTCCTTTTGTCCTGGCACAGGTTTCATATTTGCATTCTGGTCTGAAGCTCTCCTTGATTATCCCCATTTCCTCTTCCTTTTATTGTTCACAAGAATTTCTCCCAATAAATCTCTTGCACATCTCACTACATTTGGCCTCTGCTTACCAGAGAAACAAAACACATGCAGAAAAACATTCAATAAATGACTACTGAGTGAAAGAATGAATGAGAGAAATACTTCAGCTTCCACTTCCAATTGTTTAATGTATTTTAAATCACCTTTACCTCCCGTTTGTATTCTGATGAGAGCTGCCATCATCTATTGCCTGGGTTAATTCAATAACTAACTAACTGGATTCTCTGCTTCTATGTTTGCCCCACACTGCCCATCTTAGTCTATTTATTAATAGAGACAGAAAGTCCTTTAATATTAAACGTATAATATCTCCCCTATTTACTGACAGTAAAAATCAAGGTCAGTAAAATAACTATAAAATCTCACGTGATCTGCCTTCTGTCACTTCCAACCTATTGTCTCCTGCTGCTTGCCACATTTTCACTCCACGCCACTTATCCTGACTCATTTGCTCTTTCTGGAGCATATCAGATAAGAAACTACCTGAGGTGTCCTACACTGTAGTTTCTTCTGACTGGAACTCCCTTCCTCCAAATAGCCACGTGGATGATGCATTTAACTTTTAAAAAAGTTTTTGTTAAAAAATCGTTCTTCTCAAATAGGTCAATACAAAGTGATATAATAACATTCTACCACCACACACATTCCTGACTCACCTGACATTGCTCTAGATTTATCTTATTCCATGGTGTTTTAAAATATACCTGGGATTTTGTTTTTATTCAGGTATGATGATGCCAAGATGGAGGAGACATGGAGACAACTGCCATGGAAAAGATAATTTGGTGGAGATACCAAGAGAAGGAGGCACACCACACTACTGAGAGTGACAAGGAGAGGTACCAGGGTTAATCAAGAGGCAAGAGGAACAAGAAAAAGGCTTGGGTTAGAGGCTTTATTGTAGTTTTCATGGGAAAGGCATGACAAGCAGGTTCAGGATTAACTGGTTTGAATGATTTCAGCAGCCTCTGGGACATAGGGATTGTCTAGTAGTTTATTATCAGGCCCTGAGACAATTATGGCACCTGAAGTGTAAGAGTGAGACAGAGAATGTGGTTTGAAATATGGGCTTTGAATCGGTTAGTTTGCATATGAAAACCACTCACTACTGGGCAAATTGTTTGCTATCTCTCAAAACTAGATAACCTGGGAAGAATAGAGTCCCTCTTCCGGTCTCTAAGGCCCCAAGGTAGCAAAGCATAATAAAATACAGAAAATTTAAAAATGATTAAGACACATGACATTATGAATTTAAATTTTATGTAAATTACATGTTTATTACCTTTATCATCAGTTGTTTCTCCCTATTAATATGAAGCAAGATAGACAGTCAAGGAAGTAGCCACATCCTCAGGTTGTGGCAACCTCCGTGAACTCACCAACAACACAATAAGCTCAAGCATTCTTATGGCAATCAAGTTCATTCAAGCAAAACTGTCTTCAGTAGGGAATTTCTGCATAAAAAGCATGTGCATTTTGACTGTCCTCTGACTAACCTTTGCTCATTAAAATCATAAGAAACGCATCCCTGGGTGAAGATTTAAGATGCAAATGAGGCATGTGATGTATGAACAAGCATGTGCAGCTACTGCTCATGTGCACCCAGAAGACCACCCATAACATGCTCACTAATAACAGATATTCCCATCCCCTTATGAATAATCATATACGACTCACATAAAGGGAGTCTCTCCAGGGCCAGTCTTCACAGTCTCATCCTCACGAGCAGTCCTCCCTGAATCCTCTCTCAGGGTGCACTGTCTATTCTGTGCCTTGCTTTTAAAATATTCTTTCTCCTTTGCAATAAAATGCTCTATGCTGTGTTTCCTTTGCTGTGTATCTTCTGTTTAAATTATTTTCAATTAAGAATATAAAAACTGGGGTTATACAGCTGCTATCAACACATATAAACTGTATGAAATCAGGAATATTTGTTTTGTGATATATTTCAAATACCAGAAGTAGTTTTAGCACATAATAATTGCTCAATAAATATGTGTCAAATTGTCTTATTAATTTCCAATTTAAAATTTCCTCGATATTTCTACTGTTATACATTATTTATTCCTTTACAGTGGATCATTTTATTTGCTCAAGCAGACAGTCTTTTTTGACTCAAAGTAAAGCTCCAAATCTCATTATATATGAATAGCTATTTCAGTAACTGTAATTATATGGAGACTAGTTAAATTGGGTACAAAACAATTCATGAGCAAATTACGGTACTAAAACGGTTCTTCCTGTTACTATAAATATATAATCATTATTCCACTTTTCTTTCAAGTTGATTGTCTCTCCTGAGCTTTGTGAGACAAATTTACATATTTGTCTTTTATGTTAATCTCTTGAGGTAAACTCTACAAAGACTATTAGAAATGAAAAAAGTCCTCTGATTAATTGTTTCTGATGTTGAACAATTAGCAGAAAGCAATCATTTGCATTTTAATAACATTATAACCATATGTTAAGTGAATGCATTAATCTTGTTTAGCTTGATTCCAGACATTTGCAGTTGGGAGTTACTGATGTGTACACTGATACAGAGATTTTTCAAGTCACGTATAGCTGCAATTTCTATAGTAAAAAGCAACTGAAAAGAGTGATTCAAGCAGTGCTGATGGAGTGCAGAGGAGAAAAACAGAAAATATTGCTGAAGAAACAAAAAATTGGGGCAAAAATTCACTAATTCAAACTAGAAAAGGCAGCAATTTTATCTTCTATATTACACAAACTTTAATATAAATCAATGTATAATTTACTTGGTCAATTACTAATGTCACAGTACTATTTTGGGTCTTTTTGACTTAAAAAATATGAAATGCACAATTGTAACCAAAATATTGCCCATAAGAACGTTGAGGAAAAAAAGTAAAATCATTCAGTGATGATTATAATGAAGATTAAAGGAGTCATTTTCAGGTTCACATCTTACAAATGTCACTTCTTCCAAATGTTTCCTTTGTGGTTTCATTGTTGTAAAAACAGTTTTTTTTTTCTTTCTCTAATTCTACTAAAATGAGCTACCACTGATCTTGAAAATATACTCACTTGCTAGAGATATGCATATTTATAATTATGTGTATAAATTCTTTTAAAAATCAAAAATTATCTTTCTGTTTTTAAACAACAACAAAATAAACTTAGGTAACATCATACTTAATAGTGCACATATTGAACAATCTCTGAAAAGGAATAAAGGTAAGAATTCCCAATCTCCTTACTTATGGAAAAAATGTTACTCAAAGACCTACAAATAATAGAAAGAATAAATAGAAAAGTGTAGTTTGCTTAAAGGTCATAATTAAAGAAGTAAAACACTCTATGTTTGCACATAATATTGTTGTTTATGTAGAGAATCTTAAGGACGTAACAAAATAAGTACTAGAACTACAAACTGAAATTATCTATGTTGTTGGCTACAAGGTTAGCATAAGACTAGAAATGGATCCATTCTTATGTGCTCAAAATAATTTTTTAAAAGGTGCCAATGCAATACAACATGAAAAGAAAAATATGTTCGACCAATTGTACTTGAATAGTATAGATATCCACACTAAAACAAAAGTGACTCTGTATTAATTCCTCACACTACACAGACACACACACACAAATTCCGTGGTTGCATAGACATGAATATTAAGGCTGGGCCATAAAAGTGTTAGAAACAGCCAGGTGTGTTGGTTCATGCCTGTAATCACAGCACTTTGGGAGGCCAAGATAAGTGGATCAATTGAGGTGAGGAGTTCTAGACCACCCTGGCCAGCATGGTGAAACCTCATCTCTAAAAATAGAAAAATTAGCTGGGCATGCTTGTGCACACCTGTAATCCCAGCTACTCTGGAGGCTGATCCAGGAGAATTGCATGAATCCAGGAGGCAGAGGTTACAGTGAGCCAAGATCGCGCCACTCCACTCCAGCCTGGGTGACGACAGAGCAAGACTCCAAAACAAACAAACAAACAATGTTAGAAACAAACACAGCAGAGTGTCTTTGAGATTTGAGAGAGGGAAATGAATTATTAGACTAAACACTAAAAGCAATAGCCTTAACTTTAAAAATTAATAATTTAACTTCATCAACATTAAAAAATCGTTACTTGTCAAACCATATCATTAAAAAAATAAAGCATCAAGTAGAAGACTAGGAGAAACTTTAAAACAAAGGATTTGATGCAGGCAAATGTCCTTAAATAAATGTCACAAATTTATTTGTGATTTAATTTAATTTAATTGCTGCCTCAGCATCCATTCGTTGGCCTGACAATAAGTTGTTTGAAGTTTACTTATACCTATCATTTTTGGCATAGTTAAAACTTCTCCTTCATTTGTGGCAGTTTATAATCTAGTCTGCTTTTCATCCTACTGACTCAAATCTCAATATATCTCACAGCTACTGATAACAATAAAGCCTAATGGTTGATACCAGAGTCAGGTAAACAAGTTCCCCTCTTCGTGTGTGTGTGTGTGTTTTCCTAAACCAGCCAATGCACAGACTCCAAGGGAAATCCCAAGAGATAATGCCCACACACCTTAGTAAAGGTGTAGTCTCACGAGTCCTTTCTCTTTTGCTCATTCCTCACTGGTTGAACATCCTGCTGTCTCTGGACTTCCTGCCAGTTCTCATGGGCACCTCTCTTCTTTTGTGGATCTGAGTAATAAATCTTTTTCTTCTTGAGGTGTATTGATGCCTCCTATGTGTATTACCTGATCAACACACAGGAAACTAACTTGTTTACTGTCCAGGGCCCTCCTAGAGAGTAACTATCTTGGTAGGAATGAATTGACACAGGTCTGACAATTTGCACAAGGACATCTGCCAGTATAAGCAAGCTTCCTGTGAGATGGACACGTGACCATAGATCAGACAGACATCAAGTCATCTGCCAGGATAAAGAAGAATCCCATGAAAGACATACTGAAAATATCCACGTTCATTTCCCCTGGACATCCATCAGCACAGGACTGGAACTTATAGCCATGTCCCAGAGAGGGAGTACAAAACAAAATTAGAACAAAATATGACAATAAAGAACTTTACAACTCAATACTGAAAGGCAACAAACTCAACAACAATGTGTAAGTATCAAACAGCAGATACTATAATATCTAACAGCAGATAATTTAATATCTAACTATAGCCATTTTGTAAAAAGAGTTATGTTAATAACTGAAAGCACAAGAAAGATGCCCAACAACAGCAATTACCAAAGATATACAGTTTTCAACCACAATTTGATAACACTATACATATCCACTAAAGTGTCAGAAATAAAAGAGTAGACAATATTAAGTGTTGGTACTAATACAGAACAGGTGAAGCTCTTGTACATTGCTAATGGGAATATAAAGTGGTTCACACATTGGAGAAATGTCTGGAAGCTTCTTATAAAACTAAATATACATCCGCTGAGCAATTCTACTCTTAGGAATTATCTAAGAGAAATGAAGAGATTTTCACAAATTGTTTTGCAGAGGAATAAACACTGCAAGTTTTATTCCTAATACCCAAAAGTGGAGAACACCTTAAACATTGGTCAGTAGGAAAAATGGCTAAATATATTGTTGTACAGACACAAAATAATGCAATTTAGCAAGAATGAACACAGAATAAACTACTAGTATATGCAACAACATGGATGACTCTCAAAAATAATTTACCAAGTAAAAAGAGACTTATATAAACAAAGTAAATACAGTTTGAGTCCATTATATAGAATTCTGTAATAAAGACATGTTAATCTATAATGCCTAAATAACAACAGTAGTTGGCTCTCATGAATGGATGTTAGAATGGACTGAGACAGGCATGAGACGGAATTCTGTAAGAATACAAATATTCTACATATTGCTAAATGTTTCAGTTCCGCAGTCACATTCATTTGTTAAAACTCAGAGAATTTACACTTTTGATGTATGAATTTCAATCATGACAAGTGTAAATAAAACGTCAGAATACTATAAGCAAATACTGAATTATTCTGAATAGCCAGCATGCTCAAATATTCAGGGAGGGGCAGGTATGATGGCTTATACCTGTAACATTCATGCTTTTTGAGAGGCCAAAGCAGGAGGATTACTTGAGGCCAGAAGTTTGAGACAAGCCTGAGTAACCTGGAGCTACCCTGATCTCTACAAAGATAAAAATAAAGAAGTTAGTTGGCCATCGTGTCATGTATCTGCAGTGCTAGCTTTTTGCAGGCCGAGAGTGAGACCATCACTTGAGCCAATGAGTTTGAGGTTACAGTGAGCTATAATCGGGCCACTGCACTCCAGCCTGAGCAACTAAGTTCCTGTCTCATATGTAATGATTATTTTTACAATTTTATGCATTTACTATACTATACATTTTAGCCTTATTTTACAGTATACTCTTTGTACTTATTTATATATATTAATATATGTTTATAAATATATATTTATGGTAATACATATTTATTAATATATGCTTGTGGTAATATATTTATTTTTATATATTCTGGGAAGAATCTGGTAACATTTAATTTACTTAATGCACAAACATAGTGGTTGTATACACAGGTAGATAGATAAATAAATGGCTAGATTGGAATAAGAAAATCAGAGCAAAATATTACTTTGAGAAATTAAGTATATATAGCTCCTCTATACGGGAGATTATTATACATTTGTCTTAATTTGCTGGGCTCAAAATTTGTATAATATAGTATTGCAAATGAGTATTTTAAACTACATGTATAAGCAGTCTTCACTTTGCACAGATCTGATATACATAGATATCAGTTACTATGGTTTACTTAAAAGGCACCAGTCTGTAAACAACACAATTTGAAATGCAACTGCCATGATATGTAAACTATAATTACATAAGGTACAAACTTCACTGCTAGCTCATTGGTCCACATGTCATATGAATAACCAATGTGCATTAGGATCAGTGACCAATCACATCGCTTCTCTCAAAGTCTTATCAGTGATTGGTCCCTGTGAATTTGTTATTTAGTTCATGCACAGACAGTAAATTGTGCAGTAGTGTAATTGCTGTCTCTCAGTGATAAACTCACATAATGTATATAAAAGCTGAATAATTAGATAGTGAAATTGATGGCATGTGAATTATATCTCATTTTTAAATATAAAATAAAAATTCTAAAGCCAGTGTATACATTTGAAACATCCATATAACCCAGGTTATGTAACTATCGCTACTATTTTGTTCCAGAACATTACCATCACCTCATCCCCTCACCAAAAAAATACTGTACTTACTGAACAGAATAAACAAAATCCAAAACACGAACAATATCAACTGCTGGAAAGTTTGAGGAGCAGTAGAACCTCTCATTCATTGTTGGTGGGAATGTAAAATGGTACAGCCACTTCAGAAGACAGTTTGTTAGTTTTATACAAAACTAAACATATTCTTATCATGTAATCTAAAAATCACACTTCTTTGTAATTACCCAAAGTAGCTGAAACTGATGTCTACCCAAAAAAACTGCACACGAGGTCTGTGACAGTTTAATTCACAATTACCAAAACTTGGAAGCAACCAAGACATATTTCAGTAGGTGAACAGATAAACTGTGGTATTTTAAAGAATGAATAAATGAAAGAGAACATTGGCCAAAAAAGATGGAAGTGCCACAAAGAAATCCAAAGTGATGTCTGAAAATAAAACTGTAATAGAATACAAGTAAAGTTACAGAAGAAAGAGCTAACCATGCAAATATTGATACTGACCTATTTGAAAGACTCCAGACATGCAACAAAAGGAACTTGGTAAAGGCTACATTACTGACAGACATAAAAAAAAAAAAAGCAATATAAAGAAAAGGCTGAAGATATCCTAAAGGAAGTGACTCTGCCAAAAGGTCCCATTAAATAAGCACTCAGATATATTTCACAACATTTAAAACACAAAAGTGTAATATGTTTGAAGCTAATCTAAATTTAAGACTTTGGTGATTTGCTAAAGCATAGAAAAGATGCTAGTATTGTAAATAAACTATAGTCATAAGCCCAATAACATTTCCATCAATGACAGACAGTATATACAATTGTGGTGTCGTAACTTTTGCCTAGTGATGCTTTAGTCATCTTAATTATAGCACACCGCATTACTCACCTGCTTATGGTGATCCTGGTGTAAGCCGACCTGCTGTACTGCAAGTCATATAAAAGTATAGCACATACAATTATGTATAGTGCAAAATATTTGATAATGATAATAAGTGACTAGGTAACTGACTTTATGTATTTACTATATTATACATTGTGTACTTATTTTAGAGTGTACTCCTTCTACTTATTAAAAAAAATTTATCTATGAAATAGCCCCAAGCAGGCCCTTCAGGAGTATTTCAGAAGAAGACATTGTTATGAGAGATGACAGATCCATGTGTGTTACTGCCCCAGAAGACCTTCCAGTAAGACAAGATGTGGAAATGAAAGATGGTGATATTGATGATGCGGATCTTGTGTAGACCTAGGCTAATGTGTGCTTATGTTTTAGTTTTCAACAAAAAAGTGTAACAAGTAAAACTGAAAATTTTTAAAATAGAAAAAAGTATTTGCCCAAAGGTGCTGAACACTGATGTCTACCCAAAAACTGCACATGGAATAGAATAAGAACATAAATAAAACATTCAGTGCCCCATACACATGTATGATATTTTATCTTTTATACCATACTTTCACAGAACACTATGTCACTCATCAACAGAAATACATTCTGGTGTTGGGGACAGTGGCTCGTGCCTGTAATCCCAACAGTTTGGTAGGCCAAGGAGGGAAGAACACTAAAATCAGGAATTCAAGACTAGCTCGGGCAACAGAGCAATACACTAACTCTATAAAAAGTTTTTTAAAAAGCCTGTTGTTGTGGCCTGTGCCTTCAGCCCCAGTTACTCAAGAGGGTGACGTGGGAGGATCACTTGACTCCTGAGAGGTCTAGGCTACAGTGAGCCATAATTTTACCACTGCACTCCAGCCTGGGTGACAGAGCAAGATTCTGTCAATAATAAGAATAACAATGTAAAAAATAAAATATTTGAAGTATTTTTTCAGTATTGTATGTAGAAAAGTGAAAAAAAATTGAGAAATGCATTGTAAGGCAACATTATCATTGTTCAAATATCAGAGAGCACATATGCAAACCTAGGTGTCATAGCTTTCTGCACACCTAGTCTATATGGCATAGCATATTTCTGCTAGACTACAGACCTGTACAACAGATTACTGTACCGAATACTGTAAGCAACTGAGGCAAGACAGTAAATATTTGTGTATTTGAACATAGCTAAATACAAGAAAGTTACAGTAAAACTAGAGTAAGAGATTAAAAAATGGTACACGTGTATAGCCATTTACTATGGCTACACAGGTAGAACATGGAGCCGTCAGAACTGGAAGTTCCTCTGTATGAGTCAGTGAGTTGGTGGTGAGTAAACATGAAGGCCTAGGATATTACCATACACTACTGTAGTCGGTATAAACACCATAAAATTAAACTACACTAAATTCATCACAAATTTTTTTCTTAGACAGCTAGAGAAAAGATGCAGATCACCTACAAAGGGAATCTTATCAGGCTAACAGCAAATCTTTCAGAAGAAATCCTATGAGCTAGAGGCGATTTGGAGTCTATATTCAGTATTCTTAAAGAAAAGAATTTCCAACAAAGAATTTTATATCTAGCCAAACTAAGCTTTACAAAAAGAAAAAAAAAAAGGAAAGGTAAAAAGAAATATAATCCTTTTTAGACAAATAAATGCTAAGAAAACTTATTACCACCAGACCTATCTTATACAAGGTATTGAAGGAGTGTTAAATATAGAAAGAAAAAACCATTACTGGCCACTATAAAAACACATTAAGTGCATAGATAGTGAAACTATAAAGCAACCACAAAAACAAATCTGCTCAAGGAAGTAGAGAGGGCCCAAACAAATGGAAAAACATTTAGGAAGAATCAATATTGTGAAAATGATCATACTGCCCAAAGTAATATATAAATTCAATGGTATCCCCATCAAGCTACCATCGATTTTCTTTTCTTCACAGAATTAGAAAAAAAAACAAACTTTAATTTCATATAAAACCAAAAAAGAGCCCATATAGCCAAGACAATCCTAAACAAAAAGAACAAGACTGGAGATATTACACTACCTGGTTTCAAACTATACTACATGGCTACAGTAACCAAAACAGTATGGTACTGGTGTCAAAACGGATATATAGAACAATGGAACAGAATGGAGGCCTCAGAAATAACACCACACATCTATAACCACCTGATCTTTGACAAACTGAACAAAAGCAAGCAATGGGGAAAGAATTTCCTATTCAATAAATGGTGTTTAGGAAAACTAGATAGCCATATGCAGAAAACTGAAACTGGACCCCTTCCTTACACCTTAAACAAGAATTAACTCAAGATGGATTAAAGAATTAAATGTAATACCTAAAACCATACAAACTCTAGAAGAAAACCTAAACAATACCATTCAGGACACAGGCATGGGCAAAGACTTCATGACTAAAACACCAAAAGCAATGGCAACAAAAACCAGAATTGGCAAGTGGAACCTAATAAATTAAGAGTTTCTGCACAGCTAACAAAACTACCATCAGAAGGAACAGGCAACCTACAGAATGAGAGAAAAATTTTGGCATCTATCCATCTGAAAAAAGGCGAGTATCCAGGATCTACCAAGAACTTTACCAAATTTACAAGAGAAAAACAACTCCATCAAAAAGTGGGCAAAGCACATGAACAGATACTTCTCAAAAGAAGACATTCATGTGGCCACATGAAGTATGTGAAACATATGAAAGAAGCTCATCATCACTGGTCATTAGAGAAATCCAAATCAAAACCACAATTAGACACTGTATCGTGCCAGTTAGACTGGGTATCATGAAAAAGTCAGCAAACAACAGATGCTGGAAAGAATGTGGAGAAATAGGAATGCTTTTACACTGTTGGTGGTTCAACCATTGTGGAAGACAGTGTAGTGATTCCTCAAGGATCTAGAACCAGAAATAGCATTTGACCCAGCAATTTCATTACCTGCTGTATACCCAAAGGATTATAAATCATTAAACTGTAAAGATTCATGCATATGTATGTTTATTGCAGCACTGTTCACAATAGCAAACACTTGGAACCAACCCAAATACCCATCAATGATAGACTAGATAAAGAAAGTGTCGCACATACACACCATGGAATACTATACAACATAAAAAGGATGAATTCATGTCTTTTGCAGGGACATGGATGAAGCTGGAAATTATCATTCTCAGCAAACTAACACAAGAGCAAAAAACCAAACACAGTATGTTCTCACTCATAAGTGGGAGTTGAACAATGAGAACACATGGATACAGGGAGGGGAATATCAGACACTGGGGTCTGTCAGGGGTTAGGGGTTAGGGGAGGGATAACATTAGGAGAAATATCTAATGTAGATGACGGGTTGGTGGGTGCAGCAAACCACCATGGCACATGTATACCTATGTAACAAACCTGCACGTTCTTCACATGTATCCCAGAACTTAAGTATAATTAAAATAAATAAATATGTATATATGTAGTCAGGTAACAATGCAATGACAGTACCAAATCCACAAGTAGCAATACTAACCTTGAATTTAAACAGGCTAAATGTCCCAATTAAAAGGCACAATTGGCAAAGTGGATAAAGAAGCAAGACCCAATGGTATGTTGTCTTCAAGAGACCCATCTCACATGCAATGCCCTTAGGCTCAAAGTAAATAGATGGAAAAAAAAAATCTACCAAATAAACAGAAAGGAGAAAAAAGCAAGGGTTGCTATTCTAATTTTATACAAAACAGATTTTAAAACAACAAAAATCCAAAGAGATTTAAAAATCATTACATAATGGTAAGGGGATGAATTCAACAAGATCTGACTATCCTAAATATATGATCGCTCAACACAGGAGTACCTAGATTCATAAAGCAAGTTGTCAGAGGCCTATGAAGAGCCTCAGATAACCACATAACAATAGTTGGAGACTTCAACACCCCACTGACAGTATTAGATCATCAAGGTAGAATGCTAACAAAGACTCTGGACCTGAATTTGACACATGACCAAATGAATCTAATAGACATCTACAGAACTCTCCATCTAAAAACTACAGAATATACATTCTTCTAATTTGAACATGGCATATACTCTAAAACTGAACACATGATTGACCGTAAAACAATTCTCAGCAAATTCTGAAAAATCAAATTATACCAACCACACTTTCAGACTACAGCACAACAAAAATGGAAATCAGTACTAAGACAATTGCTTAAGCCATACAATTACATGGAAATTAAACAATCTCCTCCTGAATAACTTTTGGGTAGATAATAAAATTAAGATAGAAATCAAAAAATTCTTTGAGATTAATGAGAACAAAGATACAACATACCAGATTTTTTGGGACACAGCTCTAATACAGTGTTGAGAAGGAAATTTGTAGCACTAAACCATCACATCAAACAATAAGAAAGATCTCAAATTAAAAACCTAACATCACATCTAGAGAAACCAGAGAAACAAGGGCAAAGCAACCTCAAAGCTAGCAGAAGACAATAACCAAAATCAAAGCTGAACTAAAGGAAATGGAGACACAAAATACCATACAGAAATCAGCAAATCCTTATTTTCTTATTTGAAAGAAGGAATGAGATAAGCAGATTCTTAGCTGGATTAATTAAAAAAAAATAGAGAAAATCCAAATAACATAATCAGAAATGACATTCTTGCAGTAGCACTGTTTACAATAGCTAAGATTTGGAAGTAACCTAAGTGTCCACCGTCAGATGAATGGATAAAGAAATTACACATATCCACATAAAATACTATTCAGCTATAGAAAAGAATGAAACCAGTCATTTGCAACAAGAAGGATGGAACTGAAGGTCATTATGTTTAGTGAACTAAGTAATATTTCACACAGAAAGACAAACATTGCATGTTCTCACTTATTTGTGAGATCCAAAAGTCAAAACAATTGTTGTCATGGACAATCAGTGTGGAAGAATGGTTACCAGAGGCTGGGAAGGGTAATGGGGCATTGTGTGGGAGATGGGATGATTCATGGGTACAAAGAAATAGAAAGAATGAATGACACCTACTATTTTATTGCACAATATGGTGACTATAGTAAATTATAACCTAATTATATATTTTTAAATGACTTAAAGAATGTAATTGGATTGTTTGTAACTCAAAGGATAAATGCTGGGGATGGACACCCTATTCTATCTGATCTGCTTATTTCACATTGTATGCCTGTATCACACCATCTCATGTATCTCAAGAATATATAAAGCGACTACCCACAAAAGTTTTGAAAAATGAAAACAAGAAATAAAAAGAAATGACAAAAGGAAAATTAACACTGACCCGACAGAAACACAAAAAAAATTATTAAGAGGTGACTATAAACATGTCCTCTTTGAATGCAAACTAGAAAACCTAGAAATGGACAAATTTCTGGAAACATACATGTTTTTTAAGATTGAACTAGGAAGAAATTGAATCCCTGAACATATCAGTAACAATTTCCAAAACAGAATCACTAATAAAAAGCCTACCAACTAGAAAAAGCCAAGGACAAGGAGGATTTACAGCCAACTTCTACCAGATGTATAAAGAAGAGCTGGTACAATTCCTACTGAAATTATTCCAAAAAAATTGAAAAGAAGGGAATCCTCTCTAACTCATTCTATGAGGCCAATATCATCCTGATACTAAAACCTGGCAAAGATACAACAAAGAAAGTAAACTTCAGGCCAATATCCTTGATGAACATTGATGCAAAAATCCTCAGCAAAACACTAGCAAACCAAATCCAGCAACACGTCAAGAAGCTCATCCACCATGATCAAGTAGGATTCATTCCTGAAATTCAAATTTGGTTCAGCATATGCAAATCAACAAATGTGATTCATCACATTAACAGAATAGAAACAAAATCCACATGATCATGTCAAAAGATGCTGAAAAGGCTTCCAATAAGATTTCAATAAAATTCAACACCCCTTAATGTTAAAAACCCTTGTAATAGAATGGTTTATATTTCTTTGGCTATACATGCAAGGGTATATTCATTGTAGCACTGTTTACAATAGCAAAGACATGGAATCAATCCAAATGCCCATTGGTGATAGATTGGATAAAGAAAATGTGGCACATATTCACCATGGAATACTATGCAGCCATAAAAAGGAACTAAATCATGTCATTTGCATGGATATTAATTGACCTAAAAGTCATTGTCCTCAACAAATTAACGCAGTAACAGTAAAGCAAACACAGCATGTTCTCATTTATAAGTGGGAGCTGAAGTGTGAGAACACAGGGACACAAGGAGGGGAACATTACATACTAGAGTCAGTCAGTGGGTGGGGAAGGGGGAGGGAGAGCCTTAGGAAAAATAACTGATGCATACTAGGCTTAACACCTAGGTGATGGGTTCATAGGTGCAGCAAACCACCATGACACGTTTTACCTATGAAACAAACCTGCTTATCCTGCACATGTACCCTGGAAATTAAAATTAAAAAAAAAAAAAACCCAAAATCTTTAACAAACCGGCAAAGCCTTAGTGAGGAAGACTCCAAAAGCAATTGCAACAAAAGCAAAGATTGATAAGCAGGATCCAATTAAACTAAAGAGCTTCTACACAGCAAAAAAAAACTATCAACAAAGTAAAACAAAAGCTAACAGAATTGTAGAAAATATTTGAAAACTATGCATGAAAAGAAGATTAACACCTAGAGCCTATAAGAAAATTAAACAATTCACCAAACAAAAAATTAGCAATCTCATTAAAAAGTAAGCAAAAGACCTGAACAGACATTCCTCGAAAGAAGACATACACATGGGCAATAGGCATGTGAAAAAATGCTCAATTATTAATCAGTAGGAAAATGCAAATCAAAACCACAGTAAGATACCATCTCATACCAGTCAGGATGACTATTATTAAAAAGTCAAAAAATAACAGATGCTGTTGAGCTTGTGGAGAACAGGGGACACTTACACACTGCTGGGAAAATGTACATTAGTTCAATCACTGTGAGAAGCAGTATAATGATTTCTCAAAGAAATTAAAACAGAACTACTGTTTCACTGGCAATCCCATCACTGGGTATATACCCAAAGGAATATAAATCGCTCTACCATAAAGGCACATGCACTCTTATGTTTATAGCAACACTGTTTATAACAGCAAAGGCATGAAACCAACCCGCAAGTCCAACATATATTGAGAGAGTGAATTGGCAACCAACAGATTGGGAAAAAATTTTTGCAGCTTACCCATCTGACAAAGGGCTGATATCCAAAATTTACAAAGAACTAAAACAGATTTACAAGAAAAAAACTAACAAACCCATTCAAAAGTGGGCAAAGGATATGAACAGACACTTTACAAAAGAAGACGTACGTGAGGTCAACAAACATATGAAAAAATGCTCACCATCACTGGTCATCAGAGAAATGCAAATCAAAACCACATTGAGATACCATCTCACGCCAGTTAGAATGGCGATCATTAAAAAATCTGGAGACAACAGATGCTGGAGAGGATGTGGAGAAATAGGAACACTTTTACACTGTTGGTGGGAGTGTAAATTAGTTCAACCATTGTGGAAGACAGTGTGGCGATTCCTCAAGGACCTAGAAATAGAAATTCCATTTGACCCAGCAATCCCATTACTGGGTATATATCCAAAGGATTACAAATCGTTCTACTATAAGGACACGTGCACACGAATGTTCATTGCAGCACTGTTTACAATAGCAAAGACCTGGAACCAACCCAAATGCCCATCAACGATAGACTGGATAGGGAAAATGTGGCACATATACACCATGGAATATTATGCAGCCATCAAAAATGATGAGTTTGGGTCCTTTGTAGGGACATGGATGAACCTGGAAACCATCATTCTCAGCAAACTGACAGAAGAGCAGAAGATCAAACACTGCATGTTCTCACTCATAGGCGGGTGTTGAACAATGAGAACACATGGACACAGGGAGGGGAGCACTACACACTGGGGTCAGTTGGGGGGAAATAGGGGAGGGACAGTGGGAGGTGGGAAGCTGGGGAGGGATAGCAGGGGGAGAAATGCCAGATGTAGGTGATGGGGAGGAAGGCAGCAGATCAAACGCCACGTGTGTTCCTATGCAACAATTTTGCATGTTCTTCACATGTGCCCCAAAACCTAAAATGCAATAAAATAAATAAATGGGAAAAAATAAAAAAAAATAAAAAATAAAAAATATAAATAAAAATAAAAAATCCAGAGACAACATGCTGGAGGGGATGTGGAGAAACAGGAACACTTTTACACTGTTGATGGGAGTGTGAATTAGTTCAACCATTGTGGAAGACAGTGTGATGATTTCTCAAGGACCTAGAAATAGAAATTCCATTTGACCCAGCAATCCCATTACTGGGTATATATCCAAAGGATTATATAAATCATTCTATTATAAGGATACATGCACACGAATGTTCATTGTGGCACTGTTTACAATAGCAAAGACTTGGAGCCAACCCAAGTGCCTATCGATGATGGACTGGTCAGGGAAAATGTGGTACATATACACCATGGAATACTATGCAGCCATAAAAAACAATGAGTTCGTGTCCTTTGTAGGGACATGGAAGAACCTGGAAACCATCATTCTCAGCAAACTGACACAAGAACAGAAAATCAAACACCATATGTTCTCACTCATAGGTGGGTGTTGAACAATGAAAACACAGGGACACAGGGAGGACAGCATCACACATTGGGGTCTGTTGGGGGGAACTGGGTGGGGGATAGCAGGGGGTAGGGAGTTGGGGAGGGATAACATGGGGAGAAATGCCAGATATAGGTGATGGGGAGGAAGGCAGCAAATCACACTGCCATGTGTGTACCTATGCAACAATTTTGCATGTTCTTCATATGTACCCCCAAACCTAAAATGCAATAAAATATATATATATATTTAAAAAAGATATTGTAGTACATATATGTCATGGAATCCTGCAGAGCCATATAAAGAATGAAATCATGTCTTTGTAGTCACATTGATATACCTGGAGGCTGTTATGCTAACCTAATTAAAGCAGGAACAGAAAACAAAATGCTTCATGCTCTCACTTATAAATGGAACTAAACATTGAGTACAGTATATATGGACACAAAGAAGAGAACAATAGGAACTGGGGTCTACCTGAAGATGTAGGGTGAGAGGAGGGTGAGAATTGAAAAAGCACCTATTGGGTATATGCAGATTACCTGACTAACAAAATTATCCATACACCAAACCCCTGTGATATACAAGTTACCAATTTAACAGACTTGCACACATACCCCCCAAACTGAACATAAAAATTGGAAAAAAATGTAATATTTTCTCTACTTTATGCATTTCCTTATTTAAAGAATTGATATAATAAAATATGCACTTTTTTAACTATTAGAGCTTATAAAATATTGATCCTTTTAGAAATAAGATATAATTGTTCATTTTCATTACCTTTTGATCTCTAATGACATAACCATAACTTTCATTCTTGTTGCTAGCATTTTCATGGTGTAATTTAAATATTCCTTACAGTCAACCATTCTGTAGACTTTATTGAAGCTACAGTTCTTTAAAAGTAGTAACTGAAGTTATTTCTGTTATGATTGCATTTTTACCCCATGGTCTGGGTTTTTAAAAAATCACAGTCAACTACATATAATACAAAAATGTCCACTTTTACCAGTTTTAAGTGATCAACTTAGTGTCATAAATTACATTTGCAGTATTGTGCAAACACCATCACTACCTATTTCTATAACTTTTTCATCAGCTCAAACAGAAAATATGTACAAACTAGGCAGCAAATTCCCTTTACCCCTTCTCTATCAAACCCTGGTAGCTAGTATACTTTCTGTCTCCATGAATTTGCTTATTTTAGATATTTCAATGCCCTGCGCAGTGGCTCATGCCTATAATCCCAGCACTTTGGGAGACTGAGACAGGAGAATCTCTTGAGGCTAGGAGTCTGAGACCAGCCCAGACAATATAGCGAGTCTATATATCTACAAAATATTTTTTTTTAATTAGCTGGGCAAGGTGGCACAGGCCTGTGGTCCCAGCTATTTAAGGGGGTGAGGTGGGAGGATAATTTGAGCCCAGGAGGTTAAGGTTGGAAGTGAGCCATAACCTTAGCACTGCACTCTAGTCTGGGTGTGAGAGTGAGACTCTGTCTCAAAAAAAAAAAAAAAAGATGTTATATAAGAGGAATCATAATAATTTCTCCTTTCTGTCTTCCTGATTTTACTCAGGATGTTTTTAAGGTGCATACATATTGTAGCTTGTATCAGAACTTCCTTCTATGTCTCAATAATGGGAGTTTGTTTTTAATTGAGAAATTTAATAAGACCATGTTAACTTTGAAAACAGCTATTGTTGCCTTATTGATAATAAGTACTTTTTTTTGCTTTTTTTTCCTATTGCCTTGAGCAAAAGTTGATAAGTATTATTTATTTGTTATGGCTTTTCTTCTGCTATAGGGTTATCAAAAATTGTTATTTTTATTGATGTTCTCTTTTACATGTATTGCATTAAGGATTATCTGTTTATTTTTCATATTCACTTCTATATCTTTGATATCTCTACTCTTTTGTCCTTTACTGGCTACTGTCCTTACTAGTATTCTGGTATTAAGATGGTTTTTTTCAGCCTGACATTGCTTCAATTACTTCTTTGAATTTTGCCAAAGGAGATATGTTCGTAAGACTGCCTTACTGAAGAAACAATTACTATATTAAAGACTCTATTAAAATTTTTATCTTTACATAGCTTTTTAAGCTACAGGAGAATCAATTATATATTATGTGGATTTTTTCCAATTAGCATTACCAATTCGCTAAGGCTTCCATATCTTTCTAAATGCTACTGCTGATTTGTTCACATAGCCTCATCATCTTACAAGATGAACTTGGATATCTTTTACTGTCTTTTTGAAGATACCATCAGTTTTCCTCTTCTATCCCCAGGCATGAGTTTTGTATCACTTACATTTATACTTCATAATGAAAATATTGATTTGACCCAAGTAAGACATTCAATACATTCTTAGTGAGTGGATCAATGAAGATTCTTGCAAACAAAATCCAGGGAAATCCTCGAGTTGCACAGTGGATTGTACAGAATTTCTCTCATATTCATTTGCCTAATGACTTTATTAAGCTCCTGTCAACAAGCAGAAATAAATTTAATCGTAGCAAGTTTTAAGTGATAGATAAAAGCATCCTAATTTATGCAAAAGGTTCATTGTACTTGGGTCCCAAGAGTGGTACAAAATTCCCTGTTTCTCTGCTTTTGTGGAAAACATTAATTCTGATGTCTGTTGCCTTTCCCAAATCACTTGCTGAAAGTGTGACTTTGAAAAAATCATATAGTCTTTCTCATGTCTGTTTTCTCTTTTGAAAAAAGAATAAGAAATATTTCTACATCTTATTGGGATAAAAATGTAGCATCGATAATTACTGGACTTTCTGAAATGCAGAAATTCCTTGTATATTTTAGATACAAGATGTTTGATGGCTTGTGAAATTGTATGTATCTTCTCAGCCTGATATTTTCTGTTCCTTTTCATAATATTTTATATTTTCTTTCTAAGGCTTACTGTTCATATCTCTTATAGAATCTTCCATTATTTATTTCTCGTCCTTTCAGAGGACTGCCTCTAATTGTGCTTTTCATTGCAAAAACAGATCTTTGTTCATTAAACATAGTAAGGCCTTGTGTGTCTGATAATATATGTGTTGACTTTCACATTTAAATGAAAGCTTGGCATACAAAAAAAAACTAGTTTTAAAATTAATTTTTGTTATTATTTTAGAAGTATTTCTCATTTCTCTTCTCATATTTAATGAGTGACTCAGTTAAATTAGCAATAGGTGTTTTCAAAGTTACTACTGAATGTTTGATGTCAATAAGATTCTTATTTCTCTGAAGGCTACACACTTACTGGAATCTTTTTAGTTTTTAAAGTGTCCATCTTAAGAGTATAGCTGTTCATTTTTCTCATTTATCCTGTTTGTCGCTCTGAACTTTTTGAATGGGAGGACTTTCATCTTTTGTTAGTTCTGGAATTGATGTGTCTTTTTTTTAATTCAAATATTTCTATCTTTTTTCTCTCTCTTATTTGTTTGGCTATTAGTTTGTTTTTTTTTTTTTTTTAATTTGGCCTTCTTAGTATTTCATATCACTTAAGCATTTTCTTTTTTAAGTATTTTCCCTAGCTTTGCTACTTTCTTCAGCATATAAAAGTAAAGTTTGTGAACTTGCCTTTCAGCTTGCTGTTTGTCTTTAATCATTTCAATTCTGCTGATTATGTGTTTTCTTTTATTCTTTTGTTAAAAAAATTAATGATTAAAAGTAGAGACAAAACATAATATAATACACATGTGATACATATACATGAATGCATATATCCATAAATGTGATATTATATCAGTTTATTGTTTCTAATATACACACACATATAACTTTTATTTCTATTTTAAGGTACCAATATCCTCCCTTAAATTTTCAAGACTGCTTATGAGATTTCAAATATATTGTTAAAGAAATCCTGTAATATTTTTGGATGAGATCCTGTCTATTTTTATGGTTTTGCTCTTGCACTTTGTAGTTGCTACGTCATTTTCTTTTGGAAATATTCTAACATAATATTATCACCACTATAGCATTGTTACCTGTGGCAAAGTTTGAATCCTAATAAAAAGGAGCACAACCAAAATTATTTGTTAAAAGCAAAAAGAGTTTAAATATTTTATCTAGCATCATGTGACATTTTGTTGGTTCCTTGATCCTGTTGAAGAAACATCACCATCACAAGTGATAGAAGAGTAGGAATTTTTTTATGTTGTACAAAGGTTGAAGTCACCTGGTGCTTGCACAAAATTAGCATAATGCGAGGCTAAAGTTCTGTTTGTGATTGTGGTAGGGAGGAAAATACAAAGCAGGTGACCAACTCTGTATGCAAATTATTCTGTGAGAATATTTTCATTTTTTAAAGAAAACAAAGGTATTTTCCTAAGATATCATGTATGCATCAGATGTAGCTTTGAACAATTCAGAGAGGCCAGAGTGAAAGTGGTTTTGGTCATCATCCTACGTGTGATAGAACAGATCAGCTGTCAAGCCACTAACCGTCAGAAGAAAAGAAGACTAAGAAGACAGGTGAAAAACCGGTAAGTCCTACCTAACCTCCGTTCTCCTCTCCACAACGTAAATGCTACCACTTCCACCCCTCCAGGACATAAAAAGAATTTACTTATAATAGTTTGGAGAAGAATATTTCATTTGGTAGCTTCTGATACTTTGAAAAGAATCAGGGAGGACATCATGAAAAGCTGGGTGCATATTCATAAACCAATCCTGCAGTGCTGGAGATGCAATGACTTATTATAATAACACCCTTAGAAATAAACCTGCTAAAACTATCACAGGAAGGAAGTCTGGGAGAGCCCAACGAAAACACTTATTGTCTGAAAAAAAAAAAAAAAAGGTCATTACACACAATACTTTCATGTATGTTATCAGTCAAATCTTTCAAAGGAGTAAGTATTCAGTCCTTACAAATAGATACAGTCAATAAGAAAGTGGTGCCTTGGTGGCGCTCATTTTGGTTTACAAAGTTGAATAAATAGTGGCCTTTTTATTTTTAGAAACATATAAATTTAGTTAAAGCAGTTACAAATGCAGACTAAATTGGCAACTCTAATTGTATGTGGTTTTCTAGAAATAAATATTAAAATCTATAAATAAAAACCATCATCACAGGCAGGAGATTTGCCCCCAATTTTCCTCCAAATTTAACTTAAAATTTTCCTCATGCTCCTTTATAATTCTTGTTTCCTGTCTTTTCCTATCTCCTTCATCTTTAAGAAACCACCAGTCTGCTTTCTGTCACCACACATTAGTTTGCAGTTTTAGAATTTTATGAAGATGAAGTCATAGAATATGCTGTTTTTTGTCAGTCTTCTGTCATTCAGCATGGTTAGTTATGCTGACATTCATTCCTGTTATATTGAGCATCAATTTTTTATTGCCAAGTGGCATTCCATTGTATGAGCATAAGACAATTTGTTCATTTGTTCTTTTGATTGACAGTTGGGTTGTTTCCACTGATTGACTATTGCAAATAAAGCTACTAAAAGGTTTCATGTACAAACATGCATATAAACCTTCTCAAGACAATAAGCTGGGGCAATAGCAGGACTCCCTTGTTTGCTTCCCTTCTCTAAGGAATTCTTTCTAGATCTCAAAAATCATTTCTTTGTATACTTTGTCATTGTTTCATAAAATCAAACAGTAAATCTGATCTCTTTTACTCTACTTTTTTCTGAAGTGAAGCAAGCTCCTAAAAGATCGATCTCTCTCTCTCGCTCTCCTCTCTCTCTCTCTCTCTTTCAGATGATATATTTTTCAAAGAGGCAGATGGCAGGACCTTGTTCCAGAACACACTAGTGCTCTTCACAGTGATTCTTCTATTGGCTTTCACCATCAATTCTATCATATGCTATCACAGATTCTTATAATAGAGTCCACTACATTGTTGGACTAAAAAGGCAGTGTGCTTGCATTTCATCCTGGACCTGCTACAAAGTGCTTACCTCTCTCTCAAAGAGGGCAACCTTCCTTGTCACTGAGTAACTGGGTTGAAGCAGAATTCCCACTAATGTAATTAGTGGAAACAATTTTTGTAAGACCTACCAAAAGTCGTTCTCCCTACTTAGAGGAGAGATACTTGAGATGGAGGAACATCTGAGATAGAAGGAAATTTGACTTGGGGGTAAATATGTGATGGAATAATTGCTTTTACTTGAAGGGGAATAAAAACCTTGAGAATGCAATAATTTGACTTTTATTTGGAGGGACGTTTTCAACATGCCCAAGCCATCGGCACTCTAAAAAATTCAGAGCTTCCAAATCGTTTTAGGGTTATCTATCATTCTCTGGAGCACTTACATCTTGTCAACACCTTTAATATTCTTAACATATATAGACCTTCTGGTCCAAATAATACAACCTAATGAAAGTGGTAGACTACTAGGTTAGTCTATGAGTGAACAGTGGGTGGATTTCCTGTCGAACTATATTATGGAAGGTGAGAGAGTTAACGTAGTTCTGAGGCAGTATTATAAATATACTTTGCTGTCTGTATCATATGAGTTTGAAGTGCTTTTGTTTCTTCTTTCTCATAGACAAGTAAAACATTAGGACTTCCACTTGGTTGAGTTTGTGTAGTACCCTATCATCTTCCAGCATCTGACTTATAGAGGCCAGAAGAGTGAATTAAATGGCAATACAATTAAATGTTCACCATCACTGTACCCTGTGAGTCTTTAAGGATAGTGACATGCAGAGCTATTACGCTTGGAGGTAATCTCCTCCCTTAGACAGTAGCTTGGGTGGTTTCAGTGACTTCAACCTGGCTTTTCCCACTGTGTTAGCTCTTTATTCACAGGTCAGGAAACTGACATGGTGTTTGTATGAAACATATAAATATGTCCATACCGACTATCTACTGGGAGACCAAGAAAATGACCACTGAGTGGTTCTATCAACCTACTGGGCTCATAATGAGCCAGGCCAGAGATGGTTATCACTTTATTACTAGACCCATATGTTACCGCTATGTGGAATACAGAACAGAGCAATGGTACCCTAAGGATGTCATAGATTTGTGATTTCATATATCTATTTGTTCCACTGGTGATTATGGTAACATAATCTCCAGAACCTGTGAATATGTTGTTACCTGGCAATAAGGAATAGGAATTAAGGTTGCTGATAAAATTAAGGTTGCTAATCAACCAGTCTTGCAATGGAGAAATTATCTTGAAATATCTAGTTGAGCTCTTTGTAATTAAAAGGAAGTATAGGATAGAGAGAGTGAATCAGGGTTAACGAAGAAGATACAATGATGTTATGGAGCAAGGTCATAGTAATTTGCTGTGAAAATTAAACCATGTGTTGCTGGGTTTAAAGATGGAATGAGTCAAGAAATATCACACGGTAGCCTCTAGAACCTGAAAAGGATGAGGAAATGGATTCTCCCTGAAGCCTTCAAAGATAAACACAGCCCTGCTCTAGCCTTGATTTTGAGCCCAATGAGACCAATTTCAGTCTTCTTACCTCTAGAACTGCAAGATAATAAATTTGTTTTGTTTTAAACCACGAAATATTTTGTTAATTTGCTGCAGCAGCTATAGGAAACTAATTACTCTTCTAATTGGGACCATGATAATGTTTCATATCTTACGTAATAATATCCAGTTGAGAGCCCTGTAGCCTGCAATCCTTAAAATGTCCGAATGCCTGTAATCCCTGAACTTTGGGAGGTCGAAGTGGGAGTATCACTTGAGCCCAGAAGTTTGAGACCAGGCTGGACAATAAAGCCAGATTCCAAATTTAAATCATTAGGCATGCAGAGTGATACATGCTTATAATCCCAAGTACTCAGGAGACTGAGGCAGGAGGATTGCTGGAGCCCTGGAGTTTAAGGCTACAGTGAACTATGATAATGTCACTGCGCTTCAGCCTGAGTGACAGGACAAGACTGTGGTTTTTTGATTTTTGATTTTTTTTTTAAGTGTGAGTATTTACCTTTCTTTACTTATAGATACACTTCTAAAAGCCATATTTCCATATGGGAATATGGGATATAATTAGGCGGATTATTTCCATATTCACTTGCTATGACATTGTAGAATCCCTTCTTCTGGGGAGTTGAACTCTCTTTTAGTAATTGGGTTCGGAGTCTGAAAATTGCCTTAAGTTTAAACATTGAACAAGTTGTGGTCATTTTTAATTGTGGAAGTTGCATTTAACCTCTTGACCATCTATCCGTGATTTCTTCCTATAGATAGAGCACTGCCTTTATTGAATGCTGATCATTCTTGTCCTAGGGTTGCTATCTTTTTTAAATCATCCTGAGAACTCTTTGCAGGTCAAGCACCCCTGGATGTCAATCAGATCCTTCTACTCATTAAAATAATTTTACTCACCTTCCTTCTGATGATTAATCACCACCTCTTGATCTCTATGATTTTGTAAATCTACTTTTTCCATTGCTCTCAGAATGTCCAATTCAGCAACAACATCTTGTATGTTCAGCCCTCATGTATAGAGCAGAGCCACTAATGAGTGTGTGGATGATGCTGGTGCCTGTTTCAGTTGTGATTTACTAATTATTTTGGTAAAGATTTTGCCCTTCAGGCCCTACCGTGAAACATAGTCTATTGATTAATTTTCTAGTCTTCTGTAGCGTTCCACTTTCCTGAATTGTTTAATCACTTCTTCTACTCTCTGCCATGGTAGTTTTGACAAATCCATGTCACTTCGTGTAGATAATCACTATCTCCAAGCTTTCAAAAGCCAGCTGATAGCATATTTGCATTGGCCCCTGGAGTTTTGTCATCATATTAAATTCTGTCATTGGGGTGTGCTTTCGTATTGTGAAACTCTCCCTTAGTCAGTTTGGGCTGCTATAATGAAGTACCATATTGTGGGTGGTTTATAAGCAACAGAAATTTATTTCTCACAGTTCTGAAGGCTGAAAGTCACAGATCAGGCTGTCAAACTTGTAGGGTTTGGGAGAGGA